>NC_135884.1:27053682-27631182 GCF_964194155.1 Cetorhinus maximus | reverse complement strand
AATACAGAAGTGCGAAGTGAATCATTTTGGTAGGAAGAATGAGCAGAGGCTGCATTGACTAAATGGTACTATTATAAAGGGGGTACACAAGTCTTTGAAGGTGGCAGAACAAGTTAAGGCTACTAAAAAAGCATTTAAGCCTCTTAATATACAGAGGCATGAAGTACAAAAGTGAGGAAGTAATGCAAAACCTTTGTACAACACTAGGTTAGGCCCCAGATGGGGTAGTATTTCCAGTTTTGGGCTCTACACTTTAGGAAAGATGTCACGGCCATAGAGAGGGCACAGAGAAGATTTACTAGAATGCTACCCAGGATGAGGGGTTCCGTTTCCAAAGAAACTTAACAAACTGGAATAAAAACGGAAAATGCTGGAAATACTCAGCAGATCAGGCAGCTCTATGGAAAGAGAAACAGAGTTAACATTTCAGATTGATGACCTTTCAGAAACTGGCATTGTTCTCAAAGTAGAGAAGATTAAGGAGAGATTTGATAAATAGAGGTGTTCATGGGCAGGAAGAGTTTTGATGGGTAAAGAAAGAGAAGTTGTTTCCAGTGGCAGAATGGTTGGTAACCAAAGAAAGCAGATTTAAGGTAAATAGCAAATGAACCAGAGGTGACATGAGTTGTTGTTGTGATCTGGTATGTATTGCCTGAAAGAGTGGTGGAAGCACATTCAATAACTTTCAAATGGGAATTGGATAAATATCATAGATCATGGCGTACAAGTGATGCATAAGCCTACCTGATGTATAAGACTACCCTATTTTTTTCTGTGCCAAAATGCATGTGTCACCTTATACTCAGCATATAAATCAATCCCCCCCAATTAAATTAATCTCAGTAATGGTGACCATGACGGCTATCATCAATTGTTGTAAAAATCCATCTGGTTCACTAGCGTCCTTTAGGGAAGGAAATCTGCCATTCTTT
Source organism: Cetorhinus maximus (assembly GCF_964194155.1). NCBI lineage: Eukaryota > Metazoa > Chordata > Chondrichthyes > Lamniformes > Cetorhinidae > Cetorhinus > Cetorhinus maximus. The sequence goes on along the minus strand of NC_135884.1, from coordinate 27,630,250 downwards.
CTTGGTCTGGCTTACATGTGACTCCAGACCCACACACATGCGGTTGACTCTGAATTTCTTTCTGCAATGGCTGAGCACTCAGTTTAAGGGCAAAAAAGGATGGGCAACAAGTGTTGGCCTTGCCTGTGATGCCCACATCCCGTGAAAGAATTAAAAAAAAAAAATGACTCTATTAATTTGATGAACTCTTTGCATTGGATGCAATTTGATGGTTCTTAAAATGTTATGATTTGTGGTTCAAATTATCAGTGTGGGATTATTTAATTAAATTGTGACAAATTGATTTAACCTGAATTACCTGTGTTATGTGTTTTCATGTTTCAAGATGGTGACCATCTCTACTTGGTTCACATTTTATACTCAAACATAAAAGTCAACCTTTTTTCAAAGCTTCAAAAGTCGACTCGTATGCCGTGATCTACAGTACTTGAAGTTGAAAAATGTATAGGGCTTTGGGGAAAGAGCAGGGGAAACTCTTTCGAGTTACCAACAGCCACAGATTGCAACTTCTTTCGAGTACAATCACAGTTCTTGGTTTTCCAGGCGTGGGACATGAACCCACAACCCTCTGATTCAAAGGCGAGGGTGCTATGAACTGAGCCACAGCTGACACAGTGGGACTAATTTCATAGCTCTTTCAAAGAGGCATCATAATTACAATCAGCTGAATTGCCGCCTTCTGTGCTGAATCATCTTATGGTTGTACGATACACCCTGATCCAGAATAAAGCTTCCTATACTTTTTCGCCAACTTCAAGAGCTTCCCACTAATCTTTTTTCCCTATTCGTTCATGGAATGTGGGCGTCGCTGGCAAGGCCAGCATTCGTTGCCCATCCCTAATTGCCCTTGAACTGAGTAGCTTGCTACGTCATTTCAGAGGGCAGTCAAGAGTCAATCACACTGCTGTGGGTCTGGAGTCATTTGTAGGCCAGACCAGGTAAAGATGGCAGATTTCCTTCCCTAAAGGGCACTCAAGACGGGTTTTTAAGACAATCGACAATGTTTTCATGGTGACCATTACTGAGACTAGCTTCTCAATTCCAGATTTATTTATTAAATTCAAATTCCACCAGCTGTCTTGGTGGGAACCTGTGACGCCAGAGAATTCACCTGGGCCTCTGGATTACTAGTCTATTGACATTACCACAATGCCAACATCTCCCATAATGTATCTGTGTGAACTTTTCTACTTCCCTTGTTAACTGTTCTTCGTTTCTTTTATGCTGATTGTGAATTTAGTACTGAACTGTGGGAACATCTGTGCTTTGAGGCCAAAACGATTAATATCTGATTAAAACAGTCACACCTTGCACATTGAACCTTTGCAGTTGGTAGTGAGATAAAATTTTAATCTGATCAGTGAGGTTTAAATTGAAATGTTGTGTTTCCTGTCACCTGTATTTTGATAAAGTGTATACGATGTCATAAACTGCGAGAATTAAGCTCGGGCAGTTGATACTCGCCATCTGAATGCTGCAAGGAAGCCATTTCCTTTAACTGATCCTCTAATTTATCCTATTCTATAACTTCTACATTTTGGATTTGCTGAGGCAGCTTTGATTAATTTTTAATCCATTATTTGTTTGCCAGTAGCGGGCATTACAGTAAGAAATGATTATCACGCCATGCTATGTAGCTGATGTCCATCGATCATTTTAATGATGTTCAATTATAATCTACAACCAATTAATGGGGTGTATATATGTATATATATGTTTATATATATGTATCCTAAATAAATGTTTGAAGTTTTAAATGATAATTTAAAGTTAATCAATAAATTGCCTTTTGAATTAAAATTAACATCTATGACTTTATGAGTTTATTTCTGAACTTCAGAGTTCAACCTCAAAATTTCACCTTGACTTTGATCTCCAAAGACATGGCAAGAAGTCCTTTGAAAACCAGTATCCTGTTACCATAAATTACACGCACTCTTGTGGTGATTGTACAGATTGTGTTTACACAGTTCGACAAATGTTTTGACAAGCCAAACCCTTCCCATTTAAAGCTGAGTTCTTTTGAACTGGATAAATTTTGGAACAGTTCCATGGTCAGTTTGAATCTTTTAGTCCTTGAACTGCATTATAACTTATTGAAAATCTTTTCTTAATGCTTTGAGTTTTGAATGTTTGGTAAGTTATGATTAAAACTAACTTAATTTTTAAAAAGCTTTCTAACTGCTGTCTGTATAATTTCACTAAATGACGCCATAAAGCCATTTTGTTCTTTCAATGTTGTATAAAAAGGTGACAGATATGGAAACCCTACCCAGATGTTTTACATGTTTGTTACGAAAGACATTTATTAGTATAATTAAAAGGGATAATACTATTTTATGGATTTATTCTGGTGCAGTTTAACAAGGGTCAGAAAATGCTGGTGGGAGTAGTTTATTGGCCCCCTAACAGTAGTTATACAGTTGGGCAAAGCGTTGGGCAAGAAATAATTGGAGATTTTAACAAAGGCAATGTAATCATTGTGGGGAACTTTAATCTTAGGATAGACTGGACAAATCATGTTGGCAAAGGTAGTCTGGAAGATGAATTTCGTAACTGTTTCCTGAAACAATACATTATGGAACCAACTAGGGACAAAGAAATTTTAGATCTAATATTGCGCAATGAGGCAGGTTTAATTAGTAATAACAGGGTAAAAGATCCTCTGGGAAAAAGTGATGATAATACAGTTGAATTCCATTTGAAGTTTGGAAGCTAGGTACTCCAGTTCCAAACAAAATCAGAAACCTAAACAAAACCAATTACATAGGTATGAGAGGAGAGCTGGCTAAAGTCGATTAGTAAATCGGCTAGAAGGTATGGTGGTAAACAAACAGTGGGAAACATTGGGAAACATTGAAAGAAACCATTCAAGGTGTTCAGCAAAAATACATTCCATTGAAAAACAAAACCTCAACAAGAAGGATCTCCGCAGATGGATCTATCTGTGGCTTACTAGGGAGGTTATATTAAAAGAAGAGGCTTATAATGTTTTAAAGAATAGTAGTAAGTCTGTAGATTGGGAGTGTTTTAGAAGCCAGAAAAGGGTGATCAAGAGGTTGATGGGGAAAAGATAGAATATGAGAATTAACTAGCCAGGAATATAAAAATAACTGTAAAAGCTTTTAAAACTATATAAAGAGGAGAGTAGCTAAAGTAAATATTAGTCTCTTAGAGGCAGAGACAGGTGAAATTAGTATGGGGAATGATAAAATGGCAGAGATGCTGAACAAATATTTTGTCCGTCTTCATGGTAGAAGACACAAGTTGCAAACGAGAAGTAGGGAGTAACCAAGGGGCTAGTAAGAGTGAGAAAGGTAATTAATATCTGCAGAGAAAAGGTATTAGAGAAACTTAAGGGACTAAAAGACAACAAATCCCTAGGAGAAGAAAAGAGTCGACGTTTCGAGTCCTCATGACCCTTCAACAGAGGGTCATGAGGACTCGAAACGTCGACTCTTTTCTTCTCCGCCGATGCTGCCAGACCTGCTGAGTTTTTCCTGGTAATTCTGTTTTTGTTTTGGATTTCCAGCATCCGCAGTAGTTTTTTGTTTTTAACAAATCCCTAGGACCTGATGGCCTGCATCCTAGGGTTCTTAAAAAAAAAGGTAATTGCTGAGTTAGTGCATGCATTGATTATAATTTTTAAAATGCCCCTAGATTCGGGAACTATCCCAACAGATTGGAAGTTAGCAAATGTAACACCGCTATTTAAGAAAAAAGGGAGACAAAACCGGGAACTGTGGGCCAGTTAACCTGACATTATTTATCAGGAAAATGCTGGAATCTATTATTAAGGAAGTCTTTACAATGAACTTAGCAAACCATAATGTGGTCAAACAAAGACAGTTGGTTTTGTGAAAGGGAAATGGTGTTTCACAAATTTATTTGAGTTTCGTGAAGATATGAATAGTAAGGTAGATAAAGGGGAACCGTGGATGACGTATATTTGGATGTTCAAAAGACATTTGATAAGGTGCTACACAAAAGGTTAGTTTGCAAAGTAAGGGCACATGGTGCTGGGAATAATATATTGGCATGGATGAAGGATTGGTTAATGGACCAGAAACAGTAGAGATAATTGGGCATTTTCAAATTGGCGAACTGTAATTATTGGAGTGCCACGTGGATCTGTGCTGGGGCCTCATGTAATTGCAATCTATATTAATGACTGAGATGAAGAGGAGAGTGATGTATCAATGTTTGCTGATGATACAAAGTTAGGTGGGAATATAAACTGTAACGAGGACTCAGAGAAACTGCAAAGAGATGTAGATAGGTTAAGTGAGTAGACGACAAGGTGGAAAATGGAGTATGATGCAGGGAAGTGTGAGGTTATTCAGTTTGATAATCAGAAAAGAAAAGCAGAATGTTTTTTTGAAAGGCATTAAACTTTTAAATGTTGATGTAGTAAAGGTAAGAATTCACTTGTGGGAGTGGATTATAGGCCTCCTAATAGTAACCACACTGTAGGACGGGGTATACAGGAAGAAATAATGGGATCTTGTGACAAATGTACGGTGATAATCATGGCTGATTTTAATCTAAGTATTCATTGGATGGATCAGATTGGCAAAGGTAGCCTGGATGATGAGTTCATTGTGTTTACAGAAGTTTATTTTATTATTCGTTCATGGGATTTGGGTGTCGCTGCCTAAGTCAGTATTTATTGTCCACCCCTTGTTCAGATGACATTTAAGAGTCAATCACATTGCTGTGGGTCTGGAGTCACATGTAGGCCAGACTAGGTAGGAAAGGAGATTCCTTCCCTAAAGAACATTAGTGAACCAGGTAGGTTTTTCTGACAATTGGTCATGGTTTTTTGGTCATCATCAGACTTTTAATTCCAGATTTTTACTGAATTCAAATTTCATTATCTGTCGTGGTGGGATTCAAACCTTGGTCCCCACATCATTACCCTGGGTCTCTGGATTACTAGTCCAGTGACTACGCCACCACCTCCCTGCTGCCTTAAATGGGAAGGGTTTTGGCTTGTCAAAACATTTGTCAAACTGTGTAAACATGATCTGTACAATCACCACAAGAGTGCGTGTGTAATTTTATGGTAAGGGGATACTAGTTTTCCCAGAACGTCTTGCTATGTCCTTGGAGATCAAAGCCATGGTGAAATTTTGAGGTTGAGCTCTGAAGTTCAGAATAAAATTCATAAAGTCACAGGTGTTGATTTCAATTCAAAAGACAATTTATTGATTAACATTAAATTATCATTTAAAACTTCAAACATTTATTTAGGATATATGTATATGTAAATACCTTATTTCCCATTAATTAGTTGTAGGTTATAATTCAACGTCATTAAAGTGATTGACGTACATCAGCTGCATAGCGTTGTACGATCACAATTTCTGACCATAATTCCCGCTACAGGCAAACAAATAATGGATTGAAAGTAACCAAACTGCCTCAGCAAATCCAAAATGTAGAAGTTATGGAACATAATAAATCAGAGGACTGATTAAAGAAAATGGCTTCCTTGCAGCATTCAGATGGTGAGTATAAACTGCCCAAATTTAATCCTTAGAGCAGCACATTCTAGAGCAGGCCAAACTAGATCTGGTAATGTGTAGTTAGACAGGATTAATTAATGACCTAATAATGAAGGTGCCACTAGGTAGCAGGGATCATAATATGATAAAAACAAAAAGCTAAAAGCTACTGCGGATGCTGGAAATCCAAAACAAAAACAGAATTACCTGGAAAAACTCAGCAGGTCTGGCAGCATCGGTTATTTCACCTCTCTCCTAACTATACTCAGTTCTGCCAAAGGGTCATGAGGACTCGAAACGTTAACTGATTTCTTCTCCACCGATGCTGCCAGACCTGCTGAGTTTTTCTAGGTAATTCTGTTTTTATCATAATATGATTGAATTTCACATTCAGTTTGAGGGGGAGAAGTGTGGATTGAAGACTAGTGATTCAAGCTTAAATAAGGGCAATTATGAGGGCATGAAGACCGAGCTGGCTAAAGTGAATTGGGAAATTAGGTTATGGGATAGATCAGCAGAGATGCAGTAGCAGACATTTAAGGAGATATTTCCAAAAACTCAGAAAAGATGCATTCTAGTGAGAAGGAAAGACTCTAAGGGAAGGATGCACTATCTGTGGCTAACTAAGGAAGTTAAAGATGGTATCAACTTGAAAGAAAAAGCGTATAATTCCTCAAAGATGAGTGACAAGTCAGAAAATTGGACAGATCTTTATATCTTTATACCTATTCTTTATATTAGCAAAGAATAACTAAATGATTAATAAGGAGGGAGAATTTAGAGTGCATGAGAAAGCTAGCTAGAAATATAAAAACAGAGTTTCTACATATATTTAAAAAAAAGAGTAAGTAAAGTGAGTGTTGGTCCTCTAGAGAGAGGGCCTGGGGAATTAATTATGGAAAATAAGGAAATGGCAGATGAATTGAATAGATATTTTGCATCTGTCTTCACTGTGGAGGATGCAAGTAACATCCCATAAAAAATTGTGAATCAGGAGGTGAAAGAGAGGGAGGAACTTAAAACAATTGCAATCACCAGGGAAGGGGTACTGAGGTGATTATTAGAACTAAACGTGGACAAGTGTACAGGTCCTGATGACTTCATCCTAGGGTCCTAAAAGAAGTGGCTGCTGAGATAGTAGATGCATTGGTTTTAATTTTCCAAAATTCCCTTGATTCTGGAAAGGTCCCTTCAGATTGGAAAATAGCGAATGGGATTCCTCTATTCAAGAAAGGAGGGAGACAGAAAGCAGGAAACTACAGGTCAGTTATCTTCGCATGTCATAGACAAAATGCTGGAACCCATTATTAAGGTGGTTATGGCGGGGCACTTAAAAAGTCTCAATGTAATCAGAGTCAACATGGTTTTCTGAAAGGGAAATCCAAGAATAACTAATTTATTGGAATTCTTTGAAGAATTAACAAGCAACATGCATAAAACACATGTAGATGTGTTGTGCTTCAATTTTCAGAAGGCAATTGACAAGTTGCCACATCAAATATTACTATGCAAAATAAGAGCTCATGGTGTAGGGGGTAACATATTAGCATGGATAGAGGGTTGATTAGCTAACGGGAAACAGAGTAGGCATAAATAGGTCATTTTCGGGTTGGCAAGGTGTGACAATTGGAGTGCCACAGGGATCCGTGCTTGGGCTTCAATGTATATCAATGATTTGGATGAAGGGACTGAATGTATGTTTGCTAAATTTGCTAATGATACAAAGATAGGTAGGAAAGTAAGTTGTGAAGAGCACATAAGGAGCCTGCAAACGGAAATAGGTTAAGTGAGTGGGCAAAAATTGGGCAGATGGAGTATAATGTGGGAAAATGTGAACTTTATCACTTTAGCAGGAAGAATAGAAAAGCAGAATATTATTTAAATGGAGAGAGATTGCAAAACTGAGGCACAGAGGGATCTGAGTGTCCTGGCACATGAATCACAAAAAGTTAGCATGCAGGTACAGCAAGTGATTAGGAAGGCAAATGAATTGTTGTTTATTGCAAAGGGAATGGAATATGAAGGTACGGATGTTTTGTTACAGTTGTATAGGGTATTGGTGAGACCACATCTGCAGTACTGTGTACAGTTTTGTTCTCCTTATTTAAGAAAATTTATAAATGTGTTAGTATCAGTTCAGAGAAGGTTCAGTCAACTAATACCTGAGATGGACATTTATCTTATGAGGAAAGGTTGGACTGGCTGGGCTTGCATCCATTGGAGTAGAAGAATGAGAGGTGATCTTACTAATCTGAAAGGATATTTCCCCTTGTGGGAGACACGATAACTAGGGGACACAGTTTAAAAATAAAGGGTCTTCCATTTAAGACAGAGATGAGAATTTTTTCCTCTGAGGGTCATGAGTCTTTGGAATTCTTCCCCAGAAATTGGTGAAGGTAGGGTAATTGATCATTTTTAAGGCAGAGGTAGATAGATTCTTGACTAACGAGAGAGTCAAAGGTTATTGGGGGCAGGCGGGAATGTGGAGTTGGGGGCCATGATCAGATCAGCCAAGATCTTACTGAATGGCGGAGCAGGCTCGAAGAGCTGAATGACCACCTCCTGCTCTTAATTCGTTATATTTGTATGTGATATTCAGAGACCTATGTGTACTCGTACAAGGAACACAAAGTTAGCATACAAGTACAGCATTAGGAGGACAAATGGCATGTTGGCCTTTATTGCAAGGAGATTGGAGTACAAGGAAGTCTTGCTATAATTGTATAGGGCTGTGGTGAGACCATGCCTGGTTGTAGACATACCTAGCACAAAGGAAGATGGTTGTGGTTGTTGGAGGTCAAGCACCTCAGCCCCAGGACATTGCTGCAGGAGTTCCTCAGGGTAGTGTCCTCGCTCAACCATCTTCAGATGCTTCATCAAAGACCTTCCCTCCATCATAAAGTCAGAAGTGGGGATGTTTGCTGATGATGGCACAATGTTCAGCACCAATTGTGACTCCTGAGATATTGAAGTAGTCTGTGCCCATATGCAGCAACACCTGGACAACATCCAGGCTTGGGCTGATAAGTGGCAAGTAACATTCATGCCACTGAAGTGCCAGGCAATGACCAGTTCAAAAAGAGAGAATCCAAGCATCTCCCCTTGACATTCAATGGTATTACCAATGCTGAACCCCCCACTATCAACACCCTGGGATGTACTATTGACCAAAAACTGGACCAGTGATATAAATACTGTGGCTACAAGAACAGGTCTGAGACTGGGAATTCTGTGGTGACTAACTCACCACCTCACACTCCAAAAATGAGGGGCATCCCATTTAAGACTGAGATGAGAAAAGCCTTTCCACCATCCACAAGGCACAAGTTAGGAGTGTGATGGAATACACTCCACTTGCCTGGATGAGTGCAGCTCCAACAACACTCAGGAAGCTCTATACCATCCAGGACAAAGCAGCTTACTTGATTGGCACCCCATCCACCTCTTTGAACATTCACTCCCTCCACCATTGATGCATGGTGGCAGCAGTGTGTACCAACTACAAGATGCACTGCAACAACTCACCAAGACTCGACAACATCCTCTAAAACCCGTGACCTCTCCCACCTATAAGGACAAGAGCAGTAGATGCATAGGAACACCATCACCCGCAAGTTCCCCTCCATGCCTTGTTGGTTTCATGTATAATTAATGGATTTTTAAAAATCCCAGTTTGCTATTATTATTGCCTTTGTGTTGTAGCTACATCAATGATTAGCTTTGTTTTTTTTTGCACGTTTTAAAATATAGCAATGTAATTTAAAGGAGAAGTACAACGTGTGGGAGAGGTAATGCTGTCAAAATACCCTGTATGCTTGAGTAATGGTTGATCTTGGTAAAAATTGACCCCTGGCTTTTGGCCAAAAGATCCAAATTCTTTATACTTGCCACCCGCTCGCCGCTGCAGTCAAACTCGCCCTTGTGCAAACCTATTCATTGATTGAATCATAGAATAGCACAATATCGAAGGGAGCTGTTCAGCTCCTCTTGTCTGGTTACACATGATGTCAAGGCTACCACCTCATTGGTGTGCGCTGTGTTCCTGCCAATCCCATCCTCTAATGTGACAACATGGTAACAAGAAGCAATAGCAGATGTGCAGCCCAGTTCAAACTTAAAGTTATTGACATTGCAGAGCAGATAAATAATTGTATATCAGCTAGAGAAATCAAAGTATTGGAGAAGAACATTCAGGACTGGAGGGGAAGCTCTCTACACAGCTGAGGCAGATGCTTAGGAATAAATGCACATAGGAAAGCCTAGCCTGTGGCTACAGTTGGAAAACAAAGTTGCAAGATACGTTAATGAAAATCGCCAGACCTTTGTTTCTCGTGAATCTAAATCTTCGCCCTGAAACCAGCAAGAAAATTAGGCACTGCAGATTTCAAAGCCAGCCCTGGATGGTGTGACAGGTTTATGAAGAGAAACAATTTTGTCCTGCAATGGAACACCAAGATTTCACAGTCTCCCAGCAGAACTTGCTTATCGCATTCCAGTGGTTTATAATCAAACATCAGCAGAAGAATGGAAACAGATTGACCTGTAGTGGGAACGTGGAGGAGACTCCCCTGAATATTGACATGCCAGCCAGTCAGTGAGCCAAGTTGGAGAGAAAACAGTGTTAGTGAAGACAACAGGCCATGAAAAACACTGAATGAAATTGTATGTATGGCTTTTGTTTTTGATGAATTTGATAAATTTGATTAACTTGGTGTACAAAATTAATGTCTGGTTATTTATAAATAATTCAATAATAAAAATACTTTTTGGCTCCTTTTGCGCTACTTGAGGGTGGGATTGGCAGGAACAGTCTCGTCCTGGCAACTCTGCGATAGCGAGGCGATGGGAGAAGGTGGACTTCAACCCCTCAAATACTACTCATATAAAAGTTGACCCCCTACTTTTTGGCTAAACATTTAGTCTCAGAAACTTGACTTTTACATGAGTATGTACGGTAAGTAGCATGTTTCAAAATCTCCATTTGTGGTCTGTGATGAATCTTTTTTGATTATTATTATGGCTAGCAATTAGCTTCATAGGGAATTCTGCAGAGCAGCACTGGACTGTTCCTGGAAGCTGAATGAGAAGTGTTCCAGAGTCTCTGCTAAAACTCCATAGCTGAGATCAGTCAAGCAACTGCTCTGGGCTCATGGGGGTATTTTTCACCTTCATAACTTGGATGGTAAACTAGTAGACCAGATCACCTGCCTGTTATAGAAGCTGCCTGATTTTCATTTTGGAGATCCACTCCATCAATTCACTGGCCAAACAGTGAAGGTGAAAAGTATCCTTGCAGAAATTGTTGTGCAGAAGACGACCATTTGGTAAATCATATATGTACCAATGCTCACTCTTCAACTGCTTGAATCCTATCTCCCTGGCATTTCCCTGTGTTTTTTTTAAATTCTTCCATTTTAAATAGTTATCCAGTCTGCTATTAAATATTGCTATAGTCTCTGACTCATAGCCACATGTAGAAAGAATTCCATGTTCTAGTAATCATTTGCGTGAAAAATTCAATTACCCACTCGACTCTAAGTCAACCCCCATTTATGGAGGACTGGGAACCACCTTTACCATTTTTCCCCTCAAGCTCTGTCATAACTTTGAAAACCATAATCAGATTGCCCCTGAACCTTATGCACTCCTGGGCAAAAAAAAATTCTCATCTATAATTACTTATCCTTGGTATTGTAATAGTGAATCTTTACTGTATCCTTTCCATATCTTTTCTCAAAGAGGTGTTAATAACTGGCTATGGTATTCCAGCTATGGCCTAACCAATGTCTTACACTAGTTCTAGTTAGAGGAGAGACTAAATAATTATTTGCCTGTATGGGACAAAGACAGTGGCATAATTTGGATTAGGACATATTTCAGATTGAAGTGATTCCCCTGTGTGTTCTCCTCTTTTCCCAGGAGGTAAAACCATGCATCAACACTAAGAAATAAAATCATGTGCACTATACTGCTCATTTAATTGTGAATAGATTATACAATTGAAGAATAAGCTCAAAGATTGAACAATCTATCTTGCAATATGAATTTCTATTTGAGACTACATGCACAATCCATTTTAGCTACTCGCTATACATGGAAAATTCAGAACTGCTAGTGAAGCTCAAATATTCCAAAATTTATCTTAGAAAAGACAATGCCCATAGGGGTACCAGGGATTATTTTAGAATTGTTATGCCCTCATCATCTGTATATGCATATCAATAGCTGTGTGTTTTTGTAGAGCTGATTGTTCACACCATCTGGACAAGATTTTTGCTAAATTTAATTGTAACCAATATTTTCATTTTGTTTTAGCATGAGTTAAATGTCAGAGAAGGAACTTGGGAAAGAATTCGTACAGAGAAGAATCCTTATGTATTGTGCAGTCTTATGTGGTCCTGGCTCGAGCAATTGAAAGAACCTGTTATAAATAGGGAAGATGTGGAAGCCCTAGCGCATAAATATATGGATCCCAATAAAGCTTTTTACTCATTAGAAAAGGTAAATCTCAGCATTTTCATATCTATCTATTCTAAACATTACCATAGTAAAATAAGTTCTTCACCAGCATTTTCCATTAAACCTATATATTATATTATTTATACAGTTCTCACTAAGAAAAGATGAAGCAGAAATTCTCTGGGGGAGGAAAGCACTCTATTTTGTTTGATACATGATTGAAACCTACAAAATGTGACTCATCTGCTTGTGAATCTTGGCCAGTGTCTGGAGTTGTATATTCATTCAATCCATATTTAAGCATTAATTGGCTTAAATTGTGTAATGCATTTCTAAAGTGTGATTCCTTTGTGTGAAATGTAAATAATTCAATAATATAGTATTATCATGCATGATGGTATAATATTCTTGTTAGCATAACCTTCTCTTACATAATGTTTTATCACTTTTAAACAGGGCCAATATCAGACACTGCTTTGCATTCTTGATTGTATGGCACAATTGCGGGACCTACCGTTTGATATAGAAGATGCTATACTTATTCGGGCAATTAGAGCTTTTACTAAGGCAAGTATTGTATCTTGAAAATGGAGAAAATTATTTTGAATGAATAGAGTTAGAGAAGTATTTCAGTATTCAATTCTGAGTGTCCTTTCTGCTTGCATAGAAACGAATCAAAAAGCTTTTTTCATTCCTCAGTATCCCAAAGTGTTTCACATTTAATTAATTAATTAATTCTGAAGTCAACTCACTATTATATAATCAAATGTGGCAGCTAATTTTTGCATAATACAATCTCACAAATAGTAATGAGATAATGACCAGTTAATTTTTTTGTTGGTGTTAGTTGAGGGATAAATAGTGGACCAAAGGTATACAATTAGGAAAAAGTAGGATATGTGGTTTAACATTACGAAGTAACTGTAATCTGTTTCTCTGAAAACTTTGTAAAGGAAGTTTGACTGTGGTCGTTACTTTTATCGCATCTTTTTATGACTTCTTTGATATTTGCGTGAATGATGTCACTCGTTCAAAACGAGCCCAATGTGAAGACGATAACTTTTTGACCCCATTGGGTCAAGTACATCCACCAACAAACTGATGTAGATTAATGCCACAGCGAAAAAAACAGGTCTATGACAACTCACTTGTATTCTGCCATACACAAAAGTATGAAGAAAATTTGAAATTGCCTTGAGAAGGGCATGTGGTCTGCAATTGGTGCTGGAGGTAGACTTGTCTAAGACTTCCATGCCTTCCAGTTAAGCAGTGAGCATACATACATGAGAACATGCATGTGAACATATGAATTAGAAAATTTCTTTCAAATGGATTGAATCAGGGAATCAAGTGGTGCTCCTGGAAATTTTTTAAAGAACATCGAGAACCACAAAGCAATCCCAGACTTAGCTGCTTCTACAATATTACTTATTGCCAAAAGGTCACTGTCTGGAAGAGCTTTTTATTCTTTCACAGGATGTCAGCATCGTTGGCTAAGCCAGCATTTATTGCCCATCCTTAATTGCCCTTGAGAAGGTGGTAGTGAGCTGCCTTTTTGAACCGCTGCTGTCCATTTGGTATAGGTACACCAAAAGTGCTGTTAGGAAGGGAGTTCCAGGATTTTGACCCCGCGACATGAAGGAACGGCAATATAGTTCAAGTCAGAATGGCGTACGGCTTGGAGGGGGACTTGCTGGTGTGCTGTTCCTATGTATCTGCTGCCCCTGCCCTTCCAGGTGGTAGAGGTCGCTGGTTTGGAAGATGTTGTTGAAGGAGCCTTGGTGAGTTGCTGCAGTGCATCTGTGTGTTGCTAGTGGAGGGAGTGGATGTTGAAGGTGATGGATGGGGTGCCAATCAAGCGGGCTGCTTTGAACTAGCTTCTTGAGCGTTGTTGTAGCTGCACTCAACCAGGCAAATGGAGAGTATTCAACCACACTCCTGACTTGTGCCTTGTAGAGGGTGGACAGGCTTTGGGGAGTCAGGAGATGAGTTAGTCACTGCAGAATTCCAAGCCTCTACCTGCTCTTGTAGCCACAGTATTTATATGGCTGATCCAGTTCAGTTTCTGGTTAATGGTAACCCCCAGAATGTTAATGATTGGAGATGATCATTGCCTGGCACTTGTGTGGTATGAATGGCACTTGTGTGGCATGAATGTTACTTGCCACTTATAAGCAAGTAGGCTCTGCATCCTAAAATGGTTGTAGGTCCTTCAACAGAAGGAGGCTAAAAGTAGATGGATTTCATGCTATCTGCCCACAAGTTTTGTGCAGGCAAGGGGCCACCATTAACAATTTATCACTCTTCTAGAGTGATTCAGTTCCATGATAATCACCCCTTCCTACCCTTTGCCTTGCACAACTTTCCTAAGAATCAATCAAAAGATTCAAACAGAGGGGGGGACTAATGTTCTGGTATCTCCTTGCTTTATAGAGTCATAGAGGTCTACAGCACAGAAAAAGGCCCTTCGGCCCTTCAAGTCTGCACTGGTCAAACAAGTACCTAACTCTTCTAATCCCATTTACCAGCACTAGGCCCATAGCCTTGTGTGCCATGGCATCGCAAGTGCACACCTAATTACTTCTTAAATGTTATGAAGGTTTCTGCTTCTACCACCCTTTCAGGCAGTGAGTTCCAGATTCCCAACACCCTCTGGGTGAAAAAATTCTTCTTCACATCCCTTCTAAACCTCCTGCCCCTTAGCTTAAATCTATGCCCCCTGGTTATTGATCCCTCCACCAAGGGGAAAAGTTCCTTCCTTTCTACCCTATCTATGCCCTTCATAATTTTATACACCTCAATCATGTCCCCCTCAATCTCCTCTGCTCCAAGGAAAATAACCCCAGTCTATCCAATCTCTCCTCATAACTAAAACTCACCAGCCTCCTGGTAAATCTCCTCTGCACTCTCTCTAGTGCAATCACATTCTCCCGATAATGCGGATTCCAGAACTGCAAGCAATACTCTAGCTGTGGCCTAACCATTTTATAGAGTTCCAGCATAACCTCCCTGCACTTATAGTCTATGCCTTGGCTAATAAAGGCAAGCATCCCATATGCCTTCTTAACCATCTTATCTACCTGTCCCGCTACCTTAAAGGACCGGTGGACGTGCACACCAAGGTCCCTCTGATCCGAGGTACTTCCCAGGCTCCTACCATTCATTGTGTATTCTCGTGCCTTGTTTGTCCTGCCCAGGTGCATCACCTCACACTTATCTGGACTAAATTCCATTTGCCACTGATCAGTCCATCTGAACAGCCCATCTATGTCCTCCTGTGGTCTAAGGCTATCCTCCTCACTATTTACCACCACACCAATTTTTGTGTCATCTGCGGACTTACTGATCAACCTTCCTACATTGAAGTTTAAATCGTTTATATATACCACAAACAGCAAGGGAGGGACCCAACATTGATCTCTGTGGAATCCCACTGGACACAGGCATCCAGTCACAAAAATATCCCTCAACCATCACCCTCTGCTTCCTGCCACGCAGCCAATTCTGGATCCAATTTGCCAAATTGCCTTATGCCCTGTGGAAGCTGAACTTCACTTGGCTCATTGTGATTCTTTATAGCCAGACATGCCTATTACATGATCTGGCATTAATAACCTCCGTGCTCTAAATGAAGCTTGGCATTCAAGCATCAATTAATTATATATTAATTCCTCCTTATGATGGTTTGTATTCCATTAGCATTCAGAAATGCCTTAATTTTTAAAAAAACTATAAAATATGACAATATAATCAAAATTGAACAATTCATTCTAGTGGATCTTAAGTGGCCCTGCTCATAGGAAGCATTTCTCTTATCTGTCAATCCTGTTGCTCCTACCCCCTCTATATCTCCACTTGTCCTTAGCTCTGTGTCATCTTCTATGTTTACGTGTTTCTTTTCTTCTCTAATTTTGGAGACAAAGCATGAGTTGTCAATGAGGGGAATGCTTAAAGCATTTAATGTATTTCTAGTTTGCCATGCCCAACACTCATCACAGTGACTCCTCTCTCCAGTTGACTTCTACTATTTTTTCCATTCATGCAGCTTCCCCTCAACCTCCCCACCCCTTACTTCCCAATCACCATCACTTATATGAACAAGAGCTGCAACCATATCTCATCATAACTTTGAGCATCACTGATTCCCCTATTTTTCAGCCTTCTTTCCAACTGTGACAACTACTCCTTCTTAAACGTTATCTCACTTATGCTTTTTCCTGCTTTTCCAATCCCTATTGCTGTACAATAATGTTACAACAGTCCCCAGGCGAGCTCTCTCAATTTGTTAACTTTCCCAATGGGACCCCAATTTTGTTATGCTCCCGGGTGAGGAGGAATGAACTGGCTCCCCTTCTTTATTCAGTCCCCTCAGTTGGTTTCAACAAAGTTAATTTGAAAGGATCACTTTCCCCGTGGATACCTTTTCCCCAGTCCAAATGTATTTTTTTTAGAAAGAGCCGATTTAATCAGGCTTTGTTGAGTCAAGAAAGAGTAAGTTTATTAGTTATTAAAACCTGAGAAAAATAATAAAAACACAACACACACAAATATCAGAAGTGAGAAGTTAAGAGTCTAAAGAAAAGTTTTAGAAAATATACAAATCAGTCTTTGGCTTGTCTGTGAGGTGTAGATAGTAGTACATTGCGGCTGTTAAGTTGGGGGATTCTGGTGGAGCTGACTGCCAGTTTTGCAGTTGATTTTGGAGACACTTGGTTCTGCAGGGTAGCTAAAGACGCTGTTCTATTTCCTGTTCTGAAGAAGAGTCATACGGACTCGAAACGTTAACTCTGTCTTTCTCTCCACAGATGCTATCAGACCTGCTGAGTTTTTCCAGCAATTTTTCTTTTTGTGTCCTATTTCCTTTTTGATTGTGGCATCGACTGTCTCCAGCAATAGAGAGAGAGAGACTTCGCCTGCAACTTCAGGGGTTACTAGTTTGTCTTGTGCTGTCACTCTCACAGCTCTCACTGCACTGCTCTGCAGCAAGCTTT
The DNA here is from genome assembly GCF_964194155.1 of Cetorhinus maximus. Taxonomy (NCBI): domain Eukaryota; kingdom Metazoa; phylum Chordata; class Chondrichthyes; order Lamniformes; family Cetorhinidae; genus Cetorhinus; species Cetorhinus maximus. The sequence goes on along the minus strand of NC_135884.1, from coordinate 27,613,293 downwards.
TTAACTGATTCTTCCCTGTGTATTCTGGAAGGGAAAAGCTATGACTTGCACCCAGAGTCCATGTTCTGTTTCATCTCGGACTATTTTACATCATCTGAGATATAAATCAATAAGAGATGGATTTTAGGGTGACTGCTGAGATGTGCAAATCTGTCTTTTGTCTTTGCATACACAGGAGATTAAAGTTCAGTCTTTTACATCTTTCCTATCTTCCTTTCAAGTGTCTCTGCTTAAAGAAGGCCATGACGCCTTTTCAGATGCGACATTCCATATTCTGTCGGGACAGGTCTGTCAGTATAACCCACATAGGAATTTTCCAGAAAGTGGTCAGTTTATGTTATCAGCCATCTTTTGCTCAGTGTCCTTGCTGATATTTCTTTAAAAACAGACAAACCTTCCTTAAAAAATTCAGTATACCCATAAGTAATTTGTGGTGGTAATCTATTCATGACAATAATTACAACTATTTATATTAATATAACTGTTAATATAGAAATCTCTCCAAAGGCAATTCACAGAAGCTTAACCAGACATAACTCTACACTGAGCCAAAAAAAGGAAGGATACCTTAAAATCTTGACCAAGGAGGACAATTTTAAGGAAGCCCTTAAAGGAGCTGAGGAAGGTGGAGAGGTTCAGGGATAGAATTCTAAAGCTTAGGGCCTGGAGACTGAAGGCGGGACTGTCACTGTTGGGGTGAAAGAAGTGGGAAAGTGCAACTTCCTAGAATTGGAGGAATGCAGAGCTTTGTGGGTTTTGGTTGGTGGGGTTGGGCAGAGTGAGGCTATGAAGGATATAAATACAAGGATGAGAATTTTAAATTTGAGGTGTTAGATCAGGAATTGGAGGAGGATGTACAGTTGACCATGCCAAAGTCTCTTAGCAGAATTCTTATCCTTGCCCTGTTGTCTTTTCCCTGGCTGGCTTTCATTTCCCTGGCTGGCTCTCATTTCCCTTTCTCTCCAATGTAACGTTCATCTCTGTCCTTCTCTACTATGTCTCCATTACTTTCATGTAAAACTCTAAACAATTGAAAGTTATTCCGAACAAAAAGCTGGAAAATGTAAAGGATGAAATTTTAACTCATTGGAAATTTATCCATGTGCACGGAGTTAAAATCAGGCCCAAAACCGCACATGTCCCACACCCTCCCACCAGCCTGAGCTCTTCTTTATTGATTAACTAACACTTTCATTCTGAATAACATTAGAATAACATTAGAATAGTATCTAGGATTGCGTATGGGCTGCAGTAGTTGGTGAAGCTTCACAGTGGGTTATTTTAGGTTGCCAGTTGATATGATTTATAAACATGGATAAGGAAGGTACTTCTAATAGTTGTACAAAATTTCTTGTTGACAAGGTTGTTTAGACCTATTGATGCATTCAGCAACAACTATACAAATTAGATGGGTGGACTATGAAGTGTCAGATATACTTTTATGTGGATAAATGGAAGGAATGGACATTAAAAAAACATGTGGGTAAATATTGGTGACTGAAGGATCCAATCAGTGTGAAGCTGCAGTCAGCAAATATGGTTAATCAGGTGCATCTCATCTACAAGTCTAAGCAGTTTACTTAAACCAGTATAACTGTAAATGTGGACATTTTACTTTTAAAAGGCAATTAACAACTGAAGCAATGTGGACAATTCCAGGACTAACCACAGTGAACTGGTTATTGATTGGTGTAATAATTGAGGGGATATGATCCATATGCCTAAAATGCTGAAGGTTTAATTAGGACTTTGATCAGAAATAATTTTAAAATGAGGGTTAAAAGGAAAAGATTGGAAGAAGATATGGTCCAGTTTTTTTTAAAGAAAAGATGCTTATCTATAGTTTGTTAAAATTAGTTTTCTACTTTAATTATTTTTTCTTATGTAGAGAATGTACACCGTATCCTTACTTGATGAATTTTGTATGTTAACCTGTGTGAAACTGAAATTATGATGTAATTGGATCGGCATATTTTTTCCACGTCATTAAACTAAGGTACATCCTTCAGTCAAACGAACTGAGTAACACTTAGAAAAATGAAATGTTGCTTTTGCAGATGTTTTAATGGAGGATTACATGTTTCAGACTGAAAATCTCTGAAAGGAGCAAACATCCTGCTTGCTCCAATCAGCAGTTAAGCTATTAAAACCAATGAAGTTCATGGGTCTATCCTGATCTGTAGCAAGGAGCTCATCACAACAGAAAATTAATTTGAGGGAAAATTCAACCAGGACTCTTGTTTCTGATTGCTATACAGGAACCTGTGCTGGAGCTGCACATTTGATGTTGAATGACAACAGCTGTAATGCGCTCTGCAGCCAAGTTGTCTGTTCACATTCATTGTCAAAACATGCGCATAAATAGCAGCTATAAGGGCAATTCATGCATCTGAAACTGTATTTCTATAACTAGTCAATGCCTTCAGGTGGGATAGGGAGAAGATTGGAAGAGAAAAACTTCAAAATAAAAAGGAATGAAAATTGTTATGGTTTTCCCATTGGCTTAGCTTTCCTTAACTATGGTTTCTTGAGTCTAACCTCACTGTGACAGGTTGCCACCAGAGAGATAGGAGCCTTTGCATTTGTGTTTCTAAATTGTCATTTGTTTAATATTAGGCGTTTCTGTTGTTTTGTTTTCCCAGGTCAGTTTTGATGCTGATGAGGGTCCTAAGGTTTACAATACACTCAAGACCATATTAAAGCCAATCTTAGAAGAAAAACAAGCAAAACTTGCAGATTGTGAAGTTTCTAATAACTGTGCACAAAATGTAGATTTGCAGATTCACTGAGCAAGAATGTAAAACATTAACTTTTACTGTTTCTGTTACCATTCCCCAAACTATATGAAACTACAGTGAGTATTTGAAAAGCTCTATATTATAGAATAAGGCACTATAATGAGGCAGTAAAATTAAAAATAAACTTCAGTATCATACACTTGATTGTTGACAACGTATGTTTTACGAAAATTATAGTTTTATTTTAAAAAGAATAAGATGTATTAATGAAAAAATACCCTGCTCAAACTTGCCCATTAAATATATGAACTGGTCATCAGTATTTAATGAGGTGTATTTGTTTAAAATCTGCCATGATTTTAAGTGCCATATATTAATGTGGCAAGATGTTTTGTTATTTTGAAGACATTTACTGTTTACAGTCATATGGTATATTTTGTACAATAGATGCTTTTTATTTTAAAATATTTATTGCTTTCCGTGTCAAGTGTTACTTTTTGTTTACTGCAATAATCCAATGTTACATGGAAAAATGAAAGTCTATTTGAAAAATGTATGAAGAGAAAATTCTTGACAGTTTAGACTGTTTTTATGAATTTTTAATATGTGCATTATCCAGCAATTGTGATTTAAACTAATGATTACATTCTTAGTGTATTTGAAACTTCAACAAAATATATGTAACTGAGATGTTAATAAATGGGTTTGAAATGTCTTGTTCTTGGAATACCATATAGCACTGAATTATTTTTTACTGAGACTGAATTCCTCTCAAGATTTTAAGTATCGCTGAAATGGTCTGATAGTTTGAACAGATAGCTCCCTGTGTCATTTCACAAGTAAGTATGATGGAAATTTGATGTATATTAATTCGAACCTGATCTTAAGAAGTGCTGTTAAACAGACTTTTGTGTGAGGAATTGTATAAAAATTTTACAAGCTAGTATATTTATGTCATTGGAATGTTAATTAAATAGAATATGTACAATGTAAAATATTGCATAATGTTTCTCTTTAAAGTACATCTTCCTTTTGCTGCTTCAATATATTATGTGGATGCTCACCATATTTTCAATAGATTTTTAAAAATATCATACCGCCTGTTTTCACCACCATTATAGACAGTGTAGTTTGTTCAAAGAAGATAATGGTTATTAGGCATAAAGCTAAAAGTGCAATTTTTACACTAGCAAAAATAGTTGTAAAATAAAAGATCTAAATTATTTAACTTGTGTGTAGACTTGTGGAAAACACCTGTATTTCCAATTTTGTTGGTATCTCTTTCCCATTGTTGCTGGGACTCTAATTCATGCTTTTATCACCTTGAGGATTGATTTATCCAATTCACTGCTGATCACCTCCATTTATAAACTCCAGTCTGTCTGCTTTGTTACCGGCAGCTCATCCTACACATCCCTTAACCTTGCTGAGGACGCTAGGTTCCTTTGCCTTGTGAATCAATTTGAGAGCAGTTTGTGTTTTCAAAACCCTTCACGACCTCACTTTATCCTGTCTGATATTTACTAGTTATACAGCTCTGCACATAACATCTTCTGTAATGACATACAGCTTGTTTTATCGCTGCCTTTCTTTTATTTTTAAAAAAGCAAAGCAGTTGAACTTTCCTCCAAGGTAGAGCTCTGTGTCTCAGCTTGGTTCCTGGGCCTACCCTCAGTTGCCTTACTTTCCATCAAAAGGAGTGATGATGCATGTTTGGATAATTCAAAAACTATTCCACAGTTAGGGGCCTGATACAGACTGATCCTTTTGCATTCACAAGCATTTTCAACTCCCTCAGTTCTACTCATTTTTTTCCTTGGACACAGGGGTTTCTGCACATATTTCCTCTGTTTCACCTAAGGGGAAACAAAAAGTACAGGTGGAGGAGGCAAACCACACCTGAACACCCCATTATTTCCCATGAGGAGTTGTTCTTGGTGACCTTGGTAATGAATACAATTAACACGAGCGGGTGCGCCCTCACGGTTGTTGAGAGGATTGTGGGGTAGCAGATTTTGGTAGTGGGAGGTGGGCCAGAGCTGAAGTATTTTCAGTTGACATGGTCTTGAATGGCATCAATTTCTAGACAAAGGGTCATCCGTAGTCAGTTCCAGGAAAATTTCCGCTAACCAGGCCTACAGCATCATGTGTAGAAGTTTGTTGAATTATGTGTGACTAGCTCTATTATTCCTGTGGTGTTAAGTCCTGAAACTATGATATCTGCACTGTTTGTTTGTTTGATTTGGATAAATGCCTAATTCTATTTGAGCGCATGTGACTGTCACCATCAGGTCAGCTATATTCTTATTCATTAGTATCTCAATTTTTGCAAGGTTTATGGATTAACTTTCTCTAGTTCCTATCTGAATTCTTCAGCTCTGATTTTGCAAACTGGCAAAATTGGAATTGCACACTGTGGTTTGTACTCAGACCTGTCCTTTCATTTGCCTAGCTTCCCTGCATGAACGTAACATCAAAACACTAAAAATACAGAATACGAAATCAAGGTACAAAAATAACAGCACAAGAAACTAGCACACTTAGTCAGTCATAATTGTCCAACTTACCAATTGCCACGCCATGTAATGTATTTAAACTTTTCCATTTTGATTATGTTTCCAGTTGCTAACTGTTGCATTTCCTACAACACTTACCCACATGACACCTTGTTAATTCTATCACTATTGTTACAGAAAATATATATCCTCCAATTTGCTTCAAAATTCAATTTGGATTTCTTTCAAAAAAGTACCAAAATTAGTATGTAGAAAAGCAATCTCTCAGCTTAATGTAATTTCTGAAGATTATAGATCAAAAAACAAAAGCTACCACAGCTGTGTAATTGGTACTGTCATTCTTTGTTCTAACTTTTGTGTGTGCATGTACACACAGGCACAAATAGCCCTTCTACTTTAAAACTATCTTGATATAAACTTTACCTGGATAGAAGTTTTGAAATTTGCCACGTAACTTTCCTTTAAATAATTTTAAAAATAACTTAGCAGAACGGTTAAAGGATGAAGGAAAATGTTGTGGTTCAGCTGACTGAACAATGTTGATGCATTCAGAGAAATTGGATACTCTCTGCATCTGCAGACTACATAAGCTCTTAGCAAAAATATCAAGTCCAACCCAGGCTTTTTGGAGGACATTAAAATCATAAAAAATAACTCAATTGAATTGTTGCATAAAATGTAAATTTTCTGAATGTTTAATTTTGTTTAAAAGCTTATTTTGGAATTTGGAATTGGACATTTTACTTGGGCAATTATTTGTTTCCACAAAGCATTTTGAGTGATTTTGGAGGAAGACAGGATTCAGCAATCTGGTGTGTTGGAGCTGTGACAGGCAAGTCATAAAATTATCAAAGAAATCCCTGCTGGAATACCACTTGTATCACAGAAAAAATATGGATGCAAGGACACCAACATATATGAATTTTATCTTTATGTTGGAGGTATATATAGTATATATACCATGTGGTTGATGTGAAAAATGGTGAGCTGGTTCAAAATATTCTGACTCAAAATACATTGAAGAATCCTATGCTAAGCTTTGTCAATGGGAAAACTCACTTTAAATATGCTATCATTTACCTGCAGTACCTGTAACACCTATAAGTGCAACTGTGTTCAACATTTGCAGTATTAAATATCTGTCAGGTAAGTGATTGCAAAATTCTCTATTCAATGGTATTCAGGACTTAAGAGTCAGTATGCAGTTTCACTACCAAGACACTGGATGACAGCCTTGGAACATGGAAGTCCTTATCAGAGGTATGAATAAAAAATAAGTTTTCTTGATGAATTATTATTGAGCTGGAAAAACCCTCACCCCACAGTTGCCAGACCTGTACCAGAATGATTTCTGGTCCTAACCTCATTCAGATTCCTATGCTGTTGTCTGTGGAATGTTAAAGATATTCTTGGGCTTGTACCCCATTCCTTCCCCTTTGGCCCAGCACAGCATTGATTCAGCATCTTTTCTCTGCTGCCCATTTACCATTAAACAGCACTGCCTCATAAGAGAATGGTAGCCCAACTTTCCCAGCTTCACAGCTAATATCTGCACCGAGAAAAATCCTCTGCCTGCAGGCATTGAGTTCTGTTGAACCCCACAACACACTGAACTATTAGGCATTGCCACCTTCATCACTCCATACTGACCAAATTTTCCAGTCTCTAGAACCTCCTAGGCCCAAACATTGATTGATACCTGAATTTATCAGGGCCCCATATCCCCTCCTAGCCATTTTGCGTACATTGTTATGCCTCTGCCCCACCTCCCCTGGAGACGGTTTTCCACATAGAGAGACTGACCCAATACACCTCTTCCCCTCACCTTTTCATCACTCCACCTTTCCTCATCTCCCCACTTAACTTCCTCCCTTTCCCTACTGCCTCTCTTCTTCCCCAACCTTATTCAATCATCTTTCTGTCTCCTAACATTGACATGAATACTTCTCTTGGTGTTGATTCAACATGCACTGTGTCATGCTAAGTTGATTACTATTTATCTTCATAAGGTATCATCTCTTTCTCCCTCTTTGGAAAGAATATTCCATGTTACAATTCATTTATTTGTTTTGAGTGTTATCAATTTCTTTGGGCTCTACATATGATTGTTCTTGCTGGCCACTAGAGGAAGCAGGAGAGCAATCTAGTTTTCCTTATGTTTGAGTTTTAACTGCTCCACTATGAATAAGCACCAATTCTTCACCTGCAGACCCGTCCTCTGGGCATAGCTGAGAAAGGAAACTTAGCATGGGCATATTGTGAGTGTAAACCCAATTTTTTAACTTAATTTTCCCCCAAAGATTTATTGAGTATTTACTCAGCAAGGTGAAGAGATGTTAGCATTGGGCAGTTGACACATGTTAACTCTTTTTGGTACCTAATGTCTACATCAAGCAGTTCTAGGTCAGGTTTGGCATATCGTGCTGCAAAATGAAATTCTCACCCCAGTACCCCGACATTTGGCTCAACCCCAACTTGATTGAGCACATCCCCAATAATTGGTGTCATTTTTTTAACTTTACCTTCTAGCTATCCTTATGAATAAGAATACCAATGTGTGGCAGCTGGATTCACATCCAGCCCAGAGATAAGAAGGGAAAGTGAATTAAACTATGTATCTAAAAACCATATCCCTTTGCCATCTAGCATAATGCTAAACAATTCAATCATTATGGCTCAATGGTAGCACTCCCACCACTTGAGTCAGAATGTTTGGGATTCGTGCACCAAGATTGCCTTGAGCACTTATTTTACAGTTCTTTCCTCCTTTGGAGTTCTTTTTTGGATATCTTAAATGGAGACCTGCCCACCTGCTTCACTGACTACAGAAGACCCCATAGCACTATTTGTTCTTGTCAACATTTATTCCACAATCAAAATCATGAAAAGCAGAATAACTGCTCATTATCTCATTTCCTGTTTGTTGGATCTTCTGTGTACATATAGTCACTATAAAGTAAGAAAATGCAGTAATATTTCAAAAAGTACGTAATTGGTTGCAAAGTACTTTAAAATAGTGACAATGCAGAAGGCCCCACAAATGCAAGTCTTTTAGCTATTTTTAACTTTTATTGTTTCAATAAGCACCTGAAAATAATGTATTTTATTAATTCTACTTGTTTAATGAGCAAAAACAGTGCATGCAGGAGTTGTTGATTTAAACTTTAACAATTGGTTATGCAAGTGGAAGAAGAAAGGATTCAGAAATTTAGAAGCTGCAGACAAGTTTGGCTGACCTTTCCTGGCCTATCCAACTCTGCATTTGAAAATTTGGTTGATTCACCTCTAAATGCAATGTATTTTTGAAGTGGCATAAGGAGGAATAGAGGCTTACTAAAATAATTTGTGACAACAGCTACCTAAAAATACCATTTCGTTGATATACCTTAGTTATTTGGAGAAATTGCTTCCGAAACAAATGAGCTGCTTCTGCAAAATGCAGAGGAATATGATGCTTGGAGGTCAGAGTGCTCTATTTTCAATACACTGAACTGAGATTCGACAACAGATCATCTACAGAACAATATACAAGTGAACTTTCCAAGCCAATCTAAAGGAGAAAGATTTCAATGTATATGACATTTTTCAAATATTAGTTTACCTGAATAAAACAATCATATGAAAAAGGCACTTTCCTAATTTGAAAAGTGCTGACCCGACTTGCTGTTTAAGAACAAAATGCAGTATGCAGTTATTCCTAAAATTATGCCACGTTTTCTTTGTGTTGCTTTTTTTAAAAAGAACAAAACCCTGTAAAACACTATTAATTTTACCAAAGTAACATTGAGTCATTTTTTTTTTGACTGAGAAAAGATGTGTTATTGACCTGAATATTTTGAGGATTGGAATTTGTTGAAATACACATCTCTTCAACATCATTTTATCATGGTTTAAACATGAAATCAGCTCCCAAAGGTCTAATTTAGTTCACAGACAGCATGTTTCTAGTGCTCAATATTCCTGTTGTTAAAACAATCTTATATAAAAATAAGTCCCACTAAGCTCCTCCTTTACAGAAGATAAATCAAATCTCAAAACTTCAGAACTGCCACAGTGGAAAAGTATCCTTATAAAAAAAATTGGAAACCACCATACACAAAAAAAATCTAGGCCCCAATATACAAAGTCTTAGACCATCCCCCAACAGAAAAAATATCCACAGCTCACCATAAACAGTGTCTCATTCCCCATATACAAAAATATGACACCAAGCCCCCATGTGCAAAAATCTAAACTTTCATACACAAACATTCAAGACCACCTTGCAGAAAAGTCTGAACCTCATACAAAAAAATGCAAGACCTCAAAACTTAACTATCCAAGCTCTATGCACAAAAGATTCCAGCTTCCCTCAAAGTTTGATAACTTACAAGCTTCAGCTTTAATTCTTTAAACTTCGAGGGTAAAGAATGGTAAATGCTAAGTGCGAAGAAATGACTCATGCAGACTGATTCAAACATATCAAGTAGGGAACACATTTTTTCCAGTCCCAGGAAGTTTGAAATGTTAAAAGTCAGCAGATATCAAAATTGGCTTTGTAGACAAGCTCACACAAATGAAAGAAACCATCAGGATTTTCTTGGGCCACAAACATGCATATTTTTAAAACGTCTTAAACCAAAACTCTCAATACCTCTGTTTTACAAGCTGCTACTCCATCTGCAAACTCCCTTTTCTCTTCTTGCTCCTTCCCCTCCAGGTCCTTGAACATGTTTTCTGCAAAATGCCTGGCTATCATATCCGCAGCAGGATGTGAGTCTCTTCAATCAGGTTTCTGCATTTGCCAGAGCACTGAAGCAGTCCTCATCAAAATTAGATAACTTCCTCTATGACTTTGTGCACCATCCCCCCCCCCTTATCTTTTTCAACCTCTACAGCCTGTAGGGGGTGGTGGTGTGTGTCGGCTTCACCTCTGACTTCTGTGCGGTCCAAATCGCTCCCACTCCCTGGGTTCTAGACCTTGGACTTATTTGGGGGTTGTGACAAAGTGCAGCAGACAACTGGTTTTAGTGCAAGAAAAAAAAACTTTGTTTACTGAAGTCACAAATGAATTTAACATTAGGATTACACTGAGATTATACAGACCTACAAAGTACACTTAGTTAAGAATGGGGAACACACAGCATAACGAGGGAAAATCACGCTACTAATCCCCTTACCCTTGTCCCACCCCCAAAACCTAACTAAATTGAACTAGGAGCTCAGGGATCATGCTCATCAACCAGGGTTCCTTGACAGTTCGAAATCCAGCCAGGTAAGCCGGTTGCAGTTTTGGTGTATGCTCTTTGTGTCCTCTGAGGCCTGCTGTCCCCACGTGGTCCTGGTCTGTGGAATCTGCGAAGGTTCTTCAGTTGGGTGGAGGGCGTGGTTGTGGATGGTTGATCTTCGTGGAGGGCTGTGGTTGCAGCCTTGTCTTCGGTTGAGCCTGCCACCCCGTGCCCCTCACCGTGATGTTGCCTGCGGGCCTGCAAACCTCCAGATCTCCTCCCTCCGCTTGGCTCAGCTACCTCTCCCTGCTTAAACTCCACTTCAACCCCTCCAAAACTGCTCACCCTTCATGACTGGTGGCCGAGTTATACTGTTTTTCGAATTTCTTATTTCAATCCAAATCAAGGTTAGTTCTTTGTCTGATTTTGGTGGGCTTCTTCAGGTGATTGTTGTCTCGTTGTTTTTAATGGGCTCGCATGATGTTTATCGTTGTCTTCCTGCCCCCGTAACTAGTCTTGAACTGAAAGCCATTGTATATGTGGCGTATTGATAGCTTCGCATAGGTTGATTTTTGCCTTCCTGCCTTAGTAGTTAGTAGCGATTATTTATGCAAGATTTTGATGGACTTTAGTTTCGTGTAAGATGAAGTCTTTCTCTGGGTTGGTTGTTTTAAAGGGAAGAATGCATATTTTGTCTCCTCTCGTTGTCTGGTTCCAGGCAACAATCCACACTGCACTCAACAAGCCCGGGCATGTCCAGTCCCAGGCCTTCATGGGCCTAGTCTCCTGTCTGCAGGGTTCTACACTTAACTCAGCAGTTGGCTCCTCTGCCATAAAAGTCCAAAAGTCATATCCTTGTTGATGATATGAAAAATGTGGGAATTTTGAGAACCCTTCAAGCCTTCAACATGATCAACTAGATAACCCCTCTGTTGTCCAGCTAAATGGGACTGTCTTTTGCTGGTTCTACTTTTGCCAGCCCAATCGTATCCAGATAATTTTCAGAAATACTTATCTTCCAACCCTTGAACCGTTATCTCTGGTGTGGCCCAAGGATTTAGCCTTGGACTTCTTGTCATCATTTGTAGGTACAGTTGCTAAAGCAATTCGATGTTTGGAAGGCCAAAGGCTAGACAGTGGACAATTTGAAAATTCAGATGCAGCAGGAAATAATGTTGTAAGGGGTTGAAGACATTCAAACATCCTGCTGCAGATATGATAGCCAGGCATTTTGCAGAAAACATTCAAGGACCTGAAGAAGGATCAAGAAGAGAAAAGGGAGTTTGCGGATGGAGTAGCAGCTTGTAAAATCAGAGGTATTGAGAGTTTTGGTTTAAGATGTTTTGTGAATGTGCGTGTTGGTGGCCCAAGAAAATCCTGACGGTTTTTTTTCGCTTGTGTGGGCTTGCGTACAAAGCCAATTTTAGTATCTGCTGAATTTTAACATTTTAAACTTCCTGGCTTGGATACAAGGAAGTAATCAGAGGTGGCCTTGCCTTTGATTGAGTCAATGTGAATATAGAGGCCTGAACTAGTCAGGTCAGAGGTTTGTCCATGAATATCCATTGTTTCTTTCTATTTTGCTCGGTAGAATTAACCATTCACTTAGTGTGACTAAGCCTGTAGTTTGTTTGACACTAGCACCTTATATTGTTATAGAATCATAGAAATTTAAGTCCAGAAGGAAACCATTTTTGTCAGCACCAATGCTAACTTTCAACAGGTTTGTGTACTGTAATTTCTTTATCCTTTAATATTTTTATAAATATTTACCTTTCATTCTTAAATGTTGTAATTGACTTGGTTTCAATAGTAGTTATGGTGATACACATATACGAACATACAAATTAAGAGGGGTAGTCCATCCATACTCTAATAAGCCCTTTGAAAATAATACTTGCCTCCCTATTATGTTTTCTATATTAATTTTAGGTTAGTAATTCATTAACTAACAGAAATGATCTTTCACCATTATCCTCTCAAGTCCTTTCATAAATGTTGAACACTTCTACTTGATCCTCCTTTGTTCCAGTGAATACAGCCTTAACTTTACAAATGGCTCAACAAGCAGAGAATCATAGAAACTTACAATAGAAAAGGAGATAATTTGGTCCAACTTGCCTGTGCTGGCTTTTTGAAAGAGCTGTTGTGCTTAGGCCCACATCCCTGCTTTTTGTCTGTAGCCCTGTAAGTTCCTCATCCTCCACCACCTTTTCAAAATTATTTATGGAATAAGCTTCTACCACCTTTTTAGTTCGAGCGTTCCAGATGTCGACAACTGAGTGAAAAATAATCTCCCCTCTAGATCTTTTGTCAATTATTTTCAATCTGTGGCCTCTGATTATTGACTCATACAGTGGAGGGAGTAAGGGTCGTGAGGACTCGAAATGTCGACTCTTTTCTTCTCCACCGATGCTGCCAGACCTGCTGAGTTTTTCCAGGTAATTCTGTTTTTGCAGTGGAGGGAGTAGTTTTGTTCCATCTACTCTTATCAAAACCTAATCATCTTGAAAACCTCTATAAGCTCACCTCTTAATCCTCCCTGTTTCAAGGAGAACAATCCTAACTTTTCTAACTTCTCCTAACTGAAGTCCCTCATCACTGGATATATCCTGGTAAACCACCTCTATACCCTTTTTAAGGCCTTTACATTTTTACTCTGGTGTGGTACCCAGAATTGTCCACAATACTCGGGAGACCTCGGGAGTGATTTATAAAAGTTCTAGCATGATCTCTCTGCTTTTGAATTCTATGCATCTTATGAACTCTAGTAATCAATTTTAACTACCTTACAACTTGCTGTGTAACTATATATCCTCATCTCTGCCATCATCTTCATTAATCTAAGATACATCTTTGCTATGACTTTCCATAATGGGGTAGCCAAAACTGCACAGTACTCCAGCTGTGGCCTAACCAATGTCTTAGGTTCACCACCACCTCCTTCCATTCTGTTCCACACCACTACATCAAGACAGATTAATGCACAGGTTCCAGCCAAATATGAGCAGTCTAATACAGCTCACCATAAAGTAAAAATGTATGTACAAGTGCTGGATCAGTTTCCAGTGTAAAACAAAGTCACCCAGTCCAAATGGGATGCATCCAAGGTTACTGAGGTAAGTAATAGTGGAAATTGCATCGCTTCTCGGCCTTTTGGCTAAGATCAAGTGTTGCAGGGGCGACACCATGGTCCTACCAAGGCAAGGTCGGGATGGAAGGGCTATAACCAATCGCAATCCAAATCCATACCGTGGGTTACCTATCACCGTCCGAGTCACGGTGAACCACAGCGAGGGAGGATCACCTATGGATCGGGGCTTCTTCACCAGGAGGATCCTGTTGAAGGCGTGCGGCTTCGAAGCTACGGAGATCTTCACCCTGCACGACTCCCGCAAAGGTGGTTATTTTGACGTGACGTTCAAGCGGGTGGCAGACTGCGTCCAGCTCCTGAGGGTGTTCGAGGAGAAGAGAGACCTGCCGGAGATGAAGATCCTGACGGCGGAGCCGCACTTTTCTCTGCCGTTGCAACGGGAACGTGTGGTGATGGTGCATGTGTACAACCCCTTCGTCCCTGTCGCCGACGTGGTCACCTTCCTCACCAGGTACTTCGATAAGGTGGGGAGCGGCACCGAGATTTGAGACGACTTGGGGATCTGGACAGGCAAACACCTGTTTAAGGTCACGCTAAAGACCGATGGTAAGGGAGCCATTTTCCACCCTCCTTCCAGTTTCGCTATCGGGGGAAACCGTGGCTACCTGGTCTACGCTGGGCAACCCAAGCATTGTCGCTCATGCGGCAAGGCTGGTCATGTGGCGGCCAACTGCAGCGCCTCCCTCTGCAAGATCTGCAAACAGGAAGGGCACCAGACAAAAGACTGCAAACAGGCCAAGTGCTGCAACCTGTGTGGCGAGGCAGGTCACCTCTACAGGACCTGCCCCAAACGCTGCCGTACTTACGCACAGGCAGCCAAAGCCGACCAGGAGGAAGCAGAAGAAATGTTTCGTGTCACTCCAACCACCAAGGCCCCCAGGGAGCTCAACGGGACAAAGGAGGACACAGAGAGAGACAAGGTGGAGAAAGAGATCGAGGCAACAGAGAGCCAATCAGCAGCACTACCCCCTGTACCTCCCAGTCCTCAGGACAGCGAATCAATGGAGGAGGAGGCAGCAGTGGAAAAGCAGCAGGGGGAGTGGCGGACGGTGAAGAACAAGAAAAGTAAGAGGGAGCGAAGAAGAAGCAAAGGCGTTTCCCAGAGAAGCGGCAAGAGGCGTCTCCCATCCGACACGGATGACAAGGGCAGCAGCTCTTCGGATGATGAAGTGCCAGGGCGGCACCGACAGAAGAGGCGGCAAAGCTCCAGGGCGTTGGAGGACGAGACACCCGAGCTCCAGAAAATTGGAGACAACAAGGAGACCAGCGCACCCCAACTTTGCCTGCAACCTGAGGAGGCCAGTGCACCACAGCCCCTGGAATCTGGGAGCAGTGAGGCAATCATCGCACCCCAGCTCCAGGAAGCCGGGAACAGCAAAACCCCAGAGGGGGAGAGTTTTGGAGAAGTTTCTCCAGCAAAGGTCATCTCAAAACCCACTCTCTACGTGAACCTCCAGATGCCACCGGAGCAGAACACGGCCAAGGAGATCTACCTCAGCCCATCCAAAGTGAAGGAATTTGAGCTCACTACGGGTATGAAGGAGCAGACTAAAGGTCTGGGACTCTCAGAGACAGTGGGTTTGGTAGGAGAATAAATGCTTTAAAATGGGTTTAAAGATTGTATCCATAAATGTGCGTAGCATTAAATCTACTACGCGATGTGTTGCGACCTTGGACTACCTAGCCAAGGTCAAAGCTGACCTGTTGTTTCTGCAGGAGTGTGCGATGCCGCACCTCAGCTCCTACAGGCAATGGTCACGATGGTGGTCCCACGGGCCATCGATCTGGTCGGGCGGAAACGACTCTCGTTTTTCCGGCCTGGGTATTCTGCTGCGGGGAGGCAACTTCACCGTCTCCGAGGTCAAGGAGGTGGTGGGCGGGCGACTCCTCGTAGCAGACGTAATGTACAAGAACGCTCCACTCCGGTTAATTAACGTGTATGGCCCGGCACAAGGGGCTGAGCGGCTGGAGGTTTTTCAGCAGCTCCCACTGCTGCTGGCGACCTCCAGGCCGGTCATTCTGGGCGGTGACTTCAACTGCATCATCGATGCGGCTGGACGATCCGGCAGGGCCGGCAGCAGATTGGACGCTACGTCCAGATCCCTGATGGAAACAGTTAAGGATGCCAAGCTGCACGACGTCTTCAGCAACCCTGCAGACGGAACGCAGCGTAGATACACCTGGTCGCGGCCAGACGGGTCCATTCGTTGCAGGATAGACTTCCTGTTTGTGTCCCGTGCATTCACAGTCAGATCCACCGAGGTCAAGCCGGTGTTCTTCTCTGACCACTGCCTCCTACTGGCGGACTGCCACTTGGAGAAGGACCTGAGGGTGGGCAGGGGGGCATGGAAACTAAATGTGCAACTGCTGACCCCAGAGAACATTGAGGAGCTCAAGAGGGATTACAAAGGTTGGAGAACCGTGAAACCCCTCTTTGAGTCCCTGACACACTGGTGGGAAGCGATCAAGGGAAGCATCAAGAGGTTTTTCATCCTCAAAGGCACCCAGAAAGCTAGAAAGGAACAGAGGGAAATGTCCCGACTCCAGAAAAAGATGCAGAATCTGCTGCGGCTGCAGTCGATGGGGGTCGATGTCAAGGAGGAGCTCCAAGAGGTGAAGGGCCAGCAAGCCTCGCACTTTGCCTCGGAGGCCTCCAAGATCATCTTCCGTTCCAGAGTCCGCTCCGTGGAGCAGGATGAGACGTGCTCACGTTTCTTCTTCCAAAAGGTACACAGAGAGCGCTCTGTGATCAGCAGCCTGAAGGAAGAAGACGGCTCAGTAAAGTCATCACGGTCCGACATTCTGAGGATCAGCAAATCCTTTTATGCCGGATTGTATGACGTGAAGCCCACGGACAGCACGGCCTCCCAGTCCTCTATCACGGAGGTCTTAGACGACAGTACGCGGGAGAGCCTGGACAAACCGCTAACTCCTGATGAACTGACTAAGGCCCTCGAGTCCTTCGAGAAGAGTAAAACCCCCGGAAGCGACGGCTTGCCGGCGGAGTTGTATTCGGCTCTGTGGGACTTGATCGGCCCAGACCTGCTAGGAGTGTACGAGAGTATGCTCCTGGCCGGTAGTATGTCAGAATCCATGAGGAAAAGGCATCATCACCCTCATCTACAAGCACAAGGGGGAAAGGGAGGAAATTAGAAATTGGCGACCCATTTCACTGTTGAATGTGGACTATAAGATTCTGTCCAAGGTCATCGCCAACCGGGTCAAATCCGCTCTGGAATTGGTGATTCACCCTGACCAGACCTGCTCTGTGCCAGGCAGGAAGATCTCTGACAGCCTGGCGCTGCTCAGGGATACGATTGCCTATGTACAGGACAGGGGTGTGGATACCTGCCTCATCAGCTTGGATCAGGAGAAGGCCTTTGACAGAATATCGCACACCTACATGGGGGATGTGCTCTCCAAAATGGGGTTTGGGGAGGGAATTCGAAATTGGATCCAACTGCTCTACACTAACATCAGTAGCGCAGTCTCAATCAATGGGTGGGAAACAGATAGCTTTCCGATTAAATCTGGAGTCAGGCAGGGCTGTCCTCTCTCGCCTGTCCTTTTCGTGTGTTGCATAGAACCCTTTGCCGAGTCCATCAGGAAGGATCCGGGCATAAGAGGAGTGACGATCCCAGGCAGTGGAGGCACTCAGGTAAAGGCCTCCCTGTACATGGACGACGTCGCCGTCTTCTGCTCGGATCCGCTGTCGGTGCGCAGACTGATGCACATCTGCGACCAGTTCGAACTGGCCTCGGGAGCCAAGGTAAATCGTGGGAAGAGCGAGGCCATGTTCTTTGGGAACTGGGCTGACCGATCCTTTGTCCCCTTCACTGTCAGGGCTGACGGCCTGAAGGTGCTGGGGATATGGTTCGGAGGGACCGGGGCATGCGTTAGAAACTGGAAGGAGCGAGTGGCTATGGTGAAAAGGAAACTGGGCATGTGGGAGCGACGCTCCCTCTCCATTGCGGGTAAGAACCTGGTCATCAGGTGTGAGGTACTCTCGCTGTTGTTGTACGTGGCGCAGGTCTGGCCCATTCCAGACTCCTGCGCGATGGCGATCACTCGAGCCATCTTCCGCTTTATCTGGAGGTCGAAAATGGATCGTGTCCGCAGGGACGCGATGTACAAGCCTCTAGATGAAGGGGGAAAAAACGTGACCAACATCGCCCTCATACTGATGGCCACCTTTGTGTGTGGCTGCATCAAGCGGTGCGTAGACCCTCAGTACGCAAACACCAAGTGTCACTACGTGCTGAGGTTCTACCTGTCCCCGGTGTTGCGAAGGATGGGTCTGGCCACGCTGCCGCGGAACGCTCCAAGTAGTTGGACCGTGCCGTACCACCTGTCCCTGGTGGAAAAATTTATGCAGAAAAACACCTTTGACCACAAGTCCATCAGGCAGTGGTCAGCACGTAACGTCCTAGAGGCCCTGAGGGAAAAGGAGAGGGTGGACCCTGTGGGATGGTTCCCCGAGCAGACTGTCAAAGTCATTTGGCAGAATGCCTCATCGCCAGAACTTTCCAACAAGCACCAAGACGTAGCTTGGCTGGTGGTGAGAAAGGCCCTCCCCGTCAGATCCTTCCTACACGCCAGGAGGCTCACCCCCTCTGCACGTTGCCCTCGAGGTGGCTGTGGTGGGGAAGAGACCGTTGTTCACCTCCTTGTGGATTGTGCCTTTGCAAAGAAAGTCTGGAGAGAGATGCAGTGGTTGCTGTCGAGGTTCATCCCGAGCAGTTCTGTGACACAGGACTCTGTGCTCTACGGGCTGTTCCCAGGGACACACACCGAGACAAATATCAACTGCAGCTGGAGGATCATCAACTCGGTGAAAGACGCGCTTTGGTCTGCCCGAAACTTGTTGGTCTTCCAGCACAAAGAGTTGTCCCCGACCGATTGTTGCGGACTGGCACAATCCAAAGTCCAGGACTACGTGCTGAGGGACGCACTAAAGCTTGGGGCAGCTGCCGCAAAGGCGCAATGGGGAAGGGTCGCTGTCTAAGACCTTTCTACCACAGCGCACCGAGAGACTGGGAACTGTTTAGAGCCCCTCGGGCTGTACAGATCAAAATGAAAGGCTGTAAATGATTGTAATATTGTTTGTACTGATGCACCTGGTGATACATTTTGTAAAAGTTGAACCTGGATTGTACCCTTGTAATGTTGTTTTTGAAATGGTTTGGAATGTGATTGAAGATATTTTATGAATAAAGTATATTTTTACAAAAAAAAAAGTAATAGTGGAAATTGCGGAGGCTCTAGTCACATGCTTCCAAACCTTCGATTAGGGTGTTGCCAGGGGACTGGAAGATTGAAAATGTTCAAAAGGAAAGAGAAATAAACTAGTAACTACAGGTCAGTCAGCCTGACATCGATAGTGAAGAAGCTGAGACAAGAATCCGGAACAAAATTAATTGGCAGTTGGAAAAGTCTGGGCTAATTAATGAAAGTTGGCATGGATTTATTAAAGGCAAATTGTGTTTGACTGATTTGACTGAGTTCTTTGAAGTAACCGGGAGGATTGATGAGTGTGGTGTGTATATGAAAAAGGTGTTTGACAAAGAAGTACATAATAGACTTGTTAGTAAAATTAAAGCCCATGGGAGTAAAGAGACGGTGGCTATGTTGAAATGAAATCGGCTAAGGGACAGAAAGCAGAGAGGTAGTGGTGAACAGTTGTTTTTCAGACTAGAGGGTAATACACAATGGTGTTATCTGGGGGATTGGTATTAGGATTACTGCTCTTTTTGATATATATTAATGACCTGGACTTGGGTAGTCAAAGTTTACAGATGGCACAAAAGTCAGAAATGTAATCAACAATGAGGAGGATAGTAACAGACTTCAGGAAGACATAGGCAGCCTGGTGAAATGGGCCGACTGGCAAATAAAATTTGATACACACAAGTGTGAAGTGATTCATTTTGTGGGAAGAATCAAAACAAATTAAATGATACAATTTTTGAGGTGGTGGAGGAGAGACCTGGAAGTGTGTGTACACATCTTTGAAGGTAGCAGAAAAAGTTGAGAAGACTGGGATCACTGCTTTTATTTATAGAGAGAGAGTATAAAAGTAAGGAAGTTGTGCTAATCCTTTATAAAGCACTAGTTAAACCACCACTGGAGCACTGTGTTCAATCCTGGGCACTGCACTTTAGGATGGATGTTAAGGCCTTGGAAAGGGTGCAGTATAGACTTACTAGAATGGTGCTGGGGGTGAGGAACACATCAGTAGAATGGGGAAGTTGGGGTGGTTTTCCATAACAACAACTTATATTTGTATGTGGGCCTATAATGAACATCCCAAGGTGCTTTACAGGAGCATTATAAAACAAAGTATGATACTGACCCACGTAAGGAGATATTAGATCAAATGACCAAAATCATGGTTAAATAATAGGTTTTAAGAACTGTCTTGAAGGAGGAAAGTAAGTTGGAGAGGCATAAGAAAGGTACTCCAGAATTTGGGGCCATTAAACATGCATCTTACAGCAGAGATTTGATAGAAGGGTTGGTAACCAGAGGACAAGGTGTGGGCAAAGTACAGAAGCAACATGAGGGAAGAAAATATGTAGCAAAAACAAAAACAATTTTGCTTTTAAAATATGTAGCAAGTTGTGGTCTGGAGGAGTGATGGAAGTAATTTATTAGTAACTTTCAAAAGGGATTTGGATAGATTCTTGAAGGGAAAAACTTTTCAGGGTTTATGGGACAGGGCCAGGGAGTGGGGCTAACTGGATGGTTCTTTAAAAGAGCTGGCACAGGCAAGATGGGGCTGAATGGCCATATTCTATGTCTTGTGTAGAGCTGGGCATGGTCGTGAATCTTCCTGGGTCCAGTGGCAGTTTTTCATTTGAAGAAGTGTTTACACCCCTAGAACTCGGTTTCTGCATCATTGGGAATTTCATCTCATTTTTCCATGAAAATGACAAATTTGCAATGAATTACATTTGTTACGTTTCTGCCCACAATTGATTCTGTCCAAGTCTAGCAATTTTTCAGTCTGTCATACCCTTATTTTGATGCTTTTAGCAAATTCTCTCTGCACCCTTAAACTTCTATGTCGAGGGGTATATAGAAAGATAGCTGAAGAGGCAACTGATTTTTTTTTCCCAGCTGAGTACACCATTGTTGGCGTTTTTAAATTAACTAGCAAATCAGCTGTTGTGTTTCCTACGTTACAACAGTCACAATCACAGGACTTCCCAAAGCACTTTGCAGTCAGTGAAGTAGTCAATGGTATCCTCCATTCTACAGCTTCTGAAATATTTATTTGCAGTTGAGTTTTCGCAAAAAAAAATGTATGAAGTCTAAAAGTAAACCACAAGGATTTACAGGGGCCCTGATCCTTCAAAAAAAAATCACTGGTCTAATAATGTGAAAGTACATTAATATTGCTTAATAATTCCCTTGCCCCTTTTGTTGATGCATTTAAAAAACGTTACTAGAACAATAAAAATATTGTTTTGCAAAATAATAGAAATCTTCAGTAATACTATAGCTTCTGAAATTTGGTTGCTTATTGCATGTTTGTTACTGCATAGGAGCAGCCAGATATCCTAGAGGAGAGACTGGGCCAACGGCTGCGCCGGCGCTGTGGGCTCTAGGTCACGTGGGGCGCACAGACTCGACAGTGAGGCTGTGATCTGGAGTGTGAGGCGGCGGCGGAGGGAGGTAAGTGTCTGACTGTCCTCAGGCTGTGATCAGACCGGGTGGAGGGGGGGCACAGTTACCGTTAAAACATAAAGCTTCTCCTCGGAAGGGAGGGAAGGATTGTTCGACTTGTTGTGAAGGGCAGACGGTTCATATCTATCTGTACATAAAATATTTCCATGAAGGCCGCCATTTTTTTTATCTCTTAGAGCGGAAAGTTTCTGCTGACTTTTGGCGGCGAGGAGCCCGCACCACCTCCCGGCGTGGCGTTAAATATCAGCTTGAAATGTGAGGTGGTGCCGGCGGGCTGCTCCGGTAGGAAAACTGCTCTTCTTATCAGCTTCGCGTCGGTTACCGATTTGACTGGCCGGCCAGGCACGCTGATGGCCCTGTACTCCGGTGGAAACCTAACCTGACGGTGGAAATCTCGCCTGCGCTCGGCTCTGATTGGTGGGTGAACAACCGGTCGCGTCGTTCTGATTGGGTGCTGCCGCCTTGCTGCTTTTTGATTCGTTGCACGGAGCTGTCAATCAATCGGCCCTGACGTGGCTTCCGCCCTTGCGTTAGGTTGAAGCGAAGACCTTGGCCTTGAAGCAGTGGTTTGACTGTCCTGAAGCGACAGATACTTTGATTTCAAAGGAGCGAAATAATTCGGTGATAAAACGCTTACACACTGAATAGAATTAGGTGGCTGCTTTATAATTAGAAACCCCCAAAAGTTGCTAATGCACCATTTGCAAGGTTATTGACTACAGTGATTGAAAGATCCGGCAAATTATTGTGTTAACGGAAAGGAAAGGCGTAATTTTCAAATACTTACCATGAATTGGTCGGGCAAATGGATGAAGGTCATTCTGCAAGTTTAAATTTATTGCTGTGAAATGTTTGCTGCGTCCATTAAGAAGAAATGGGAGCTGGATTAGGCACTGCTCAGACTATGCCAAATGAAGATGGGGGGTTTTGTGGATATCTGGATGAGAAAATACAGATTATAAAATTATTTCCGAAGCCCCCCCTTAATGTTAATTGGATTTTCAAATAACTTTCATAAGGGAATATCAATTGCTCAGTAAGTCATAACATTTAGAAGGGCAAAAGCCACATTTTATAATAAAGCATTCTGAATTGGAACCTTTAGAGTGCATGTGGATACTCAATTTTACTGAATGTTTGCAATAGTGTGAAGTAGTTTATCATATCTCACTGTGAAAGTGTGCAGTGTAGCTGTAGAACTCATTTGTTTGGTATTTTGAATCTGGTACAAGACCATTTCAAGCGGGTGCAAATTGGCTACGTGGATTTCAAAAGGCATTTGATAAGTGCTACATAACAGGTTTGTGAGTAAAGTTAGAGCCTATGGAATAAAAGGGACAGGAGCAGCATGGATGTGAAACTGGCTGAGTGACAGTAAACAGAGAGTAGTGGTGAATGGTTGCTTTTTGGATTGGAGGAATGTAAACAGTGGGGTTCACCAGATGTCTTGTTAGGACCTCTGTCTTTCCTGCTCTATATATTAATCACCTAGCTTTGGGTGTGCATGGCACAATTTCAAAGTTGCAACTGATATAAAACTTGGAAGTATTGTGAACTGTGAGAAAGGTGGTGTAGAACTTCAAAAGGATGTAGACAGGCATGTGGAATGGGTGCACAAGTGACAGATGAAATTTAATGCAGAGAAGTGTGAAGTGTTTCATTTTGGTAGGTTGAACAAGGCGAGGCAATATAAAATAAAGGGCACAATTCTAAAGGGGATGTAGGAGCAGAAGGACCTGGGAGTATATGTGCATAAATCATTGAAAATGTCAAGGCAGGTTGAGAAAATGGTTAATAAAGCAAACAGGATCCTGGGCTTTATAAGAAAGGACATAGAGTACAAAAGCAAGGATATTTTAATAACTCTATATAAATTACAGGTTAGGGCACAACTGGAGTATTCTATCCAGCTCTGGACACAGCACTTCAGGAAGGATGTGAAGACATTATATAGGGTACAGAAAAGATTCCTGATAATGGTCCCAAGAATGAAGATCTTAAGTTATGTGGTTAGATTGGAGAAGAAGGGATTTGATAGAGGTGTTCAAAATCTTGCCAGAGCAGATAGGAAGAAACTGTTCCCATGGGTGGAAGGATTGAGAACTGGAGGATTTCAATTAAAGGTAACTTGCAAAAGAAGCAATGGTAACACAAGGAAAACATTTTTATGCAGCCAGTGGTTAGGCTGTAGAATGCACTGCCTGAGAGTGTGGTGGAGGCAGATTCATTCATGGCTTTCAAAAGAGAATTGGACAATTATCTGAAGAGAAAAAAACTACAGTGCTATGGGGGGAGGATAGGGGAGTTGCTCTTGCAGAGAACCAGCACAGACACAGCAGGCCGAATGGCCGTCTTCTGTGCTGTAACTATTCTATGATTCTACAGTTGACACAGCATTGGTGTAATACAGGAGTGTAATGTTTTGTTATAAAATGGTGAGATCACAGCAAACTACGTAGTGTCAGCTGTTGGTAGTGCTCTTACTTCCAGGTCTGAAGTTCATTTGTTCAAGATCGTAAAGCACAAAGATCAAGGTTGACACTCCAGTGCTATACTGAGGGTGTGCTGCACTGTCGAAGGTACTCTTTTTCGGAGGAGGCAGTAAACCGAGCTCTGTCTTCCCTCTCGGGTGGACGTAAAAAAATCATGGCAGTCTTTTGAAGAAGAGCAGGGGAATTATTCCCAGTCACCTGGCCAATATTTATCCTTCAGCCAATATCACAAAAATAGATTATCTGGCTTTTTATCACTTTGTGCTACTACTGTGTGCAAATCAGCTGTTGTGTTTCCTACATTACAACAGTCACAATCACAGGACTTCCCAAAGCACTTTACAGTCAATGAAGTACTTTTGAAGTGTTGTTAAAGGTGCTATATAAATGCAAGTCTTTTTACAGCTACAGTAATTCAAATGGTAGCAGTTTTATCTATGCTCTCTTTTTATTTATTCATTCACAGGATATGGATGTTGCTGGCAAGGTCAGCATTATTTGCCCATCACTAACTGTCCTTGAGAATATAATGGTGAGCCGCCACCTTGAACTTCTGCAGTCCATATGCTGGAAGTACTCCCATCATGCTCTTAGATAGGGAATTCCTGGATTTTGACCTTGCAATGAATGGGGATGGTGATAGATTTGCAAGTTATGATGTATGACTTGGATGATGTTTTAATGCTTTTATGTGGTTCACAAATGAAGATTGGTGATGGATATGTCAAGGAATGTAATTAACAGCTACTGCTTTTACTGCATTCCAATTAGATTAGCCGAGTATATAATACAGTAAGACATACAAGAAAGCTAAAAGTGCAGAGAGGATGAAAGAGTATATTCTCCTAAGACAAAGCATTCATTCAGGTGCTTTAGGATGTTTTTAATTGTGTTAAAGGTGCTGTATAATTGCAAGTTATTGTTGATATGAGCGTGTAACCAACATAGTGCCATGCCTTTGGCAGAGGTCAGTGACCACATCACAGGATGATTTTTAAAAAAGTCGATATAAGAATGAAATGATATTTTAAAAAATCACCAGAATCGGTTGTTATTTTTACTGAGTAAATTTAAAGTATTTTTTTAGTTATTTCTTCCAGTTTTAGTGTACAGAAGTCTTCCTCCTGTTTAGAATGCTTGACTTGTCCTATTTTGGTGAGCTGTTATAATAACAAAGTACAAATAATAAGCAGGTATAGTATGTCTATCATACTTGCAGTAAGGCCCACTATAAGGCCATGTTAAAATGAGCAAAGAGTATGGTTTGCTCACAACCTACTGTTTGGTAGTTCCCCCAAAAGCATATTTTACCCACAAGACAAGAAATTAGTATCTAGAGGAATAAATTATCTATTTTATTAGAACCGAGCATTTTCTCCTTAAATCTTTACGTTTTCATGCTGCAATTTTACACATACTGTGGCAGCTTGCATTTTTTAAAACTAGTTTAATAGGATTGGCACTGCAGGGTAAGATGGTAGTTGCTATTAAGTGTTTAATATTGGATTAGACTGTGGTCTGTTGAGTGGCAATAAATTTTTTGCATTGTGGAATTATGCCTTTTAAAAAAAGAACAACAATCCAAACTGTTCAAATAATGAAACATTTTTTTTAAAAAGCACATTCATTTGTGTAAACACTAAAGAATTTATATCCTTTGGTTAATACCCACATAAAACGTCCACAGTTTAAAGTGAAAAAAGAGCTACTGAGAATGTCGTCTGAATACATTAATAATTTGCACATAAGCTTCTGCCCTTGATTGTGCAGCTTTTGAATCAAATTGAGTTTCCTTCCAAGTCACACACCAATGTTTCTTCATTGTGGTGCTCAACATACAGGAGATCTCTACCTCAGCACTGTGGGTGTACCTACACCACATGGACGGCAGTGGTTAAAGGCAGCAGCCCACCACCATCTTCGCAAGGGAAATTAGGGATAAATGCTGGCCTTGTTAGTGATGCCCACATCCTATGAACAAATAAAAGAATTAAGGTTCAAATGTGCAAGCATTTAATTTTGAAATAAATCTATACATATTTTGGACAAAATTAAAATAATAAATATATATAATCTTGTAAAAAAATGTTTAGTAATGGTCTCTCTATTTTCCCTGAAAGTTGTGTATCTAGTTTCTATGCCATTTGTCCAGATGACCAGGAGCCAGGCCTTGGATTAGTAAAATAAATTCCTTACTCATTTTCACTCTTTTTAAATAAGCCAATAAAAAAGAATGAAGATAAATTAGCTTCTAAAAGTGAATACAGCTACTTTAACGAAAAATATATTGGTGCAGCTAAGTTAGCTCCATATATTTTGACATTTATTGTCTGTTTTAGAACTATTTCTCAGTAAATATCCTAGCATTGACAAGGATATTTGGCTTTGTGGCAATTATGAGTAAGAAATTTTAGAAATTATAAAAAATCAATGAAAACTGCACCCACTCTCTCTCACTCACTCTCTCTCTCCCTCTCCCCCACCCCCTGCCATTTTGCCTCTTGCCACTATCAGCAGTGTTATGAAGCATGTGGATTCCAGAGTATGTGAGATTCTGAAACATTGAAGCTGTGCCAAAAGACCTCAAAGCCTGAATGGCTTTGACACGTCAGAATAACAAGTAAAAATCAGTAGTACTGACAAAACAAATATATTTTTAGTTTTCTCACTGCGATAGTCTCAAAAATGTTCAGCACAGTTGCTTGGTGTAAATTGAAGTGAATGTATAAATTATTTATCATAAATAATCCAGATGATCTGAAGGCAAGCAGAATGGACTTGGATAGGGGGAGTCAGTTCCCTACTTACTTTTACATTTTAAAAAAAATGAGTCAACAAAAAAACCCATGAAGACAAATTATCTTCTAAAACTAAATACAGCTACTTTAATGAGAAATATCCAAAGAGGTGGATTTGGGCACCTGTCCCCTAATTATTTAAGATAAAATAGTCTAATGAAAAGCATTCCAGAAGTAACAAAGGAAGATGTTCTGCTTTATAATTCAATTCACTTTGCTACAAGCAAAACTTAGCAAAAATAAGACAATAGAAAATATTTGTTGCTGCTTTGCAGTTACAGCTTATATAAGTGTGTACATGTATAAATAGAAATATGCCCAAGTGTGTATTAAATAACTCTTATTTAGGAATGTGTTCTAAATTCATTGATGCAAGAAAAATGTTACTTTTCAGAAACTGAATGGATACAATATGCAGTATATTCAGACAGCCATGGGCACATTAACAACTTGAGGTTGTACTAATATAGGATACAGGTACCTCTATATGGATAAATTCTAAACTGCTCCAGAAAGAAAATTTAATGATACCAAATGGATAATTGCCAGTTTTAGCCCTTAGCTTCCCCTAAGGACACATGAACAGCTTATATTTTACTTTCTATGTAAAAGCACAATTACATTCCATTAAAAATAAATAGTTGACCTAACACTAGTGCATATCCACAGGATAATTGTGGATGAATAAGGCCATTCATCACACCTTAATTCATCTATCCACAATGATCTTGAAGTATCCCCTCCATCCTTCATTGTTATGAGCAGTTTTTTAAACAATACTAGGGTTTTCATCTTCAGTACTCTATTTGGAAATTAGTTCTGTTTTGTTCACGCTCGTGCAATTTAATTTACAATACTATTGGAAATTTACTTTTTCCTATTTTCAACTATTATATACTTCTATAGTATTACTTCAGATGCCTTTTTTCTCAGCTGGTGAGCGCAGTTTTTTTCTAGCCTTTCTAATAACTCAGGATGGAACAGTCTTCTCTTGTTCTTTGGATTGCCTTCAGGATGTGTCGGCAATCAGAACTAAACGCAGTACTCAAATTTCAGTTTGATCAGAGCACCATAATGCTTAAATGCGATTTTATCTGATTTATATTCTACTGTTTTGGCTTTTGGTTCAAAGTTCTATCAATTCTATTTATTGTAATGAATGCATTTAGGATGTCTTGCCATTACAGACGGTCAGTGGCATGTTTTAAAGATGTTTTAAGAGAATTAAATGTTCTACATTTTGTTTTGAATTATCTTAAAAGGATGTTTTCATTGAATTTTCAATTTTGTGGTAATAACTGAATATTCCAGCTTTTACATGTATCTTGACTTTTTTTCACTTTGCAGATGGCCCAGTATATGGAAGATTAAAGCTGTAAGAATGATGAACTGCTAGCCGAACATAAATTCCATCCTTATCAAATTTGTGAGTATAGCTGATCTGAGAAATTGTCTTCAGCTGTACGATAACTGATAATTTTTAGATGATAATCATGGGGTTACTGTTACCACATTTCTGCGCTGCTATAAAAGAAGTTTGCATTCACATTGTGACAAAGTTTAAATCTGGCTATTGTAACTTTGCTAACGTCAAACCACCATCAAAAGTGACACGTTTGTCAAATACTTTTCATGACCACTGGACGTATCAAATCACTTTACAACCAATGAAATACTTTTGAAGGATATTTGCAATCTAGGAAAAGTGGCAGCCAATTTGCTCAGTGAACGACCACACACAGCAGTGTGATAAATGATCAGATAATCTGTGATGTTGAGCAAGGGATAAATATTGGGCAGGACACCAGGGATAACTGTTTCTCTTTTCAAAATAGTGCTGTGGGATCTTTTACATCCAACTGAGAGGGCATAGAGGGCCTCAGTTTAACGTCTCATCTGAAAAACGGCACCTCCAGTAGTGCACCACTCCATCGGTACTGCACTGGATTGTCAGCCTCGATTTTTGTACTCAAGTCTTGGAGTGGGATTTGAACCCACAACCTTCTGACTCGGAGGGTAAATTGCTGACATAAGCCACAGCTGACACGGCATTAACATTTTCATTTCTTTTAAATGTTAATGTTTGGCAGCTGCTTATGATGTACTGTAATGTTTTCATCATATTAATTATTGGAATTATTTTTGGACCGATTGAGATGATGCATATATTGAATCCTCTTTGTTAAATTGTACCTGGGGAGAATACCAGAAATCATGTTAATGGATTTATAGGCAAATATTTTGTTTTGCAGTGGAACCTATATTATCCACTATAGCCAAACATCCTTTCTGGTGGTTAATGGAAATTGAGTAGAGACAAATTTTGATTTTACATGTCACGTCTGGGAATGAAGATGAGTAGAATAAAATTAACAAATTAAATTGCTATCTTTCTTAGCCTATGAATCTGACTTATGCCAAAATGGTTCTGACAGATAATCAGGTGAATAATTGAGGCTAAAAGAGTTTCATAAGGCTTCTTCCTATTATTTAGATAACTAATACATTATATCAACAAACCTGGAGACTATCTGTTCAGCTGCCTCTGCTGCTTCTATCTCCTACAACGTTCCCTCTGACCTCATCTTAACCATGAAATCTACCTTTTGCTTCTTCGATTCTATTCCAACCACAATGCCGACCAATTAACCTCCCTTTCTTGGCCCCGTATTAGCTGATGTTATTAATAGTTCTCTCTCTTCAGGTATTATTCCCTCAACCTTCAAATCTGCTGTCATCACCCCACCTCAAAAAACCTCTCCTTGACTCCTCTGTCCTTGCATGCTGCTGCCCCATCTCCAACCTCTCTTTTCTCTTGATCTTTGCAAGCCTTGTTACTTGTCAAATTCATGCCCATCTTTCCTTCAATTCTATGTTTGAATCTCCCCAATCAGGTTTCCAGCTCAGTTACAGTACTGAAACGGCGCTTGTCATAGTCACAAATGACTCTTTTTGTGGCTCTGACCATAACTTGTCCCTTTCATTCTTCTCAACCTGTCTGCATCCTTTAACACAGTAGGCCACACTCTCCTCCTTCAGTGTCTGTCCTCCAGCATCCAGATGGGTGGTACTTCAATTCTTACCTGTTGAATCATAGCCAGAGAATCATCAGCAATGCCTCTCCTCTTACTCTTGGACTGTTAACCCCCACCAATGATCTATCCTTGGCCCCCTTCTATTTCTCTTCCAAAAGCTGTCCTTCATTATTATCATACAGAAACATATTAGGTTGCACATGTCTGCCACAATACTCAACTGTATCTCACCACCGCCTCTGTGGGGATGCCCCCTAGTCTTTGATTGTCACACTACTTACCCGACATTCAATATTAGATGAGCAAAAATGCCCTCCACCTAAGTATTGGGAAGACTGAAGTCCTTGTATTTGGTCCCCACTACCAACTTCATTCCCTGACCACCATTTCCATCCCTGGCAACCGTCTTAAGCTGAGTAATACCTTTCGCAACCATAGTGTGTTGTGTTTGGGCCACATAAACACACAATCACAAAGTGTGCCTTCTACCTGGATAACTGCTCAACTTTGACCCTGCTCCACTTTATCTATTGTTGAAACCCTCATCCATGCCTTTGTTGCTGATAGACTTGACCATTTCAATGCACTCCTAGTCAGCCTCCCATCTTCCTTTATAAATGTCCTCATTTCAAAACTCTGCTGCATCTTAAATCACTCCCAAGAGCTAGTTCATCCATTATACCTCTGCTTGCTGACCTTCACTAGCATCTGGTCTGACAACGCCTCAACTTTAAAATCCTGATTCTTTTTTTTCCAAGTCCCTCAACAGCCTCTTCCCCCCTCGCTATTTCTGTTGTCTTCCTCCAACCCTACATGCTTTTGAGATCTCTGCTCTCTTCCTATTCTGGCCTCCAGTACATCCACAATTTTGGCTGCTCCAAATTTGACAGCTGTGTTTTCAGTTCTCTTGGCCCCAAACTCTGGAATTCTCTTCCTAAACCTCTCGTCTCTCTACCCCTTTTTAGTGCCGTTTTATTATCCTAATTACACGTATAAATGAAAGTTGTTTCATTGCAAATAGTTCTATGTAGAAAAGGTGTTGCCTTTGATCCAAGACAATATGTCCTTGTATGAAGACCTGGTTAAAGATAAAATAATTCCCAATTGTGAGCATGCAGAAAGGAAAATTAACATTAACTTTGTTTTTCTCTCTTCTCAGATGCTGCCTGACCTGCTGAGTATTTCCAACATTTTCTATTTTTATTAATACAAAATAACTGTTGCTACATCACCTGAGTGAATACTTGCTGTGGTCACCTATACTTCCACACTTTAATCTTACCAAATTCATCTTTGTGCAACAAATATAAAAGATTTGTCACCTTTTGAAAAGGGAAAGGCATGCATGTGATGTATCCAGAAGAAACTGAATCCTGATTCTTAACAGGATGTTGTAAATCATGATGCCTGATGGCATTACAACTGTGTGAGGTAGGTTTGACAAACCAGCTGATCTTTCCATGTCCAATATTTTCTTACGTTCGGATGATGGGAAGAAATATTAGCTGCAGTGGAAGAGCTATATATCCATCCTGCTACTAGCTAATACTGTAATCATGACATCAGCATCGTAATGAGTGGAAATGTGTTATATCATTATCCTTTGACTCCCTAACCTTTCTTGCTTTGATATGTTCTGTTAACCCTGTTGAACCCTGCTTCCATTGTTATTTTCTCGTATTATACCACAGTATTGTATAATTCTAATCACATCAGCTGTTGTATTGGGTTTGTTTTATTGTACCTGGCTGTGAAGACTATGGTTATTGTGGAATTACCAAATCATCCATCAGAATTGGACATTTTAAACATAAACTCACATTTCTAAAATCCTTGAAATTAAATTTTTTATTTAAGTCCAAATTTTGAGCTAAAAACAACTTAAGTACCCTATCTTTACAGGTTTTTGGCTTCTCTCTTTCTGGCTCTGCCTCAAACATTGTTGTTTTTCTCCATTCTTTTCTCTAATCTTCCCTCGCCTTGGCTGCAGTGGGTTAATTAATTGTTTATAGACATAAGTATAAAACTAGTGGACTGCATTATACTCCTGTCAATTCTTTTGTTAAAGATAGCAAACGGAGGAGAATATCAGCAGTAGAAATTCCTATTCATGAACAGATTGGGCAATATTGGTACGGTGTAAGAGTTCGCATTAACTTTTCTTGCGTGCAATTTTCACCACAGATTTAGTTATTAACTCAAATTGTCTAATCTGATAGGCTCTTGTCAGCTACCAGAAGAAGTGTTCGCACCTGTAGTAGCCATTTAAAGGGTTGTATTTATGTGTGCAAGCCAAGGGAAGTGATTGACATATTCTTGCAAAATGGTTCATTTTCATCTATGCCCATTCAGGTTTGCAGATCTGAATGAAGGGTCCTGAAAAGACTGGAGATAGCGTGAATGATGTCAACAATATTTAAATGAGGAGTAAGATTGTAGGCCTTAAGAAAGCCACCCAGATAAGGTTATGTAATGGTTTCTTATACCAGTAGCTACCACAAAATGCTCCTTAACCACTGTTACTCTTTTGCTGCTGACACATCAAATTATTCATGCAGCTTTACTGTCCTTTGCTTACCTTGCATGATCATCCTGTGCTTTTGCACAAAAACAAGCTGCAACGTACAATTGAAATGTTGTCACCTGGAAGTTTTGGGCCTTCATCCAGCAAAATGTTCCTCATACAACCTAACTGCATGATGCTTATTCGTTTCTTACGGGATCAGTACTTTTATCACTGAGGTAAATTTTATGGTGTGGAGCTGTGCTACTGGTGAACACAGTAGTGCAGAGAGGTCTACAACCAAGTGATTTCAGTTTTCTGCTGTGAGCATTTTGCTGCTGACAAACTGAGCCAGGAGCAAAACTTAACAAAATTGTTGAAAGCAAAATAATGCGGATGCTGGAAACAGAGTTAACCTTTTGAGTCCTTATGACTGTTCAGAAGAAGAGTCTGAAGAAGAGGCATACGGGCTCGAAACATTAACTGTTTCTTTCTCCACAGATGCTGCCAGTCCTGCTGAGTTTTTCCAGCCTTTATTTTTATTAACAAAATTGTTGCCTTCCAACTGGAACATCTCCAGACTACCTTTAGATACAAAAGAAGGATGCTGACGGTTGTAGTGAGCAAGCAGGAGAGTGGGATTAAATTAGATTGCCCATGGGGAAAACATTGTTATGGATTTGAAAGCCATTGACCTGTTTCTGTACTCAACACTTCACATGATCACTGCAGATGCCGGGAATATTTAATTCGGAGCTCATCGTTTCTTGAACTGGCTGTTGGTAAAAAAAAGGTTCAAATAGATTATATTTATCATTATTTAAATTTTAAATAATTTATTTATTTTTAATATATGCAGAGTAAATTGTTTTGTAATATTATCCATTTGATAATGTGAGTAGACTAATATTTTTATCTGCGGGGACTGCCCAGAATCTTAAAGATTTCTCAATATGGATGGTCAGTATTTAATTCACATTCTGTGGTGAAAAGCTTCTGGAACATTTTATGTTTGTGACTTAGTTACATATAGAAAATTTAAAATCCACATTCAATAAGGTTGTTAGCTAACGATTGAAAAATGAAGCCCTGCATTTTAGTGCTTGATGGCTGTATATCAGTTGCTAAGTGCTAATATAGTGCATTCAGGCTAGCAAATTACATAGAAGATACAACCATTTGAAAAAATAATTCCACACTTCAGAGCCTGTTGAGTATGGAATTATTTCTTAAGTCTGAATTAGACACAGATGAGAGAGGGCAGCCAATTTCTTCACCTTCAGGATTAAGAGGTACACAAATCAGTGTATTGAGAGGGTGAGAATACTGAGTTAAGTCATGGAGTATGTTTTAATTTGCATGAGGTTAAGTTTGCCAGTAGAAATGAAAAATGCTTAGATCGGATTTCCATTAATGTTCTTTATATATTTATGCAATTTGTGCACAGCAGTTTCTGAAACTGAAGTAAAGTATCAAATATTACAGCATTTTCTTGATATTGTGATTTTGAGAACACAATTTGCAGTTCATAGTTTGGTAAGCAAAGTGTCATCAACCTTCGAGATTTGATGTTTCCATATTAATTTGTAATATACAAGGAAATATCACTTTTAAATCCTTTGGCAATGTTGCAAAGGATTTTAAATTAAGCTCCTCCCACCTTGCACGGTTTGTAAATTTGAGTTCATCCAAAACTGCTGCCCGTATCCTGACATGCACCAAGTCCCGTTCACCCATCAACCTAGTGCTGGCTGACCTCCACTGGCTCCCAGTCGAGAAATGCCCCAATTTTAAAATTCTTATCCTTGGTTTCAAATCCCTTCATTGATTTATCTTTCCCCATATCCATAGCCTCCTCCAGTTCCACAACCCTGACATGCTTACACTTATGCAATTTTGGCCCCTTGCGCATACTCCATTATCTTTGCTTCATCATTAGTGGCAATACTTTCAGTTACGTAGGCCCTAAGCTCTGGAATTTCCTCCCCAAATGTCTCTGCCTCACAGACTCTCCTTTAAGGTGCTTTTTAAAACATATCTCTTTAACCAAGATTGTGGTCACCTGTCCAAAGGTCCTTTGTGGCTCAGTGTCTAGGGGTGTTTCACTATGTTAAAGGCATTGTATAAATGCAAGCTTTTGTATATGGTTTAATTTGGGTATGTTTGCAAGTTAATCTGTTTTGAACAGAGACAAGTTTGCAGGTTTGTTTTGATTAAAATACATAATTATTTCCATTGAAAACTTGAAATTTGATTGATAGAAATTAACCATAACATTTGTCTTCTGTATTTCAGAAGATGGTCTTGAATGCTTCAGTTTTGAAAATGTTGATGTAAGTGGACATTAGATATCCCTTTTATGTTAAAATAATGTTTTTGTTGAGGTAGCCAGTGTATTTAAAAGTGAAGGTATTGTTTGCCTGTGTGTTTTCGGTAATCTGTCTAATAGAACAAAATAATAAATTAGAAACAATAAGCTGAATATCAGTGTTGTCCCTCCCAGTTTTTAAGTGGTTAGGAGAAGTGGCAAGATAAAATCTTAGATTTGAGCATAGATTTACGCAGTGACGCTGTTATTATGTGAGCATGCAGCTATCTTCTCTGTTTGGCTGGCTTCTTTTGCATGCCCTTTTTCTGTCTGCATCCTTTGTAGCTATCCAAAGATTTGGCATTTTGACTTCAATTCAGAATTCTCTGAAATGCAAAGAAACTATAGGTAACCAACATGACGACTTAAAATAGAAAAACACTAATTTGTCCTTCCCGTTTCCTAGCTATAAAAGGGGATTCATGACTGGATTTAGGCCAAAGAATAGGGTGGCATGATTTGCTGATTTAAAAAAAATAGTGCCTTGTTACTAACTGCCTGCCCAATTCATAATGCCACTGTCGTCTTGTTACATGACCCAACGACAGTATGACTTTTATAGCTAATATCACGCTATTGGACAGGAACTCGCACTGTTCAAGGCAACAGTGAGCTTCATTAGTAAGATTCTACATTTTTTAGCTTTTGTGTCATAGGCCCAAGATTGATTTATGCACAAAGTCATTATTTGTTATAATGACTTTTTAAATATAACATCATTGAATTAAATAATTTTTGTAAGTCAGAAAGTTATTATAGCTGATCCATACCCTGTATGTTGATATGTGAAAAAATAAATTCAGCTTTATATTTGTCGCATTTGAAAGTGAGACTGATATTAAGAATGCGTGATTTCAGTGACCACAACTTGTTAAGTAATTATAGTAAACTGATAATTTAACACGTCTTCTTGCTGATACAATCATTGTCATGGTGTGGCTAGCAGCATTGTTTGCTCTTAGTAATCTTTGTTCATAACTTGGGCATAAATTATCAATTTCTTTGTAGTACTAAAAATGGAAGAATATTACTTATAACATCCGTGTATATTGTGTAAACTATCAAAATTGCTATCCTATCATGTCTTGGTCTAACTGTAGTTGCAGTGAGTACACTGTTACAAACAAAACCAGTGCGGATTATTTTGGAAGTACTGCATGGTTTATCCTGCAACTGACGTAGCTGGAGTCAGTGAAGTGGCATGCATCAGCATACTTTCTGAAGCAAGCAATGCCTTGGTTACCTTGGATTTGTTTCCCTGTGCGACTGATCTTTATCACTAAGGCAGTATAAAGGCAAGTGAAATAATTTTCTACACAAAACTGGAATGTAATGGCATACCCATTTGATTTTCTTTTCTCATCTCGAGTTCCTGTAAAATGCTAATCCGAGGAAGGCCCTGTGCCAGTTCCTTGCAACGGTTCACGTCTTGTGTCGCTGCCAGCATATTCCTAATATGTATCCGTTTGGATGCTGCTTGTGCCAAGTACTTGCTCCCATCTGTGCTCAATGCTAAAACAAATTCTTTGGAGTAGGTTACAAACAGAGGGGTGCAAGGGTGCATATGAGAGCAAGTCTGGGATTTATGCCAAGCTGTGACCAAACATTAAATAGACGATTAAATAAAATTCATTGTTCGTATGTCAGCATGAAAGAATATATCAGTATAATAAGGCGTAGAAGGTCTGTTGATGTATTTGTGTGTGTTTTGTTTGTAATTTTGGAATTGTGTGAGCATCCACATTGGATTGTAGAATGACATCCGCCCTTTTGAATATTAATGTAAATGAATACGAGGCTAGTTTTGTAAGGGCGTTAGCATGCATCAGAAGTGCTGCTTGTCTGTTCATCAAGGCTTGTTTTTTAAAGAATTTTGTTTTGTCTGAAAAGCTCAGATAAATCATCTTTGTTTAGATTTTTCAGTAGTTGTCAAACGTATCTAAGGTAGTCAAATTAAAATAGAAGACGTCTTTTTTTTCACATTTTTAACATCTACTTTTTTCTCCCATTTTTACAGTCAGTGTTTCACAAAAGAAGCTTACAGCTTCACTTTTTTTTGTTCTACAGAGTGAATGATACCAAGGAGAGGATTCCCTGTCCCTATTTGGCTTGCGTTTGAAGTGCGGCAAGTATCTACATTTTGGCAATAAAAATAGCATTCAGCGTCATGTTACGATTTTTCCTTTTCTAATGAGTCGCTATGATTTTGTTTCTGAGCCAGGGATGTAAATAATATGCGTTTTTACTAATATTTTTGTTTTTAGATGTTAATTTTGTGTTGGTATCAATGCTTTGAATTTCTTGAGGGGCACCTTAACAAAGCCAGTGACACACGAGCAAGGACTATGACAAAAAGAAAATACTTGCAGTAAACTATTTGTTGAACCGAAAAAAATGTGGTTTTTTTGAAAAAGTGCCAAAATGAGTAACACAGAAATTAAAGTAACAAAAGGTAATTTGCTATATATGGATGGATGTAAAGAAAAGATGGCGAGTGAATGTTTCCAATCTGCAGGGACAATACTGCAATGCAGATGTGCATTTCAAAATACTTGTAGG
Organism: Cetorhinus maximus; assembly: GCF_964194155.1. Taxonomy (NCBI): domain Eukaryota; kingdom Metazoa; phylum Chordata; class Chondrichthyes; order Lamniformes; family Cetorhinidae; genus Cetorhinus; species Cetorhinus maximus. Next base: position 27,576,234 of record NC_135884.1, on the reverse strand, counting down.
CTAAACCTTGTGCTCAGATTATCAGAAATGCTACAGTTTAAGATGTTTTAAAATATAGAAATAAAACTATTATGTATCTATTATAACTAGCATAAACACAGGAAACTTGAAAGCTGCACACACAAAACAAACATGGCTGTTCATGAAGATGAATGATCTGGTGCAGTGTTAGGCTGAGAGATTTTTATTCTAAACTGTTCCTTTAGTGAGGAGGAATCTGTTTGCTGTGCAGAAATTATTGTCCAATTTTATAAAATAACACAAATTAAGGAATCTCGTATTTAGATTGTAGTTCATACAGCATGTCCTTAATATATTTGACATAATTATCAACGTTTTATGTTGATTTGCCACTACCCTTCCCCTTCAAAAAATGCAAACTCAAAACAGTGTTTTTGAAGAAGCATATGCCTAATGGACTAGTTTTCATTACATAGCAGGTTACTGTGGTAGGTTCCTAAATCTTAGACTGTGTTATTTGAGGAATTATGGAAAATGTCGATATGCTATTTCCCTTATTCCATGAGTGTGAGAGGGTACCTTATCTTTATTGACCATATTTTAAAATAAGGCATATTGAACCTACTTCATATAGTTAGGGGAAGAATCCCAGAGCTTAGGGCCTAATATGGCTAGAGGCATGGTGGGGTGAAGAGTCTTGGGATGTGTAGAAAGCAAGTTTAGTTGGAGAAGGAAAAGGAAGAGCTGCATTTGGTGTGCATTTCACAGAATCACAGAATCTCATAGTGCAGAAGAGGCCCTTCGGCCCATTGAGTCTGCACTGACACGTGAGAAACACCTGACCTACCTACCTAATCCCATTTACCAGCACTTGGCCCATAGCCTTGAATGTTATAACGTGCCAAGTGCTCATCCAGGCACTTTTTAAAGGATGTGAGGCAACCCGCCTCCACCACCCTCCCAGGCAGTGCATTCCAGACCATCACCACCCTCTGGGTAAAAAAGTTTTTCCTCACATCCCCCCTAAACCTCCTGCCCCTCATCTTGAACTTGTGTCCCCTCGTGACTGACCCTTCAACTAAGGGGAACAGCTGCTCCCTATCCACCCTGTCCATGCCCCTCATAATCTTGTACACCTCCGTCAGACAGAAAGATGAGGTTAATTATAAAAGGCTGTAGAAATTCAGGAATATCCACGTACAAGAGTTCTCATTGAACTCTAGTAATGGATTTACGTCACTGTGGAATGAATTAATATTTAGAATAGTTGGGAATAACCAACATAAATTAATCTTGGAATTTAATCATTTTGAAAGCTCTTTTATTGACAAATAGAATAAATTACGCACAATTTTATTTAGGACATTTTGAATTTTATAATAAATAAGCAACTAGCTTATGCTATAATGTTGTGATGTGGCCTGCAGCTACAATATGTTACTGCAGCATTTACTCCACAGTATTGACGAGTGAATTTCAGTCACCTTTTTGGAATTAGTTCTTCATACTGCCTAATATATTAATATTCATATGTAGGCAATTCTACTTTATCTCACTCTATATGGATGATTTGATCAAAATTGTTACTAGATTCCAGGAACAGGTACTATGTAATGATTGATTTTTAGATCAGTGATTTAATAAAAAAGGCCTGTTTCAATCTTGATGCAGTAGGTCAGCTTACTGCCTTGTAATTAGTCCCTTGAGAATCTAGCTCATATCTAGAACTCACCTTGCAAGGGAATCGTATCCTGCCATTTCTTGACATGCCAGTGCACTGTATCAGAAAGCTACAGTTTGTTTTTTTTTGCCTCCTATTAGTCCTGCCTTCCTGCACATGTTGATTCATGCTGAAGTATGGTTCCCTGGTTGCTAGTTACCCTCCATTGCATTAGCAAAATAACTTCTTTATGTGCGAGCCTATGACAACTGGGCTGCAAATTCAGTTGCATATTGCCTGTGTTTTTAGTACTACAAATGCTGTATTAGGTCCAAAGTGGCATCTGTGCCTGTGCGTGCACACTTCTGGTGTGGACTGCACCCAGTGCCATTTTGGGTAGGTCTTTAACATGGTTGCTAGGAGTGAGCACTGGAAGTACACAAAGTTAGGCAGGTCATGCAATCAGTTAGCATGTAATGCTGATTTGAATCTGGCGGTGCCATTTTCAACCTCAACGTTCTAACTAAAATCTTAAACTTGCATGTTTAGGAGCAGGAAGGACCACCACCAGCATTATTTAAAGGGGTCATCAATCACTTTCAGGTTAGGCGATTTCTGCTGGCTGTTGCTGAGTTAGTGGAAGTATTCGTAGATTTGTATGTGATTTAAAGTTGTTGAGTTCTACAAGCAGTGGTATGGCATTTGGTGAAAGCCTTGATTCTCATTTCAAGAGTTTTACATACACCACTTGCTACCAGTCATATGTGCTGTACTTTCCATCCTCCTTGGCCTGCAGCATGATGAGGAGAATGAGCAGAGGTGACACAGAGGAGGACAAGCTGCTTGAAGGAGGAGGAAGGGGAGAAAGGGTCTTCACCTAGGATCTTCAGGGAGTAACCTCCTACCTCGGGGGAACAATGGATGGGATGTCTCCATTTCACTAAGGAAATACTCATTGAAATCTGTCACCTTTTGCAGACAGGCCTTCAGCCTCAGAGCAGGTTAATGACAACATTACTACAGTCTGTGAAGATGATTGTGATCATGAGCTTTTTTGCATCGGTTCCTAGGCTGGAGCAGGCAGCGTTTCCAACATCTCACAGTTCACCATCCACTGTTGTATAAGGGAGGTTGCTAATTCTTATTATATTAGGGAGAGCTGAATATATTTCATTCTCTTTTACCAGAGAGGAGCAGGCACACAGCTCCACCAGGAGAGCAGGTTTTTCCATGGTGAAGGGTGCCATTGACTGCACACATGTCACTCTGCACGTTTGCATGTAAATTCAGAGAAGTACCATAACTGGAAGGGGTTTGATTTCCTCAATATCCATCTGGCGTGCAACCACACATAGCACAACATGCAGGTCAGTGCCTAGTATCTGACAGCAGTCATATGCCTTTATTCTGTGATAGTCTATTTTGCTATCATTTGAACTGCAATAAGAAACCAGAATGTGGTTACTGAGCGATGAGGGCTATTCGCTGACCAACTGACTCTGGTGCACAACCCATGCACACACGTGCAGTCTGCATATAATGAGAGCCATGCTGATATACAAAATGTCACAAGCAGGCCATTGGAGTGCTTAAATAAGGTTTCTACTGCCTGGATTGCTAGGGTGAAACCCTGTAGTACCTGCCAGATTGCATCTTGCAGTTCATCATGGTTTGCTATGTCCTGCACAACCTCACCATTGCGACCAGGTATACGGTGAGCAGAAGGAAGGAGGCAATCACCAAAGCACCTTTCCAGCCAGGCTTTTGCAGGTCTGCCAATGCACCAAGCATATCTGTATGCATACCATTTGACTTTTTTCTGTAAACCTCCTCATTGAAGTCCTCACCTGAGTCCTGTGCAGCGGAACTCATGTGCAACCTCTTCCTTTGGCGAGCTGGCACCTGTGCTACTCTTTACCCTGACCTGACTGCAGACCACTGGTCACAAGTAGACCCTGTTTGCTAAGCTAGCCTAAATGCAGTGTCAGTATCTGAGCTGATAGCTGCACTTGTGAAAGCGAGTAATGATGTTTCTTCATCATCAGCCTCTTTGTTCCCGCTCTGTTCTTGCTTTTACAATATTACCTGGCCATGTTATAATTCTTGGGATCTGAAAGGAGAATAGCACAAGGAAAGGTTTGTGGTGAAGGGAGGAGAAAGCAAGAAGTAAATGCTTAAACCATCTACAGTTTTGTAAATTAGAAGAGATTGTGGGATGAGGGAGAGGTAGGATGTGAGAAGGAGGATTAGGTACGAGCATACTATCAACTTCCATGGTTTCAGTTCTGCTGCTGGACACTGCTGCAATCATGGCCATTCCAATGATGTAGAGCACCACCTCCTCCAAGGCGGTGAGGTCATGCATTTGTATCTGTTTCCTGCTGGTTTGGTGCTGCTGCTTGCGATTCTGCACCACCTTGTCCTGCAAGAGAGAGGGAAGTCAGTGAGTGCGATACAATGGCCAAGATTTTCCCCTTGGCGATTTGGGGGTGGGCCCCGCTCGGCGAGGGGAAAATGACACGGGATGACAGGAGGAATCCCCGACGTCATCCTGGGCCATTTAAATCTTAAGGAAACTCTTTCGAGTTATCAACAGTCACAGATTGCAACTCTTTTTGAGTACAATCACAGTTCTTGGTTTCCGGGAATGGGACATGAACCCACAACCCTCTGATTCAAAGGCGAGGGTACTATGAACTGAGCCACAGCTGACACCTCCTTAAATCTTAAGGAAGGTGGGCGGACAGCGAAATCAGCCAAGTAAAGCCATTGACAGGCTCATTAAGATAGTTAAATGCCCTGCCCGGCCAACCTTAAGGCTGGCGGGCATGCCAGGAGCCCCAGTGGCCTGAAGCTTATGAATGAAACTTCATCCACTGGTGGGATGAAGTTTCATTACCGTTTTGTAAAAATTTAATAAATTTTATGAGTTTATCATCAACATGTCCCATCTCTTGTGACATTGTCACATGAGGGGGACATGTTAATTTTAAAATGTCTCTATTTTTTGACTTTACTTACCTTTCACTAAACTCCCTGAGACAGGACTTTGCCTCAGGGAGCAGTGTGCTCTTTCGCACGCATGCGTGAAAGAGTACACTTTGACAGTTGGGGATAGCACACAGGGTGTCCGGCAGGCCTTAATTGGCCCGCCCACTCAAAATGGCGAGCCCCATTTCGGCGGCAGGGTTCGGCTGCCCGCCCGCCGCTGAGCCAGTGGGGCCCATCTGCCAGCCAAGGGCTAAATTCTGCCCAATGTGTCTGTGCTCTGTTACTGTCATGGTCAAATAGATAGCAGTGTGTGCAAGCTTTGAGATGTAGGTGTGAGGCTTGCAAAAGTGCTGTGTGTGAGGACGAGGCGAAGCTATGAATGTTAATTATGGGTTGTGGTTGATTGTTGGTAAGTTAAGGGGAGGTGATGAATGGAGAAGTTTCTGAGGCTCACGATGCTATTGGTGGAATATGGCATTTGAGGATGCACTCACCAACTTTTTGACCACTCGTGAGGTTATTGAACTTCTTGCAGCTTTGCATCCAGGTCTTTGAGGGCCTCACTGCTGATATTGCCTGCGATGCCTACCTGCTCTCACCACAGTGCCTGTCTGGAGGATACTTCTCCTGTCCACTCCTTGCAGCAAGGTCCCCAGTGCTGCATTGAAAAACCTTGGAGCGTGCTCTCTGCCGTGATGTGCCATTCTTGTGACTTTTCCAGGTCAAATTAATTGTTGGGTTGACTTCTACCACCTGCTCCCATCAAAATGCACCTCCCCTTTAAGAAGTGCAAGCTGGCTTTAAGTAGTGCAGGCTTACTTGCACTCATGCAATTTAATGTGCCAACTCAGGAGCGCTTACTGTTGCAAACCACCAGGCATGTGGATGGGCAGGCAGCACAAAGTTTGCATGCAACCTGCATCAGAAGCAACGACATGGGTTAATTGTGCCTCACAGTCACCTTTTTCAGAGGCTGGAGAATTTTGTGACCTTAATGTCAATTGTGGGAGGCATCCCAGCTGAACCTGAACTGACTTCACCTTTCTTGCACAAATGCAGAATTTCAAGAGATTTGATGAATATCAATGAAAGTTAGTTTTTTTTTTCCCTTCCCAAGCTTTGGGCACTGAGCTGGTTGCACTTCCTAACTGATGACTTGGTTGAAATCGGCTAACTCAACAAGCCCCAGAGATCAACCTTTCCTTGTGTGTAAGGCTCAGTGCATCCCATTCAGTAAATTAACCTATTTAACCTTTGCATTGAGTATTGTGTTTGCCCAGGAAAATCAGTTTTACTCATTCCTGTTACCTCTTAATGAAAAATTAGCTGTTTCATGATGTTTGTTTTATATTATGGGATATATTTTGTGCAGCGTACTCCAAGTAACTGATTGTTAGTGGATTATTACCCAGAGTTTTATGAAAAATATGTATTTTTTAAATTGGAGATTTTTACTGTAGTAGCATTTATACTGAATGGATAGCTGAAAATATGCCAAAAAGGTTGATTGCACAAATAGTAAATATATATTTCTGAAGTAACGTGCAGCAGCCCCTGTATCTTGAATGGCTCATTGAAGAGGTAATTGTAAGTACATCATGTTGGAGTGAAACCCTGCTGTTCCCACTTGTTGGGTATGAAGATAACTAGTATCTCCAAACTCGGCAGTGGTAGTTTGCTGCTAGAATTCAGTTGGTTTTATCTAATGTCAATTTTTCATAAAAGTACTTTTTTAAATTAGGGGGTGTCTGTACTTTGAGATTTTTCATTTGAAGATAAGTAAAACTTCTACACTGAATGGTGATCCCATCTACTTGTGGGTTTGCCAAATGCCACACAGTAAACGTCTGAACGTAACATACCAATACTTCAACATGAAGGTTTTTCAACTGCATCAGTTAAATTTAAGTGCCAGCATTCTATACTGTTAACTATTCACCGAGTATTACAGCTAACACTTTCACAGTGCCACCATTTGAAGAGATTCCTTATGTAAATAATTATGTCAACAGTGGGTACTTTGGTGTAACAGATCATCAAACCATTAATGGTTAAACCAGTTATAAACATTTTCATTACTTGCAGGAAGGTTTCCAAGTTCTTCCTTCCGGCACCCTCTAGACAGTCCAGTAAGCCCAGTCTATCAACCAGGAAAATCATTTGTGATCCCTCTAACTGGTGAATTCATTATTTTTCTTGGTGTAGACAGACCTCTTGTTAGTTTTCTGCTCACCTTCACCTTTGTGAAATTTTCCATCTGGTTCATTAAGTTTGATATCTGTCCTAAAGTTGTTTTGAGTTTAATTTGATTAAGTGACATGACAATTTCTCGTTTTAGTTTTTTTTTTGAAAAACAGCAGTACCAAAAGAAGTTTGATTCATTATGTTAAAATAAAGTTTATTCACAGAGCTTGCCAGCACCTTGTGTTTCCTGGGATTGATATATTGGGTAGTATACATCCAAGCAAAGGTTAAAAAATGGATGATTGATCATACTGTACATTCTTCATTAAACAGATTTTGAAAAAAATATTCTTTCACGAGTGTAGGCGTCACTTGCTAGGCCAGCATTTATTGCCCGTCCCTAATTGCCCTTGAGAAGTGTTGGTGAGCAGCTGCCTTGAACCGCTGCAAGCCATGTGGTGTAAGTACACCCACAGTGCTGTTAAGATGTGAGTTCCAGGATTTTGACCCAGCGACAATGAAAGAATGGTAATATAGTTCCAAGTCAGGATGGTGTTTGGTTTGGAGGGAAACTTGCGGCTGGTGATGTCCCATGTATCTGCTGCCTTTGTCCTAGGTGGTGGATGTCGCGAGTTTGGAAGGTGTTGTTGAAGGAGCCATGGCGATTTGCTGCAGTGCATCATGTAGATGGTACAGACAGCTGCCACTATGTGTCGGTGGTGGAAGGAGTGAATATTTCAGGTGGTAGATGGGGTGCCAATCAAGTGGGCTGCTTTGTTCTGTATGGTGTTGAGCTCCTTGTGTTGGAGCTGCACTCATCCAGACAAGTGGAGAGTATTCCATCACACGCCTGACTTGTGCCAGGTGGACAGGCTTTGGAGAGTTGGGCAGTGAGTTACTTGCCACAGAATTTCCAGCCTCTGATCTGCTCTTGCAGCCACAGTATTTATATAGCTGGTCCACAGTAGTTATATGGCTGGTCTGGGTTGTAGTAGACTTCCTGGAGGATCCAGAATAGTTCCATCTAAAATTAGTGTCCACATAATAACCAAATCGAGGGAAAAAAATTAGATGATTTATGAAAACATGCTCCAGACAGCGCCTTGGGTTGAGACCTTGAGCAATCTATAATAATTTTTGTCTGTCTGGAAATGTTTTTATTGGTCAGTTTCAGGGATATATCAGTTGGCTGGTTTTTAGGTGGGCGGTGCCTGGTGCATGGGGAGTCACGTGGGGTGCATGGAGGACTTAAGCGCATGATGCACGTGCAACTGCCAACGGTTGTCAGGGGGCGGGTGTGGGGCATTGATGCAGAACAAAAACAGGAAAGGTAAGGGGAGCCTAACAGCAAGTTACCCTGGTTAGAAAGATCGTTTCCGTGAGGGATTAAGATGGCATGGGTTGAGGATGGCATGGGAGGGGTGGATGAGATAATAGAATTGGTTAAGTGTGGCACAACATTAGAGACAGTCATTTGATACAACTTACTACTCAAAGGTTATTCTTTCTGCTGAAAATGAAGATTCACTGGATTTGAATGGAAAAGTTTTAGCACAGCTGTCAGGTGAATTAAAAGAATATATCTATGTTGATTTACAGCTTAACTCCAATGGGCATGCCACTACACAAAGTTAGACTCAAGGAAGGAAATTATAATGTTGCTACGAAATTTGAATCCTAAACGAGGACTTGTTCATGGAACAAGATTGGTAATTGGTAATTAGGAAGCTGTTTCCTTCAATGATAGATGCTGAAATTATAATTGGCGTATTTCAGGGAAATAGTGTTTATTCTTCGAATAATATTGAGCCCAGCAGATGTAAATCTGCCTTTTCAACTCCGGAGGAAACAGTTCCCACTTATTTTATGACAACAAACAAGTCATGAGGCCAGGCCCTTGACAAAATTCCTAGGCCTCTTTTTACACATGGAGAGCTTGTTGTAGCTTTTTCCAGAGTGATGAGTTTTGATTCTGTGAAAGTCTTTGGTGAAAGAATGACCAGAAATCTCGTATTTATAGGAGTACTGTTGCAATCAAGATAATTTGATTGCAAATGTTTTGTGGTTTCTGTTAATGTACTATAGTTTTACCCAATAGCACTTTTCAGTTCTCGTTTTTGGTAGATCTCTTGAAACGAAAATATTATCAAGACAGAGAGGGACAATTCCTTTTCCCAGCTACATCGGTGATGCTGCAACATAGGAACAAGGTCTGTCATCCATGATCTTATTGTGAAGGATTGCATTGTCATCCTGGCCATGACTGAAACTTGGCTCATGGGTGGTGACATGTAACTAGGTGGACGGAACATTTTTCACCCACTTTTCTGCCCAAACTGCCATGCAAACATGCAGAGTGGCCATTATCACCAAATCACACCCTGGTGTCTCCTCCTATTCCTTTGGCACCTTCTCCACCTCCCCTTTCTTGGATCCTTATTCTATCTCTCACCTTTCCTCCAAAATTGTCATTGCTTCTTCCTCTCCACCACACCTATCACCTCAGCACTTACTGATCTACATTGGTTCTTGGTTTCCTAAAGCCTCCTGTTTAAACCCTTCATGGTTTCAATAGCATATCAAACAATGAACTAATGCATTAGTCATAACTGATAATTATCATATGATCAGGCAAATAAACTGTGAATGCTATTGATCTTTATGCCGAGGTCTCAACTTTGGCTGTAGATGTTTTAATAAAAGTTGAACAATTTGAATAGTTTTTCAGATGTACAATTATGGGTAAAAGAATTGCAGCCGTATTGATCTCTTGATATACAAGAAAGGAAAAATGTCACATATGTAAGAACAATAACTGGGAAAGTAAAACCATATCATAAATGATTGGGAAGGAGAGCAAAAATAGCACAATTGAGAGAGTTTCAGAAATATAAACACCTAGAAACAAGACACTAGTGAATTACTTTTTTAAGGTATACCTCAAATATTCTGTCAAGCTGCATTAATATTTGGTTGTGGTATTTGCACTAGAATAGCTTTTTAAGACTAATTGTAAATTTTTAAAAAAGAATGGTTCTGTTGAACAAAGTATATTCTGAGATTTCAAATAGAGTTGTTCATTGGCAAAATACTGTAGCTAAATTATATCAGACCTGTCATGTGCGCACACATTTTAAGGGATGAACTTAACAAATTTCTTATTGTAGAGATTATAGTGTACAGGTACCTGAAAAATATGTGCCACATTGGTATTCGTTGTACTGTACTGTGACAGTAGGACATGTTTGCACCTCATTTTCCATATGGTGATTTCTGATGTGATGCATAAAGTCAAGTGCTTCTCCATAGAGAGGAGAATCTGAGGGAGAACCATTTTGTGATCCACTGTACATCTGGATCAAAAATGCTACTGGCAGAGGCCTGGGAATAGATGTGCAGGGAAAAAGTATACATTAAAATGGGGATTAATAATCAAACATGATATATGTCAGTGTAAAAGTTGAATAAGAATCAGATTGCAGTGTGCATTAACCAGCTGTACAGAAATTCTGATTTGGAGAGAGTAGAATTAATCCTATACTTCCAAGTAATTTGTCATACCAAATAATGATGCTACCATGGCAACATTTTTGGTGTTTGGACTTCACCAGTATTTTTAAGTGTATGTATCTAAATTAACTATCCATATAGAGGTTGATTTTGTGTTATGGCACATGTTAAATCGTTCATTGTTTTACTCTGTTTCCACAGAGCACTAATTGCATAAACAGAATAAAGAATGCTTCTGAAGTAGAGTTTGCACTTTGGGATGAGGTAGTAGGTTGTATAGTTTTAGGGTCACACCCACACTGGGAGATAACTATACAATCTACTGTCTTTCCTAAGGTAGCAGGATATCTTCCACAGCAAAGTAACATCCATTGATACGTTGCATGCAGTGCTATTATATATCCATTATAAAGTAGAGAAAAGTGGCATTTTGCATCTTGTACACATCATTTAGAGGACAGGGATGTGTTCTTATTTAACCTCATTAAAGGTATTGACAGCAAATAAATTGCAAATCATGCAATATATTTTCTTTTTCTTTTTCTATTCACTATTGCGCTGTATGTGTAATTTTTTTTTTGAAAGGAGTCTGTGTGGGAATTGCAATAAAGATTACTGTCTTTCTAGTATTTCTTGACTTATGACGTTTGATCAAAATATTTCAGTATTATTGTTTGCGAAAACTAATTTCTTTGGGGACTTCGTACAGTTAATTATTAATTTCATGGGTGTATTTTGGATTGTTATTTAGCTAAATAGTGCAGAAAATTTGTCAGAACAGTGAAATATAGAGCTCTTATTCTGTATTACTAATTTGGTTAATTTGCCCTTTCCTGTCTGTTTCCTTTTTAAAATTTTTACATTTTATGATTCTGAAATCTCATTAAATTCTTGACCTGTTATGTTCATATCCACATTGAGTTTTTTGTCAAAAAGTATTTTGCCCTTTTAGCATGCATTTTAAATAAGTAGACCCCAACACCACCCCACAAACTAGCTCAGCTAATTTATTCAGTGACCAGCTGAGCCATGCAGCCCAGAAGGTGCTAGATTCCATCATCTCTCAGTGCCGAATTAGCTGATCTCAGCCAAGTTAGCAGTATAAACACTGCAGTTGGCCTCAATAGTGCTGGGTTTTGGAGAGAACAGGCATTGAAGCTTTCTGCTACTGATCAGTAACTGGCAAGGCCCTTCTTTGAAAAGTGCATGTGTGAACATCAATTGAGTTTGACTGTGATGCCTCTTACATTTGAGCAGCCTATCTATGCTTATTGATATTGATGTGGTTTTTAATGACCATTTTAGCAAGACACTTAGAGGGTGCTTGTCCCCCATGAACTGTACACCAGCAATGATTTGAAGCTTTCAGTGAAGGAGGGGAAAATGTGGGGATGGGGTTCAAAATAACTGGCACTCCAAAAAGCTGTTTCAGTTATAATATACTTTTGTAGAGTATCTGGGTAGTGTTGATTTTTTTGCAAAAAGAAAAAAATATGCTTTTTCAGCAGGGAACTGTTATTTTTGCCAAACAATAGGACAGGTTTTTGAAGAAAATAAAATAGATATAGGCCTCTTACTAGATGCTGAAGGTAACTCCACTGTACAGTACATGTACTTTAAAATATTTCATTAATCTTCCATTACAGAAAATAATAGCAAGATGATCAATGTGGATAATATGGTGAGCTCCTGGGTAGAGGTAGTAGGTTGCATAGTTCGAGGACTGAGATTTTGGCCCAAAGGAGATAACTATACAACTTGCTGCCTTTCCTAGGGCATCATACTGAACATCACAACTGAACATCTTAACCTTCTACAGACCTGGCCAAGCAACACACGATAACTCTATAAAGGTGATGTATAAAGGTTCTGGTCTGTTTGTGAATTTCTGTATGTGTTTAAAGACAACATAGACTGCTGTTGTAAGTTTTCTACTTTGGCTAGTCTAATTACTCATATTACAAGTTGTCAAATATTAGTGATGGGAGGAGTTTTTTAAATGTTTGTCATTCATTTTGGTGTACCTGCTTTGAAAGTACATTTTCATACCTGGAAAGTTTTTGTAATGTTAAATAAATATTTTTCTTGTAAAATTGTAGTTTCATTGTGTGACAGTAAAGAATGTCTTGTTTCCCACATGTCTGTCTTCTATTAGTAGAAATGAGTTACTGAACTCAGATGGATGACCATCTCCAACAAGAGATAATCTAACCATCTCCCCTTGACTTTTAACAGCATTACCATATACTAGAATCTGCTGAATCTCCCACCGTCAACATCCTAGGGGTTAGCATTGACCAAAAATGTAACTGGACCAGCCATATGTGGCTATAAGAACAGGTCAGAGGCTGAGAGTTCTGCAGTAACTCATTTCCTGACTCCCCAGAGCCTGTCCACCATCTACAAGGCACAAGTCAGGAGTGTGATGGAATACTCTCCATTTGCCTGGATGAATGTGGCTCCAACAATACTTGAGAAGCTCAACACCATCCAGGAAAAAGCAGGCCACTTGATTGGCACCCCCATTCACCACTTTAAACGTTCGTAGCCTTCACTGATGCACAGTGGTAGCAGTGTGTGCTATACACAAGATGCACAGCAACAACTCGTTAAGGCCCCTGCGACATCACCTTCCAAACCCACAACCTCTACCACTTAAAGGACAAGGGCAGCAGATGCATGCGAATACCACCACCTGCAAGTTCCCCTCCAAGTTACACACTGTACTGACTTGGATTGGTATTGCCCTTCCTTCACTGTTGCTGGATCAAAAAGCTGGAAGTCTCTCCCTAACAGCACTGCGTATATTTACACCAGATGGACTGCAGCGGTTCAAGAAAGCAGCTCACCACCACCTTCTCAAGGGCAATTAGGGATGGGCAACAATTAGTGTCGGCTACACTCAAATCCCATGAAAGAGTAAGACTCCTAGGAGTCTTGTTTTGGGATCATTGGGAGAAAGACTTTACTGTCCACTTAAAATAGGCCACCTTTCTCAGTTCTTTTATGGTCCCACCAATAAAGTCTATATATATATTCATTTTAAATTCAGTGCTGTGCTGCAGATATACATTGTAAGCATAAGCCCAGAATTTATAAACGGGATAGATCAGGGGTGTCCAACCTTTTCACATGAGGGGACACTTTTTTTCTCACTCACGGGGCTGGTGGGCAAATTTTGGAATGATAAGGCATGAAGAAATTTAACTTACTATTAATCAAAACAACAAAAAATGTGCATGTTTAATAACAAGCTTCAAATCAAAAGACTCATTTGTTAGCTTACTTTCTCATCACTGCATTGAACATCTCCAGAGTCTTTGCACACAGCTGTTCTTGATCTTGTTCCTTCTCCCTCTCTTTCCCCCCCACCCCTCTCTTTCTCTCTCTCTCTCTCTCTCCCCTCCCCCTCTCTTTTCCCTTCCCTCTCTCCCTTATCCCACCTCTCTGTCTCCTCCACTCTACTTCCACCAGCTGTCTCCTCCTCCTCCTCCCTCACTGCTTTCATCTTTGGTGTCCATTTTTTGTACTTTTACACTCCTGGTTCCCGATGCCAGTCCTGGTCGCTAACTCAGTTCCAGCAGCACAGACTTGGCCCCCACACCCACTTTTAAATATTGGGAAAATCTGAGAAATTCAACATTTACTGTAACTTAAAGCATGGTACCTTCTACTTAAAGGGATCAACACCATAAAAGGGCATGTTCCTGCGTAATGCTGACATAAACTGTGTGACCATTCTCAATGATGGGGGAGCCCAGCACATCAGTGCAAAAGATAAGGCTGAAGCATTTGCAAGAATCTTCAGCCAGAAGTGCCAAGTGGGTGATTCATCTTGGCCTCCTCCAGAGGTCCCCAGCATCACAGATGCCAGTCTTCAGCCAATTCGATTCACTCTACGTGATATCAAGAAACAGCTGAAGGCACTGGATAATGCAATGACTATGGGCCCTGACAATATTCTGGCAAAAGTACTGAAGACTTGTGCTCCAGAACTTGCCATGCCTCTTGCCAAGCTGTTCCAGTATAGCTACAACACTGGCATCTACCCACAATGTGTAATATTGCCTAGGTATGTCCTGTACACAAAAAGCAAGACAAATCCAACCTGGCCAATTACCACTCCATCGGTCTACACTCCATCATCAGTAAAGTAATGGAAGGGGTCATCAACAGTGCTATCAAGCGGCACTTGCTTGGCAATAACCTGCTCACTGACACTCCGTTTGGGTTCCGGTAGCTTCACTCAGCTCCTGACCTCATTACAGCCTTGGTTCAAACATGGACAAAAGAGCTGAACACCAGAGGTGAGATGAGAGTGACTCACAACATCAATGCAACATTTGACCAAGTCAAGGCGCCCTAGCAAAACTGGAGTCAATGGGGGAAAACTGCTGGTTGGAGTCATGCCTAGCACATTGGTTGTTGGAGGTCAATCATCTCAGTTCCAGGACATCACTGCAGGAGTTCCTCAGGGTAGTGTCCTAGTCCCAACCATCTTCAGCTGCTTCATCAATGACCTCCCTTGCATCATAAGGTCAGAAGTGGGGATGTTCGCTGATGATTACACAATGTTCAACACCATTAGCTACGACTCATACTAATGCAATCCATGTCCAAATGCAACAAGACCTGGACAATATCCAGGCTTGGGCTGACAAGTGGCAAGTAACATTTGAGCCACACAAGTGCCAGGAAATGACACTCTCCAACAAGAGAGAATCTAACCATTGCCCCTTGAAATTTCACAGCATTACCATAGCTGAATCCCCAGCTATCAACATCCTGGGGGTTACCATTGACCAGAAACTGAACTGGACTAGCCATATAAATACTGTGGCTACAAGAGCAGGTCAGAGGCTAGGAATCCTGCAGTGAGTAACTCACCACCTGATTCCCCACAGCCTGTCCACCATCTACAAAGCACAGGTCAGGAGTGTGATGGAATACTCTCTACTTGCCTGGATGAGTGCAGCTCCAACAACACTGAAGAAGCTTGACACCATCCAGGACAAAGCAGCCTGCTTGATTCGCATCCCATCTACGAGAAACATTTATTCCCTCCAACGCACAGTAGCAGCAGTGTGTACCATCTACAAGGTGCACTGCAGCAACTCACCAAGGCTTCTTAGACATCACCTTCCAAACCCACGACCACTGCCATCTAGAAGGATAAGGGCGGCAGATGCATGGGAACACCACCTCCTGGAAGTTCCCCTCCAAGCCACTCACCATCCTGACTTGGAAATATATTGCCATTCCTTCATTGTCGCTGGGTCAAAATCCTGGAACTCCCTCCCTAACAGCACTGTAGGTGTATCTACACCACATGGACTGCAGCGGTGCAAGAAGGCAGCTCACCACCACCTTCTCAAAGGCAAAGATGGGCAATAAAAATGCCAGCCTGGCCAGCGACGCCCACATCCCATGAATGAATAAAAAAAAAATCCAGTGTGGCAGTTGGCAGGCTGGACTCTGGCCCGCCAACCTAATGTTGAACAACCCTGGGATAGGTGGTTTGGGGGAGTTGCAGGGTGAAATGTTCCTGATTTTGCAGATCATTTATAAGGGCAAAGGCCCAGACTTTGAGGTAAAAAGATCAACTCTAAGCTCACATCCGTAGTTGTCCTGCTCCTTCATCCTTCAGCTCTCAAATATTTTGCCCTGTACTAGTTGATAACAGCATGGTGAGGGCAACAGGCCATCTAGGATCTTAGTGAACGACGGGACTGACAGTTTATCCCCTTACTTAACCAATGGGATTTAAAGATTGAGAAAGAAACAGGAATGAGTGATAAGGAAATCGTGTGCATCAGAACCAAATCAGGTTCAAAAAGAGAAATGAAGAGAGCGAGTCAGATTGGATTAAAGAAAGATAAAGGAACGGTAAGAACTTTTAAAAAAGTTACCATTTACTTCCTGCAGGAATGATACTCCATAATTTGAATTGTTCCCTTTATGGGCAAGAAAAGTTGAGTGGCATTGCAGAAACATGAATCTCATCATTAGATAGGGACTTACATTATTAATCAACATGCTCCAGAAAGTTTAATTGGCAGTTGAGTGTAGATTTCCATATTTGAGAGGTTGATCACGGAGAGGCGAAAATTGTTCAGTAATGTGTGGCAATTCCCAATTCACAGGATCTCTCTTTCTCACCAATAGTTGCTGTACATTTTGCATATTGATAATGAGGTGCACATTAAACTTGCTGTTGCTCCAGCAGCAAAATCTGGGCCAACATTTCAGAAAATTTCAACACGAGCTTATGTTTTTTTCCCCGAAAAACCCTGTAAAAGGCTGTTTGTTCTTAAATTCATTATCCATAGCATAATTAAGAGTAGGCTGAGTTACTTTTGTATTACCACAGAATTGGCAGTGAGTAGTAATTTTTCTGGCCCACCCTACTTAATAGCATTTCACAATTCTATAAGTTCCCTTACCAATAAAATGTGATCACAGTGGATAAAAGGTTATATAGAACCAGCTTATATGGGAATGTGTATTTAATGTGACAGCCACAGAAACGAATTACTTGCCAGGGTCAATATAAAATACACAGCTAGTCAAGAATCAGCATAAAATCTGGTGCTGATAAAATGCACCTCCTGTTGTACACGGTATAAGCTAACAGTCTGATTCAACATTTTTCAGTTACTTTGCAAAATTATTAATATAAATTTATTAACATTGTATTCATGCTGTACAGAGTGAATTTCTCACAGATTGAAGTAGTATGCTTTTAGAACATCTTTTCCATCCTTTGATAGAACAGCACCCACAATGCTTACGTGGTCGCACAATACACTTATAAATCCCCTGTGAAAAGAAAATAATTAAAACTTTAAGCTATATACTAATTGTTTTTGAAAAAGACAGTCTTAAAATTAGATTCCCTCCAGATTGTTATTTATCACTGTCTCAGCTTTTGGTTTTAGATGGACAGGTCTACCTCTATTTTATTGCTCTCTCGGGCTTCTACGCTATGTCCCTATACAGACAGTACAGGTGCAGTGGGTTCTCCTGTCTTGTAGGATCACCTCTGTGATGCATCGAATTCCATTCTTGCCCTTCCCATTCTTCCCTTTATCAGCAAATTTGTAAGTATAGGGTTAACTTCCACAATCACCCTTAACCCAACTATTGTTACTACTCCATCTGGCCATCGATGAACCTGAATTCATGAGCTTTAAAATTGGAAAGACTAACAAAACCCTGTTATGCTCCACACACTTATCCTTGATTCCATCTTCCTCCCAGACTACTTGCTCAAGCTGAACTCAGCTTTTTACAATCATAGAATCTTCATGACCCAGACTATGTTGCCCATAAACCCAACCTTTTTTAATCACCAAGACTATCTACATCTATCTCCATATCGTTGTTTACCTTTACTTCATGTTCTGGAGCAAGGCAGAGGGAGTTAATCATCAAAAATCTCCTTAAGATCTCTCTCTTGAACCACACATTAGGTCACTTCCACCAACTACTTCCTGGTTCTCATTTCATTCACTTGTGCAGTGATTTGGGACATTGTGCTTTGTTACAGATGTTATATGAACAGAAGTTGTAATTTCTCTAACTACCAAAATGATTCATGTAAATATAAGGAAACAGATCCTACCTGGACCTCAGGTGAGATCCCCCCAGTAAATGGTAACTACTTTCAAGACTGAGACATTTGTTTGGTTGCCTTTTCCAGGTATATACTCTAAGTGACAAATCCATTGATGCAGTGACCACACGGAAGGGATCCTTTATATAAAAAAAAGAAAACAGTTTAATAATTAGGCAGCCATGTTAATTTTTATCAAACAAATTAAAGAAATTCATACCACTGAAATTCCACTGATAGTTTCCTTATGGTCACGAAAGCTAGCAAGGTTCACTCCATCAATGGAAAACAGTTTCAGTTCTGTGCCTTGTGCTAGAATTATGGTATTAATTCCATGGCCTTCAAGAAGTATATCATTACTCCAACCAGCTACTTTGCAGGTGAAATTTCCAACTTGTTTAGCTTTTATAAATAAAACAGAATATCAAATTATTAAGTTTGCATTACTGTTCAAAGTTTTCAAAGTGACCATTGATGGAAGAAACATTAACACTTCATATCAGCCCCATTCCTAGATCTACTTAGCAATTTCACGTATGATAGTTGTACCACTTTCTGCATCTTTTTGAAGATGTGGATTATTCTTAGATGAACACATGCAGCTATTAGATCTAACTGATCAGATTAAACACCTAGGCTTGCATCAAGTGCCCTGCCACCCTCCACCCCTACATTGTGGACAATCTTCATATGTGAGCTTAGACTGAGTTCTGGCAGGTTATTTGATGGTGGGGAATATACAGCCGCAGTGAGCCCAATTGTGAACTCTCTCAATGTCCCGAGTATACACACTTGATAGCCATCAAGGGCAGGATACTTAGTCCAGTATAAATGACAGATGGAGTATGAGACCATCTGGGTATGTTGTAATGCACTAATCAACTAAATTATTGGAAAGACTTAATTTACTCTCCGTATAGTTAATTTGAACTAACATAAATACAGACATATAAGCTGTAAACACTACACTGGCTTAAACCAAGAAGCCGAAGCTTGCAGGACATTAATAAAAAAAGACTCAGCGTTCCAAAAGCAAAGCCTGCGGTAGCTATAAATAAACTCAAAACCTTTGCAGAATAGATTTACGGGATTCCAACATCATATTGTATTGTTTTGCAACACCAAGTAAAAGACTTTATACCTTGTATTTCCAGTTTGTGTCTTGTTTTCTGAAGAGTAATATCAAGAGTAACAATACTTATTTCAGAAGATGTGACATCACTATGAGTTAAAGTAACTGCTCTGGATGGCTTTTTTGGTAACCAACATGCTGAGAAACAACCATTTAGTGGTAAGGAATCTGTTGTCAATTTGTCATCACCAACAGAATTCATTAAAGGTTCTGTCCTCAACACCTAGAAGAAATACATCTTGTATTAGTGGTTTAGTTCCTATACGAGACTAAGTGCGTTTAATACATTTGTCTTTTACTCCATTTGTCTAGCAAGGCATGGAAAAATCACAATTCATAGTATCTGTCTTACTCACCTAGTTTCCTTCAAAATAACTTGATTAAGTTTGGTTTTATAATCTCTCTAACACTTACCCAAAAGGACATAGACCTCAATTAAGAAAACTTAGAAAGAACTATGGGATCCTTTAAAATTTAACCTGCTGGTCCTAAAAGAACTGTGGATGCACCTACACCACATGGACTGCAGCGCTTCAAGAAGGTGGCTCCCCACTACCTCCTCAAGGGCAATTGGGGATGGACAATAAATGCTGGCCTAACCAGTGATGCCCACAGCCTGTGAAAGAATAAACAAAAGGTCACCCTTTTGCCTGTCACTGGACATGGGAGAGGAAATATCTCAATCTTTGTAACTATTGTATTTAAAGATGTATGGTGTTTTTTGATGGATATTTCAATGCATCAGTGAAATAAATCTGTGACTATACGAAAGAAAATTAACCCTAAAAGTTATTTTCTGTTTCAAAATCTGTAATATCCTGCATAAAACTCTTTGTAAATTTCTGAAACTGACACTGAAGCATAAAAATAATTACATCTTGTTCCAGTTTTGATTTGGGTAACAGATGGGAAGACAATGAACTATTGTTTTAGAAGCAAACCACAACAGCCATTTTATACAAAACAGGGTCTTGCACACATGGAATGGGATGCATGACTGGACAATCTTTCGGTGATGTTAGTTGAGAAGAATGTTGGACAAAGGATTTTTTGCACCTACCTGACCTGGAAATTTAACATCTTACCCAAAACATGGCACCTCCTTCAGCAACATACTGAAATTTAGATTATCTGATTTAGTCCTGGAGCGAGATCATGAACCTATGATCTACTGACTTAGGTACAACTTTCCCTTTGTGGAAACAACATAGGCAAAGTACCATCCTGCTTCTTAAATAAAATTAATTTCCTTAAAATTAAAGTATTGGTAAAAGTTAGCTATTGAAATTGCACATTGCCATTTTGAGAAATGTCTTTGAATTCTTCATGACTATAGGGTAAATGTTATGGTCCAATGGTAATGTTAATTGGATGGAAAAATTTATAAACCACAGATTGATACTGGACCTCTTCAAGTGGATTTCTGATCTGCACTCCCTTTGAATCAGATGCACGAAATTGTAAAATTTACATCTATACATCTGTTAGGGATTCAAAGATTGTGATATGCAAATGGAAGTACTAAGTTGCATTGTTGACTGCACTTCACACACTGTTTTGTGATACAAATCCTCTATGTACATATGCAGATATGTTAGAGCTTCAGTTGCTAACCAGCACTCCCCACTCCCCTCATACATAGTGCCAAAGATTATATTTAAAGTATTCCCAACAAATCCAGTGGATTACCATGTAATCCTTTAAACCTGCAGTTATACTACAGCCAATATGAAGCCAAAGCAGTGTCAAACTACTTCCTAGAGGTGAATGCACATCTTTTAGTTTTAGTGTCAACCTGATTCTTCACTTTGCCATCTTTGCAGTGATTTTTTTTTGCAAAAATATACTTCATAATATCTGAAAGAATATTAGAAAACATTTCAAAATGGCTATCACAGTGCAATAATATTCAAGTGTTCTATATAAATCATGTAGCACCCTGACACCTGAGGTGCTTCAATAAAGGAACATTACCAACATTTCAAAATGGTCGTTGCAGAAAATGCAACGGTATTTAAGTTGTCTACATAGATGTTGCACCCTGAGGTGCTTCAAGGTAATTGTGATACATATAATCACTGCATATATTCAATGTCAGTCATACAGCCCGAGGGGGTCTATACAATTCCCAGCTCCTCAGTGCACTGGCTGAAAGGTCTTAGAGAGCGACCTTTCCCCATTGCAACTCTGCAGCAGCTGCCCCAAGCTTTTGTTTATCTCTCAGCATGTAGTCCTGGACTTTGGAATGTGCCAGTCTGCAACACTTAGTCACGGACAACTCTTTGCACTGGAAGACCAACATGTTTTGGACAGACTAAGGAGTGCCTTTCACCGAGTTGATGATTCTCCAGCTGCAGTTGATGTTTGTCTCGGCGTATGTCCCTGGGAACAGTGTGTAGAGCACAGAGTCCTGTGTCACAGAACTGCTCGGGATGAACCTCAACAAAAACCGCTGCATCTCTCTCCAGACCTTCTTTGCAAAGGCACATTCCACAGGGAGGTGGACAACGGCCTCTTCCCCACCATAGATACTTCGAGGGCAACATGCGGATGAGGTGAGGCTCCGGGCGTGTAGGAAGGATCTGACGGGCAGGGCCTTTTTCACTACCAGACAAGCTATGCCTTGGTGCTTGTTTGAAGGTTCTGGCGATGAGGCATTCTGCCAATGACTTTGACAGTTTGCTCAGGGAACCATCTGACAGGATCCACCCTCTCCTTTTCCCGCAGGGCCTCTAGGATGTTATGTGCAGCCCACTGCCTGATAGACTTGTGGTCAAAGGTATTTCTCTGAATAAATTTTTCCATGAGGGACAGGTGGTACGGCACGGTCCAATAAGTGTTCCTCAGCAGTGTGGCCAGACCCATCCTTCGCAACAGCAGGAACAGGTAGAACCTCAGCACATAGTGACACTTGGTATTTGTGTACCGAGGATCTACGCACGATTTGATGCAGCCACACAAAGGTGGCCATCAAGATGAAGGTGATGTTGAGCACATTTTTCCCCCCTTTTATCTAGAGGTTTGTACATTATGTGTCATGTATTAATACTGATTTACGTTAATGTGAGCAGTAATACAATGCAATGATTAAAGAATAGGGTTAATTTCAACAACACTTCAGATTGCTGTTAGATCTAGAGAGCAGTGAGATATTTGATATTACAGCATTTTATATTTGTAAAAGACAAGTTA
The DNA here is from genome assembly GCF_964194155.1 of Cetorhinus maximus. Lineage (NCBI taxonomy): Eukaryota > Metazoa > Chordata > Chondrichthyes > Lamniformes > Cetorhinidae > Cetorhinus > Cetorhinus maximus. Next base: position 27,553,989 of record NC_135884.1, on the reverse strand, counting down.
CAAGGGCATAGGGAGCGACTGTTTACCTTAGCAGGGATATCAGAACTTTCGTTTGTGCCAGCAATGATCCACTGCTGATCTGTTGATACCAGCAAAAAATCTACTTTATAAGCATCAATTACTGATAAGTGAGAGATCTGGCTGAGATTAGGGATGGTTAGTGTGATTAGTTCACCTCGTCCACTGCCAACCTATAATGAAAAACAAATGGTGAACAATATTGTTTATCACCAACAGATGTTATGATTTTTTTAAACCAAATTTTAAATTAATCTATTAAATTTTTAATTTGGCAAAATACAAATTTGAAACTGCAATAATTATGCAGAATCACAAACTAAGAAACAAACTGATTAAGATAAACTTTCTTGTTCATTACATAGAAATTATAATACAAATAACGTAAATATAATTCAAAAACATGGAGATCACAATAATCTGCTATAAAAACAGATGATGTATAAGGAAATCCACCAGAACATACATTCTGAAAGATCAATACCAGAGTGCTGAAACAAGGATTTTGTTTAACAATAAAACTCAAGTAAGATGGAACACCAGGACAGCTATAAAATCCTTGTCTTGATTATTGTTTGAGCTGGAATTAATTTTAATGACAGAATTTCTAAAAGTGCAAGAATCAAAGCACAAAGTATATGGACTCAAAGCAAAATTACATTAATATGGAACAGACAAATAATTAAGTATTTTGACCATTATTATTCTCTTATATCCTAAACAGTTTTATGTGAAGCAGTTTTTCAACAGTCTTAATCCAATCTCTAGCTATGACATAAGTAATAGATCTCTGGCTTTTAAATCAAAAGTCTTAGCATGAATTAGACTTTGAAATGTGCCCGTAGTGCAAAACAGATGTCCTGGTTTCCTGATTGGCTCAATTAATCGTGATTTTCTCAACAGAAAAAGCTGCAAGCAAACATGATGGGCTGAATTTTGCTGTCGGCGAGCAGGGGGTGGGGCCCTCTCACCGACGTGCAAAATGACATCGGGGGGAGCTCCCGACGTCACCCCGCCCCATTTAAATTTTCAGGAAGGCGGGGGCGCAGCGAAATCAGCTGTGGGCCTGCCGACCTGTCAATGGCCAATTGAGGCCATTAACAGGATCATTAAAACAATTAAAGGACCTGCCCGTCCAACGTTGAGGTTGGCAGGCAGGCCAGGAGCCCCGGCGGGGAATAGAAAAAACATGAAACCTCATCCACCGGTGGGATGAGGTTTCATGTAGGGATTTTAAAAACTTTAATAAAGTTTTAGTGAAATTTATTAACATATCCTATCTCGTGTGACATGTTAAGGATTTTTTTTTCTCTCTATTTTTAATGTTTGTACAAGTGTAAGCGATCTCCCTGAGGCAGCACTTAGCTTCAGGGAGATGTGCGCTCTTTCGTGTGCATGCGTGAAGAGCGCACTCTCACATTTGGGGAATCCCCCCCCAGCCTGCACAGGAAGTGCATAGCGCTTCCTGCCAGACATCACGCTGGGCGGGCCTTAATTGGCCCACTCACTTAAAATGGCAGCGGCGCCTGTTTCTCTGGCGGGGATCGGTTCCCCGCCCACCGGAGATTGGGTCGGGCCCACCCGCCCGACAGGCAGAAAATTCTGCCCGATGTTTCTTCACCCACAATATATCTTTCTGCAAATATGGTTTATAATATAACAAAAACAAGAGCAATACTTTCTAATTATATCTTACCATATATTAAAGTTTTGCCTGCACAGTTCTCTCCCTTTGCAGCCTTCTCTTCTGTTAAATGAGTGGGCAACAAGGTGGTAGATGGAGTATAATGTGGGAAAGTGTGAGGTTATTCACTTTGGTCATAAGAATAGAAAAGCGGAATGTTTTTTGAAAGCCTGAAACTTGTAAATGTTTATGTTCAGAGAGACTTTGGTGTGCTGATAGAAGGAACTCAGAAAGCTTGCATGCAAGTACAGGAAGCAATTAGGAAAGCAAATGGTGAGTTTGTCTTTATTTTAAAGGGATTGGAATACAAGAATAAGGAAGCCTTGCTACAAATGTACAGGGCTTTGGTGAGATCACATCTGAACTAGCGTGTGTAGTTTCGGTCTCTATATTTAAGGAAGGATATACTTGCATTGAATGTAGTACATCGAAGGTTCACTAGACTGGTCCTTGGGATGAGAGGATTGTGCTATGATGAAAGGCTGAGTAAATTGGGTCTATACCCTCTGGAGTTTGATCTCATTGATACATACAAGATTCTGAAGGGGCTTGACACTAAGGGTAGACACAGAGGTTGTTTCCCTGGCTGGGCAATCTAGCAAAAAGGGGGCACTGTTTCAGGATAAGGGACCGATCATTTAAGATTGAGATGAGAAATTTCTTCACTCAAAGAACTATGAATCTTTGGAATTTCTATCCCATAGGGATGCTCTAAGTCTGGGATAGACAAATTTTTGGTGTCTCAGGGAATCAAGGGATATGGGAAGCAGGTGGGAAAGTGGCATTGAAGCCCAAGATCAGCCATGATTGTATTGAATGGCAGAGCAGAATCGACAGGCTATATGGTCCAATACTCCTATCTCTCGTGTTCTAGTGTTCCACTTCTAGATCTCTTAATCCCCTTACTCTTAGGGCAGAATTTTCCCGTTGGTGTGCAGGGCCCCGCACGTCCGCACATAATATGACGCGCGGTGACGTCGGGTGAGCATCCCGACATCACCGTGCGCCATCGCGATATTTCGCTGGGCGGGCACGCGATGATGTCCGACGCCCACCTGCCATTTATTAACGGGCACTTAAGGCCTTAGACTCACCGATTGATGCCAATTTTTTGACGCCCGTGCAATCTTCAGGTTGGCGCACAGGCGCAACGGGCAGACGGGTAGGAGACATTTGTATTAACCTCATCCACAGGCGGGGTAAGAGGGGTCACTGGGGTTGCGAGTGTGCACTGTCAAGTATTTATTTTTGAAAGTTTCTGAAACTTACCTGTGTGATCTGCAATGCTTCAAAACACATACCAGCTGCTTTTCCTGGACTCATAATCTTCAGGTCAGCACTCTGCAGTGAGTAATCTTTTCTGGGCCTGCAGGTTTCAGGAAGCCTTCCCTTAGCCTGGGAATGGGAGCTGATCTGTCCACTGGAGACAGCTCCTCTGAGGAGGAAGGGAGGGCTAGAAGGGGGAGGAGACCAGGAGTGCACATTCAGCCTCCAGGGAGCCACCTTTGGGAGGACGGTTGCAGGCACAAGGGGTGCAGGGCCAAGAGGTAGTCCAAGGCGGATGGGGCCGCAGAAGACACCACTATCCTGCTGCCAGGGTTTACAGGCAGCGAAGCAGCTACCTCAATATGTCTGAGGTGCAGTGCCAAAGGAGGCTCCGTCTCTCGAGGGAGACAGTCAACTATATCTGTCAGATGATCGGGATGGGATCTCCCCTAACTGTGTGGGTGGACACCCCATACCAGTGGCTCTGAAGTAAACAGCTGCCCTCAATTTCTATGCCTCTGGCTGTCTCCCAATCAGCTGTCTACACTTGTGTCAAGCAGATTACAGACCCTGTTCAGACGGGCATTGACCTTCATCCACCACCGTTGGGATCAGGCAAGTCAGACACAGCAAGCCAGAGGCTTCGTGGCCATTGCTGGCTGCCCCCGCGTCCAGGGTGCAATAGGCTGCACATGTGTGGCCATCAAGGCGCCAGCAGGTGAGCCCGGTACCTTCGTCAACAGGAAGGGCTTCCACTCCATGAAGGTGCAGATAGTGTGTGATCACAGGATACTGATTCTACAAGTCTATGCAAGGTACCCAGGCAGCTCCCACGACGCCTACATCCTCAGACACTCCCAGGTGCCGGGGCTCTTCAGTCCTCCAGCCCGGCTGGATGGATGGCTGCTGGGTGACAAGGGCTATCCCCTCAGAAGGTGGCTCATGACGCCTCTCCGCCATCCAAGAACAGAAGCGGTACAATAGGAGCCACACCTCCACAAGGGCTGTGGTGGAGAGAACCATCGGTCTTCTCAAGATGCACTTCCGATGCCTGGGCCGCTCAGGGGGCGCACTCTAGTACCCCCCAGATCATGTCTTGATGATAGTGGCTGCATGCTGCACTCTCCACAATCTTGTGCTGGAAAGGGGTGACGCAGTGGGCGATGAAGACATCGATGCAGTGGCTGTGGCTGCACACGATGAGTCCAGCAGTGAGTCCGAGGATGAGCAGGCACAGGGGAATGCTGAAGGGGTAGACGCTGACCCGGACATACTGCAGGGAGGCAGGGACACCCAGAATGCTTTAATCCAAAGAACCTTCAGCTCACACACCACAGATGGACCACCAGGACAAGTCTGGGCTGTAGGCTCCATACTCGATACCTAAGTGCAAAATCTGCCAGGTTAGCAACAGTAACTAAGGGCCTTGTTAATAAAGCTGAATATCCAACAAAGCACTTATTACAGTTTTGGACACCATACACATGCAGAAGAAACGAGGCACCCTCAGCCATGGTGACGTATCTGAATTTAATGTATCAAGCAAAGCAACTTATTCCAAAAAAAAAAGACAATAGTGTTACAAATCAAAACAAATTATAAGGACCTCATTGCGGGCCAACACAAAAGCACCAGTGAAAAACCCGTGGTGTGCCTAAGGTGCCTTATGCTTTCGTTTCCGGGTGCTACGTCTTGGTGCTGTCCCCTCACTGGTACTGGCATCTGAGACAGCCTGCTGACTCTGCTGTCCTGTTGGCCTCGATGACCTTGGCGGACGTCCTCTGGCCCGTGGAGCCTGTGCTGGCCCCACCTGGGAGGGAGCTGCCAGTTCCACAGCTGGCATCTTCCCAGTCATCGCAGCCTCATCGGATGCTCTGGTCACTGGGAGAGGGGCAGAGGAGCTGCTGCCCTCATCCGGAGCACCCTGAGAGGTGCCCACAGAGATGACAGGCAGCTGCTGTGCTGACGTGAGGTCGCTTTGGACCTCTCTGCTCACTGTGAATGGATGGGCACCGAGCTGGGAAACTTGATGCTCAGACCATCTCCAACATTGGCAATGATTAGCTGAGGTCAATGTCAATGTGAGGGCTTGCTGGTCTGAGCGCATCCCCAGGAAGCCCTGATGGGTCTCCTGCAGGAGCCTCTCCACGAGATCGCCACTCTCTCCATGGAGTACGCATGGCGCTCAGACATGTGGCTTCAGCGATAGTCCGAGTAGACTCCTCCACCACAGAGACCATGCCATGCAGACTCTCGTGTATCTCCAACAGATGCTCCCGCACACCCGGCCGCATTTCCTGCGTTTGCTGCATCACGGAAACTCCAGAGGCACATCATCAGGCACCGACTGAGCATGTGCCTGGTCCCCTGCAGTCCTCCAACTGCTGGCGCCATGGGCACTCTGTCTCTGCCAGCTCCTCCAGTGACTGTGAAGTGCCCTCACCACTGTGCCCCGGGACACTAGCCGATGTTCTAATTCCCACCAAGGTGCTAGTATCTGCGCTGGTGCCTGCTTCACAGAGATGGTGTGACGCTGGTGAGACTTCAGGCCCCTCAGGTGTGAGAGGGGGCCTCTGCTGCTCCTCCTCCCGGCCCTGCTCCGCTGATACTGAAAGGAAGAACAAGGAGAGTGGATCAGTTAACGTGGAGAAAATGACAAAGTGCATCCCTGTCCCCAGGATCATTATGTGCTCATCCTTCCATAAGCAACGGCCAGGCTATGTTGCAAAATTAAATCAATTAACATCCAGCACTGCTATGGCTGTTGGGAGGACAATGCTGACCTCACTATTGGGCATAAATACCTGGCTGTGGCACCCCAGCCTCACCGACACCAGTGGACCTGGGTGCATGGCGCCTCTCCAGATCCAGGGCCTCCTGCTCGATGCAACGAAGAATGGAATTTCTGCGCCTGGCCGCCACCAACCCTCACACGTTCTGCCGCGTTATGAGCATTCTTCTCCTGAAAATGAGAGACGAGCATTGCTTAGTGAAAATTGCACATGGACTCTCTTCACGCACGGCCCACCCCAACCAGAGTGGGACATATCAGGGCTCTGGTGCCTCCTCACCCCGCTGCTGCTGAACACTCACACAAAGGTGCTAGGCCTGTTCACCACCCCCTCCCTTGGACACATTCTGCCTACATCACATTGGTTACTACATGGTATATCCTTCCATAGCAAGGAGGCGCAAGCATGTGGAGCGCAGGGGGCAGCAGATGGTTCATTGCCATGTCACCTTGAAGCTCCCCTCCCAGCATCTCATCACCCTGACTTGGACATGTCCTGCAGTTCAAGCACTGCACCTAGATGCAGCTCCTCCAGGTTGCCCCCAAACCAGTCATGTGGGACTCAGTGTAACACATGCTGTGGGGGCAAAACACATTTCATCATCCTCTCAGGCTGACCTCAGCATGGGCAATATCTGCTGGCCCATCCAGCAAAGGACAAATGCCGGCAATGATTCAATGCAGTCACTGCACTCAGACTTGGAATGGGGGGGGGGAGCGGCTGGCACCAGGGGGTAAGCCGACCTGCTGGGTTAAATGCCCAATGCCAACATGGCACTCACCCTGCCAGAGCGCAACAAGTCGTTGAAGCGTTTGCGACACTGGATCCAGGTGCACCACGTTGCGGGAGCTCACCACCTCCGCCACCTCGTCCCAGGCACGTTTCGTCATGTGGGGTGGGGCCTCCTCCTCCCACCCTGGGAACCAGCACCTCCCGCCGTTCTGACACCTCCTCAAGGAGGACAGCAAGGTAGTCATCTGAAAAATGAGGGGCACACTGGGCCCCCGCCCTACCCTCCAGCCTGGCCTGTCCCACTGCCCTACCCTCCAGCTTGGCCTGTCCCGCTGCCCTACCCTCCAGCCCGGCCTGCTCACCAGAAGCCCTCTGGTGGAGGAAGTCGCACATTACACCGAGCGATCCTTAATTTGCCCACCCGCGTAAAATGGCGGCGATCGGGTCCGCGCCTGCTCCGCCTTCACACCCCTCCAACCAGAAAATTCAGCCCTTAATTATTGTGAAATGTTGCCCACTCTGTTTATGATTATCCTGGATGTATGATTTCTCCCTTTTAAGCCTCTACCCGCTTGGTCTTTTATCTCACTGTCTTTTCACACCCTCCCTGCAGTATGAATATCAGAGTTTATGTTATCACTTCCCAAGAGCTAAGCCATGAGAGATCAGTTATATTGATTACCAACATAAAGCATAATGAAAAATGGCCACTTGACATTTCACTTGGACCGTTATGAATTGTTTTCAACTTTCACGTCCTAGCTTATTGTCAGCATCACATTTGACATTATAAGAATAGAAACCCTGGGAAAACCTTGTAGGGAAACTGGAAAAAGCTGTGCTGAAAAGGGAGAATTAGAAATGGAAAATATAAATGGACAAAATATGAAAGAGGTAAGTAGAATGTAGGCACTGGACTACAAGATAAGATAGATTTAAGAGGGGGAAAAATCACAAAGATTAGGAAATCTGAGCACCGTCTGTGCAAGTGAGTTGAAACTAATCTTATCCCTTGTTATCATCTCAAGTGAAATGGCATCACACTCTCTCTACTGGGAATGATAGGAACGTTTTCCTATACATTTTCATTTCAGTCAAAAGGAATCAATTCTGTATGTTTTCATCTTCTGTCAAGCACTCTGTTCATTATAATTGTCACATAGATCACAGCTTTAGGCAAGCTCACCAGGACAAACAATGAACAAGAGGCAGAATGCTTTGTGGCCTGAAACTCATAACCAAAGAAATACAGTAATTCTAAAATGTTGGATTCCCAATCTGAATGCATTCTCCAATGTATGTTTAAAGTCAGAAATTTTCAGCCCGGCTACTACCAATTTTCATGGCTATATCGGCTCTACTGCATTCAACTATATCTGTTGAACAAGTCATAAAATATTGACCATAGACATGGAGGGGTCCCTGACCCAATCCTGGGGCAAGTGGCATGACTGTGAACAGCACAAGTCTAAAAGGACAAATAAACAAACATGAAGAATAATATATTTTACGGAACAATACAAATTATTTCACTCTTAAAAAAACACATTGAAAGTCTGGCATCTGATCTAAACTTTTCTTATCTATAGTGTAATGCACACATTTAAAAATTCTAGGACACTAATATTAAATATATAAATTGACGTACAGTTAGGCATAGCTGGTTGTTCATGTTGTAGGTCACCAAACTGCAAACTGTAAACGCATTGGCAGATACTGTCAATTCATCTCCAGTCTGTCCATTCCAAACTTTGATGTTTCCTTTTGAGTCTGCAGTGATTGCAAGGTCTTGTTGTGGAACAGTTATTAATTTCACCAATGGTTCTTCTTGCACTGGAGTTGACCACAGTTGTTTACCCTTTGAAACAAAGGGATATTACTGATGTGTTGGGTGATTTACTGACGGAAAAGTGAACAAGCCTTCTGGGCAAAGGTCCCACATACAGTTTAATAAGAAACTTTATGCATAGAAATTATAGGCTTATAATGGATGTGTGGAAATAATTCTGCAAAGTAAATTAGTTTCATCAAAATCCACAGTCATAAGGATGTAGCAATGGAGGAAACTATTTAGCCTAACCAGCTGATTTCTTTCCCTAGACTTTTTTCCTTTTCTCTTTACAAGTTGCTCAAGCAGAAATAGATGTAACTCCTTTTTGAATGCTTCAGTTGAATTAGTATTTACCACATCAATTGGCAGCCTGTTCCATACGTTAACTATTCTCAGTGTAAGGAAATTCTTCATCTGAAGTTTAGTTCATAGTCATGACTTGTGTTTTGTTCTTTCTCAAAATCTGCCCTTTTATTTTTTTTTTACTGAGAATAATGTCTAGCTTCTTCAATCTCTTCTCAGTAGAACTAAAATTTGCAATTAACTTTGTGGTCTTCTCTGAAAGCTTTTCATTGATTCTACACATCTTTTTGAAATAGGATACTGTGTGTGGGCTCCATTAGTGTTTTACAGGATCAGAGTCATTTCTTTGCACTTATTAAGGATTAAGTTGCACGTTTATTTAATCATGGCAACTGACACTTTGAATAACATATATTAACCTAACAATTCCATTGCTTCAGATTGACAAACTCTTCTGGGAGGAAGCCAATGTTGGGGGACCAGGGCATTCATGAAAAGAGGATAATCATTTTGTACACACTTATTGCTATTTGGCAATTTATAACGTTCTTTTACAATGCACATTGACTAATCAAAATGACAATTGTTAACAGCAATTCTTACTGAACCAGATAACATTGAGTGATTAACAGATTGTGCCAACCTCTTGAATGCTCCACGCTTGCAGTGTACAATCTCTAGATGCTGTACAAACCAATGGTTTACAGATCCCAGTATCAAATTGATGGTCAGGATTACTCAGGAACTGCAGGCCAGTGATACTGCCTTTAAAGATAAAATCAAACATAGGTGCCATTATGAGTTTTCTGGTTTATTGCCGTTCATCAGGAGAGAGTGCTGGTTAGAAGCAATATTCAGATTGAATTCTGTTTTGCATGGAATACTCTATATTTCTATCTTTTCCTTTAAAGACTACAGCCCTGATTTTGACTGGTCCTGCTGGCAGGAATGGTGTGGGCGGAGTATTAAAATGGTGGCTGATTGCTCCCACAGTCTTCCTTATTGCCTCACAGTTTTAACTCCTGGATTTTCAGGAGCACAGAGGCCAGCCAGCTAGCTTTAAATCTTCCATCGCAGGAGCACCTGTGGTTCCCCCCATCCCGCTTCACCACATTACCAGTTACTAACAGTAATATTTGGAAAAATATGATATTTACTTTACAAGAGGAACAGCAAATATCAGGTGAGTGAAACCAGGGACTTTATCATAGGCATATAGTAAAAGGTTATTTCTCTGGTGGACGAATGGGGAACGAGGGCACAGAGACTGGGGATTCTGACTGGAAAGAACAAGGGGAAAGGGAGAAGCAAGGGTTTTGAGGTGAGGGCTATTAGACCATGAGATGTTTCACCATTAGTGGCTATTGCAGCAAAGACTAGAACATTATTCTACAGGGAATGGGATAAGTATTTGAAAGGGATGAATATGAAAGGATCTGAGGGGAAAATAGGAGAAAAGAGAGCGAGAGAGAGAGAGTGCCACAGACAATGTGGACCAAATGCTTTCTTCCAGTGTGCTGTCTTCTCTCTATGAAAAATATCCTGTATTGATTCTGAGCCCAGGGGTGGTTTAGAAATGTTGTTGAAGGTTTTGAGCTGAGTTTAGGATGTACCCTGTTTGAAACACTGATTCCTGCTCCTTTGGGAGATCTCTCAGTTTGGTTCAGGTTAGAGTGTGCTGGATAGTTTTGAAATTTGAAGTCTAAGTACAGATCAGCTTTGACTGAGGTTCCCAGTTCTAGCTGTCACTTTCACATCGAATCTAAGTTTGGGGAGATAGGCAGGCAAATGGGGCCTGATAAAAGTGGCATTGACTGGGAAGCCTGACTACACCTTGTGCATTGCAGATTGATTTTGGGTATAGTTACAGGGTGAATAGCAGTGGGTTGTAGAATTACTGCTAACGACAGCTAGGATTACACATATCACTACCAGTTACACATAGACTATGTGAATTATTCTATTACTGTTAGTTATGATGGAACAGAGGACCGGTGGCTGGCAGAGACAGAAAGCAACTCAGGAGTGCACTATTGTGTTTGCCTCCCCCCACTTTCACACTTCAAACACTGGACGCTGTTGAATCCTGCCAATCGGCATTAGGAGAGAACCCTGCAGTAAAACTTGAGGAGGAGCATATGCTAGTGTAGCGTGCAGCCATGCACAGGTGGGAGTGAAATTAAAAAAGCTTTAGACAAAAGCATTTCCTTATTTTAGTAAATCAGGCAGAAGGGTCATGTGGACTCGAAACGTCAACTCTTTTCTTCTCCACCGATGCTGCCAGACCTGCTGAGTTTTTCCAGGTAATTCTGTTTTTGTTTTAGCTTATCGTCCATTTCTTTTTCCCAGCCACAGCTGGCCTGAGGCTGTTCTTGCATGTACCCAGCTAAAGGCTAGCAGAACTGCCCGGCGGGAGGCTGGGGAACCTTCCTCTCACACTGAAATAACTTTAGGGCCAGAAATACCGCGACGATCGTCGGGGATTCTTGAAGGCCATTGCTGGACTTTCACCCCAACTCGCTGGATTAGTGGGGAGGGGGAGGAGGTGAACAGACCTTCATGTGAAGATATGTTTGCACAGCATCATGTGAATAGGTAAGCCCATTTAACTCTTTCCCTTCTGGCGTCAAAGTCTACATGCAACAGCCCTGTGTGGTCAGATGCAAAACCATTTGCCATTCTGTTCCAGATTATGAATTGTTTTGTTACAGAAATGGCTGCACACACTCAACAGTTAGACATTGTAAAAATAGCCCTAATTGTGCACTTTCAACCAATCCTTTCTTTGAAATGCTTAGCTTCAGAATGAATAAACTGGATTCACCCCTTTTTTTGTTTGTTTGTTCCCTGTGCTGACTGCATGTTCATCTGCAAATTCTACTCTTGCTTAAGAGAAAAAACGATGAAAGAACCAATAACTTAAGAAATGTCCTTACTGCAGAAAAATCAAACAATTTTCCACTTACCACTGTGACCCCTGAAAGTTGTGCAGGTATAGTCAGCAGTGCTACGCCCAGATGCCATGTGGTGCTCTGCTTTGGAACGATGTAAATAATACTTTTTCCAGGAATTTATTTCACTATCTGCATTGGCGAGATTGCAGAAGATCCAGCGCTCCAGACATAATCTTCTGTAAATCCAAATAGCACGTATGTCCATCAAACATTTAGTACAGCTGAATCATCCAAAGTCTTCCGTAAAGATTTTTTAATTGAAAAAGTAAAGCTTTTGGGATGTTTTATTACTGGTACCATTTTGTGCCTTTCACTACAGCTCCATAAAGTGTGATAGTTTATTAAATGTTACTGTCTAGATGTGTCTTCCCCTACATATTGCTGGAAACAGCAATGGCATGTTTTACCCATGTCAGCTTTGGTTTAATAATAGCGCGCACAATCATCCACAAACAGCCACTATTAACATCCTGGGGGTAACTACTGACCAGAAATTTAACTAGACCAACTACATACACCATGGCTACCGGAGCAAGGTAGCGGCTGGGTATTTTGTGGTGAATGATTCTCCAAAGGAACTCCTCTTTCCACAAGGCACAAGTCGTGTGTGTATTGGAATACTCTCCACTTGCCTGATCGTGTGCAACTGCAACAATGAAAAAAAAGCAGTCTACTTGATCAGCACTTCATCCACCAGCCTAAACATCCATCACTGGGGAATGATGGCTTTAGTGAATAATGTCTATAAGATAAGCTGCAGCAATTCACCAAGGCTTCTTCTGCAACACTGCAATGGCTAACTCCCTGTTAGACAAAGGCAACGCGTGCATGGGAACACTATCCCCTCCAAGTCACACACCATCCTGACTTGGGCATATAATGCCGTTCCTTCATCGTTACTGGGTCAAAATCATGGAACTCCCTACCTAACAGCATTGTGGCAATATCTTTACAGCAACAGTTCAAGAGGAAGGCCCACCACCACTTTCCCCAGGGCAACAAGGCTAGGCATGTCCACGCCCCAAAAATGGATTTTAAAAAGATGAGACAATTTAACCTGTTCAATGCACAGCATTGGTGTACCAATCCTCTGATATGTATTATTACACTCACTAAATGATATTCTGATTAAACATGAATTCATTCAGTTCCACATTAGAAGCAATCTGCAATATTTACACCTTACTCTGTAAAATATGTCCATATTGCACTTAAGTCTAAATTAAAACCAAAAAGAGGTTTCTCAGACAGACCATTGAGGCTATCCAGTCATGAGCAGAACTGTACAGAACAGAAATGTTCACGATTTGATCCTCTATTTGTTCTAAGCTGCAATCCAATTAAGGAAAGGAAAAATTGACCAGGGTTCCTGCTTCTGATCACTACCCAGTAACCACAATAGAAAGTGTGTAAGGATGGCCTCAATTATGAAAGCCTTTACGATGTTCCCAGTCACCAAGGGGTGCTTTATAACCATATCTCAGCAGGGAATCAAACCTACAGGAGAGAAACACAGTGGAAAGAAGTTGGTGTAAAAAGAAGCAATAAAATTCAAACAATACCTCATAGATTTAAGATACAGCAACTTGCATCTAAACAGAGCATTTAACCTACAAGAATGTCCTGAAGCACTGAAAAAAAAGATATCAAGTGAATTGAGGGGTCAAAATGGATCCTTGACAGATTCTGAAGGTGATGATGTGAGGTGCAAACAGAAGGCATTGCTGAATATGATCAGACTATGATTTAGATAGCTAAGAATGAAACCAAGGCAGCATCAATGAGCTGAGCAACAGAGGAAAGGAATAAAAACAGAAAATGCTGGAAATACTCAGCAGGTCCAGAAGCACCTGTGGAGAGAGAAACAGAGATGATGCCAGACCTGCTGAGTTTTTACAGCATCTGCAGCATTTTGCTTTTGTCACAGAGGGGAGGAGGGTGGTGTAGTCAACCATGACAAAGACTGCAGAGTGGTCAGGGAGGGATACTGGTCACAATCACAGAGAATGTCACTTGTCAATATGGTTATGGGTGGGGCAAAAATCTGATTGGAGAGATATGCACAGATTTGGAAGGCACCAACACAATCATGGACCTTGAAGAGAAAAGAGAGGTTGGAAATGGAACAATAGGTTGTAAGGACATTGGGGTCGAGCATGGATTTTAGAGGAGGGAATTTGATAACAGTGGTTTGGAAAGGGGGAATCGTTTACAATGTTGGTTCACATGGGCAGCATGAAAGGATGATGGGTGGTCAGGAGGTTAGTGAGAATGTGGTTGAGGGAACAGGAGGTAGGTCTCAAACAATGTGCTCAGAGATGGAATGGAGGGAGCTGAAGTGTGCAGAAGTACCACCTTTCGGAGGAGGCCTTATATGCCTTCTCAGGTAGATGTAAAAGATCCCATGGCACCATCTCAAAGCAGCGCAGGAAGGATCCTCCTGGCCAATATTTATTCCCCAAACAACAGCACTAAAATAATATTACAATGCTATTTATAGTCGTTTGGTAATACAGATTTGAGTATTGCTGAAAAAAGACATTTTGTCAAGCTTTTCGTCTTGCACTCATCAGGACAATTGGAGGAATACCAATGTTAGGGGAAGCAACAATTTTATACTGTATGAGAAGAGTGTGCTGATTGATTGGCAAGTGGACTCTGATTGGTAGCGGCATTACCATGGAGAATGCACCAGTTAATGGTTACTGACAGTTAACTGCCAAGCATTGTTTGAAATTTTCAACCAGGCAGCTTGACTCTGATTGGTCAAGGCATTGCCCTGAGGAATGAGTCAGCACATGGCTATCACCTATTTTGTGTAGCTGGAACAGGAAAAATGTGTGTACGTGTTCTTTCTGTCTGGAAAGAACAAGGCCCTGTGTATTAATATATGTAGCTCCCAATACTTGCAAATGTGTCACACTGCAAGCCTGACTGACAATCTTAAATTGGTTGTCAGCGTAATTTTTAGCAAATTGAGGATTATTTAGCAAATGTTGTCCAATCGCGGAATCACACCTAATGTTGGATACAGTTTTTTGAGTTTTGCAAGCACAGGCTGGTTGGGTACGGTCTGTATCTTGTCCGTTGCGAACGTTGGAAGGGACATGCTGTTTGATACGATCCACTAGTCTTTGGAACATATGGCCTACACACCTAGCATCACACTGGCACCACCTCTACCAATCAGAGTCCACCTGTCAACCAATCAGCACTCTCTTCTCATACAGTATAAAGTTGTTGCTTCCCCTGACATTAGTATTCTTGTGATTGTCCTGAGGAGTGCAAGATGAAAAACTTTAACAAAATGTCTATTTTCAGCAATACACTGCTATTTTTTGGGCCATATTTTCTGTATTACAACAGTGACTACACTTAAAAAGTACACCGGCTGTAAATTGCTTTGAGATATCCTGAGGTCATGAAAGGTGCTATGCAAATGCAAGTTTATTTTATTGGGCACAACGGAACATAGATAGGGGTGACAGTAATGGACTAGTCTCACCTCCACAGCCAGGGTGTTTCTGCAGCGTCATTCCAAGCCTGTAATTACAAGATATGAATATTTATTCTCTGTTGGGTTTGAATTTGATGGGAAAAATCTATTAAACTATGAAGCCATTGACAATGTGCATAGTTTGTGGTTTGTTACCAAGAGTGCTACAAATTAATTTGGAACTTCCAGACAAATGTAGCCAATGAAGTTATTTTAAACCAGTGTAATTACAGCTCATTCCCACACAACCTGGAGTAATATGCCTGAAAATCCTCCAGTCACAGGGGTTCCCAACTTGAGTGGATGAATAGTAAACCGCACAACTCTGATTTATCTTATCAATCTTGCAAAGCTGCTGAATAATTCTATGGTAATGGCTGCTGGTTGGACTTACTCAGACTCCTATCTCCTAATTTCCAGACCTGGAGCAAGGCCTCACCATTTTCAGCAGCAACAACTTGTATTACTGTAGGGCCTTGGACACAAAAAGGTCACAAGGCAGGTCACAGAGGAGCATATTAAACTAGGCATTGAGCTAAAGGAGGAGATATTAGGAGGACCAACCAAAACCCAGTCAAAGTTAAGTTTTAAGGAGCGTATTAAAGGAACAAGGGGCAGAGACAAGGCAGAGGGTTTTGGAGATTTCCGGAGTATGGGGCATAAGAGTGTGAAAGCACAGCCGCCAATGATGGGGCAAAGAGAAATGGAGATGCACAACAGGTTAAAGTCGGAAGAGGAGAGCTTGGACTGGAGGAGATCAGAGGTGTGGTGGGGCGAGGTCACAGATGGACCTAAACACAAGAATAAGAATTTAAATTATGGGTGTTTGGAGACAGGCAGTCAGTACAGATCAGCCAAGTGAGGGGTGATGGATGAGCCAGACTCAGGGCGGGATATTCCACACCCACCCCCTGCCGCGATCTTCCAGTCCCACCGCAAGTCAAGGACTTCTGGCTGGGGCACTGCCTCACCCGTGGCGGGTCCCACCCGCGACAGGGCCGGAAAATCCCGGCCACTGTGTGGGATAGGATGCAATGCAGGCAGAATATTTTGGTTAAGTTAAGCCAGTAGAGTTGTCAAATTGTCAAGTCAGGTGTTGAAAAAGGATATATGAGGGTTTCAGCTGAGGCAGGGGCAGAGATAGGTGATGTTGTAGAGATGAAAGTAGTTGATCTTTATGATGGAACACCTACAAGGTCAGAACGTTGACTTGGGTTCAAGTCAGATACTGAAGTTAGGGACAATCCAGTTCAGCCACAGATAGCAGCCAGGGGCCCAGATTTTTTGCAATGATGGAACTGCCCAAAAATCACAAGTCCCGCGCCCAAACAAGGCACTTTCTATTTTCGCGGACTCGGGAATTGGGGTGGGGCATGTTTCGCACATGTGTATTTTACAGGGGCAGCTGGCCATTTAAATCATCAGCTGCCTCCACTGAGGTGGGATTTTGATAGCCCTGGAGTGGGAAACCCAAAGGGTGGAATTTTATGGCCCCATCATGGTGGGGATGGGGCTGTAAAATGCGGCAAGCTGTTCAAAAGTCCATTGACTTCAGTGGGACTGTAAAATCTCGCTGGCATAAAATTCCACCCAAAGTGTGTGGATTATACCTGGTAAGAGCAGGTCTGAACTTTGTGGATATCTGGGGTACTCATTTGGAGACTCTTTTGCATATTGTCCAGAGACACCCTTGGTGGAAGTATGGTGCTCTTTAGGGGAGGTCAGGTGCCCTTTGGAATTGTTAAAATTAGGCATAAATGTGCATAAAAAGGGCACAAATTCACGACTGTCAAACTCATTGGAACTCTCAACAGATCTGTCAAAATCAACAGTCAAAACAGTCAGAAGCACCTGTCAAGAGCACCTGTTAAAGGGAGCTGTCAAAAATGTCAAGAGGACCTACCAAAAGTTTTAAGAGGCTCAGTCAAAGAGACCTGTCAAAAGCACCTGAAAAGGGAGCTGTCAAAATATTTAAAAGTCCTACCCTTTAAATCTTTGAAAAAAGCTTCTGGACTGCTAAAAAAATGATTACTTGCTATTTCACTTTGTTGACATAAGCCTGAGGGTTTCCATTACTCGATTAGTGCTGCATAACTGATTTCATAACCACCTATTATCACAGTAGGGTGCCTGTCAATTCACAGTTTGATTGACAGCTGCAGGTGTTTTAGACTCTTTGATATGACCGACTATGAATTCCAATGCTTGTCCAATGCTTGGGATTGTGCACTTGAATGAAATGTTTGTTGTTATAAGGCTTTATGTGGTTGAAGGAATGTAAATGTAGTAAATAATTTTTATGAATGAGAGTATTTTTTCAATATAGGGATGTTTGCAATAGACATTTAGAACTTCATTTTATCTCATCTCTGTATGGGTCCTGAGGTCTGCCCATGGTTGATACTGGGTGAGTTGACATGACAGGTGTAAAGGCAAAGGGTGATGGGCATAGGTTGGCAAGAGTTGCACAGTTAGTATAGGGTCTATAAAGGGCCATTATGGGTGGGGGAGGGGCATTGTTTGGCATGGGGCTATAAAGGCCCATGGGGATGTCTGGAGGGTCATATCTTGGCATGGGGGCATTTGGGATCATAGGTTGGCAAGGGGGCTAGAGGGGCGAGAGGGAGTGAGTGGGGGGCATAAGGCCATAGCAGGTGGGTGGTGGACACAACTTGGCATAGGATCATGAGGGTGCTAGTGTGTGGGTGAGGGCATGAGGTGGCATGGATGGGGCATGGGGAGTAAGTGGGGTGAGGAGGTGTGAGGACTGGAGGGCCTTTCTGTTCTTATTTTAACTGGGACAAATTCCCACAGCACAGACAGGCGGCCCTTTTATTCAGCCCGACTCGTAGCCCCTGTGCCTGCCTCTGATTTTTTTCCCCCGAGGTCGGCTGGCCAGACTCCAGCCACACTCACCCTCCCCCCCGCCACCCCACACAATGAAAATCCCATTCCAGTGGGCATGCCCAGCTGAGAATTTTCCCAACTCCCATTACCCTCCTCAAGGATGTAAGTCCAGGCCAAGCAGTCTGAGAACCACACAGTGCCAGGCAATGACCATCTCCAATAAAGGAGAATCTAACCATTGCCCCTTTATGTTCAATTGCATTATCACCACTGAATCCCCCACTCTCAATATCCTGGGGGTTACCATTAACCAGAAACTGAACTGAACTAGCCAAATAATTACTGTGGCTACAAGAGCAGGTCAGAGGCTAGGAAACCTGCGATGAGTAACTCACCTCCTGACTCCCCAAAGCCTGTCCACCATCTACAAGGCACAAATCAGGAGTGTGATGGAATATTCCCCACTTGCCTGGATAGCTGCAGCTCCCACAACACTCAAGAAGTTTGACACCGTCCAGGACAAAGCAGCCCGCTTGATTGGCACCACATCCACAAACATTCACTCCCTCCACCACCGAAGCACAGTAGCAGCAGTGTGCACTATCTCCAAGATGCACTGCAGGAATTCACCAAGGCTCCTTCGACAGCACCTTCCAAACCCACGACCACTACCATCTAGAAGGACAGGGGCAGCAGATGGATGGGAACACCACCACCAGGAAGTTCCCCTCCAAGTCACTCACCATCCTGACTTGGAAATATATCACCGTTCCTTGACTTTCGCTGGATCAAAATCCTGGAACTCCCTTCCTAGCAGCACTGTGGGTGTACCTACACGACATGGACTGCAGTGGTTCAAAAAGGTAGCTCACCACCACCTTCTCAATGGCAACTAGGGTGGGCAATAAATGCTGGCCCAGCCAGCGAAACCCACATCTCATGAATTAATTAAAAAAAAAACACAAAGGCAATGAATGAAGAGTTTCAAGAGAGATGATGGGACAGGTAGAGGTGCCTAACATCAGCGTACATGCCGATCCCATGTCTGTGAATGTTACTAAGAGACAGCATGTGGATGAGCACAGGGAGAGGCCCAAAGATGGATCCTCAGGGGAGTTCTCTGGGTGATGGCGAAAGGACAGGAACAGATTGTCAGAGATGCCTGGGCTATGATCAGATGGATAAGATTGGAACCAAATTGAATAGCCCAACCCAGCTGTATAGTGGAGAGTCGAGGAGTGTAATGTGGTTGACTGTCAAAGGGGTCAGAAAGGTCAAGTAAGGCGAGTAGCATTAATGCATCACCATCACAGTCACAGAGATATTGGTTAGCAACAGAGAGTTCGAGCACAGTTGGAATAGAGGAAGCAGGCTGTGGGAGTGCAGGCCCTGCAACAATTTTGTACCAGGCTGCAAATCCTCAATCTTTTGTTGGTGCATCTTCCCAATTCATGTATCAGGGGCTTCATTAAGGTTCGAGATTTGAGACAAAAACGTTTCAATGAGCTGTCCTTACACTTCCTCCAGATCTTTGCTGGGTTCTCTTTTTGGACTGGGCACAATGCAATCCCCATTCGAACCAGGAGTCCTTTCATTCCCTTTTGAAGTATTCTTTGTCGTTAATATTTACAATCCCTTTTCTTGCAATAGTCTCTCATCCATGGCCTAGTAAATTGGGAAAGATTCCTATGGATTCCAGAAAAAAAAACAGGATTGCAGTAATCTCTCATCCATACCTTGGTAGGATTGGTGGACGAAGTAACTGGATCTTGACTTAAATCTATTTCTTAACAAGGGCCATTTACTCGGGAACCCCTGCCTTATCCAGGTTATTCTGCACATCAAGAAAAACATAAAGCGAATAAATCAGGCTGCAGTATTTATAGAGAGAACTCTTAGTGTTTAGTGGTGCAGGGAGTTAGGATAGAGCAATATAGACTCTCAGGTCACATCCTATCCATGTCCCCTCCAGCCTGCTCTGTATTGGTGGGCGATGATCGCTGACTGCTGGCTGTATGTGTGGACTGTCGGCACTGCTGTGAGTGAACTCCCCGTAACTCTCTCTCCTGACTCAGTGTGGGGACAGCCCCCCTCGGCGTCCAGTTCTTTACCTGGTTCACCTGAGAAGCCCGTCGCAAATCCTCGGCCCCCAGCCGAGTGAAGATGTGGATCAAACAGTCCCGAGTGAGGGCAGCAGCCGGATTGCTCTCCATTCCAGCGGGATCTCCGCTCTCTCCAGGCAGCGCAAAGCAGCCGCAGAGATTCTCAGCAATGGGTCGCCTCATGAAGCAGAGCCAGATAGACACAGGCACCAACTTCCGGGCTCTTCCCTCCTCTATGGCATCGTGAAAGGCACAAATATAAAATAAACCCGTTCAAGACCCACACAGAAAAGTGAGCAAGTAGTCAATTCTCGAAATCAAGGCTGCAAATATTCTGAAACCAGCCTAAGGAAGCCAGTGTGTCGAGATTGTTGCCTTAACTCAGTTCCTAGCTCTGCACTCTCCCTCAGATGTGATAAACTTATTTTGTCACATCTGGAAAATAAATAAATAGGCCATTTATCATGTTTAATCATCTTTGTTGAACAATTAAATCCACTGAAGACCACTAGATATATATGTTGGCTGGACTCGTATGTCTTGCTTATGTAAAATCTTCACACTTCAGCACAATAATTTATTTACTTAACTATGGCAGCAAAGTGTTGCTTATCTTCCGTGCTGAGCCATCATTGAATATGACAGGATATAAACTCAGGCTAGGTGTGCAGCTCCCAAGAAAGTTCCATTGTCGCCATGTAAAATCTGCAATCCTTCCAGCACTCAGCACCGCTGTCAAACACATAAGGTATTGAGGGAACAAAAACAGAAAATGCTGGAAAAACTCAGCAGGTCTGACAGCATCTGTGGAGAGAGAAAAACAAAGTTAATTTTTTTTTTGGCAAAAATATACTTTATTCATAAAATATCTTCAACCACATTCCAAACCATTTCAAAAACACCATTACAAGGGTACAATCCGGTTCAACTTTTACAAAATGTATCACCAGGTGCATCAGTACAAACAATATTACAATCATTTACAGCCTTTCATTTTGAGCTGTACAGCCCGAGGGGATTTAAACAGTTCCCAGCCCTTGGTGCACTGTGGCAGAAAGGTCTTAGACAGCGACCCTTCCCCATTGCGCCTTTGCGGCAGCTGCCCCAAGCTTTAGTGTGTCCCTCAGCACGTAGTCCTGGACTTTGGAATGTGCCAGTCCGCAACACTCGGTCGGGGACAACTCTTTGGGCTGGAAGATCAACAAGTTTCGGGCAGACCAAAGCGCGTCTTTCACCGAGTTGATGATCCTCCAGCTGCAGTTGATGTTTGTCTCGGTGTGTGTCCCTGGGAACAGCCCGTAGAGCACAGAGTCCTGTGTCACAGAACTGCTCGGGATGAACCTCGACAGCAACCACTGCATCTCTCTCCAGACCTTCTTTGCAAAGGCACAATCCACAAGGAGGTGAACAACGGCCTCTTCCCCACCACAGCCACCTCGAGGGCAACGTGCAGAGGGGGTGAGACTCCTGGCGCGTTGGAAGGATCTGACGGGGAGGGCCTTTCTCACCACCAGCCAAGCTACGTCTTGGTGCTTGTTGGAAAGTTCTGGCCATGAGGCATTCTGCCAAATGACTTTGACAGTCTGCTCGGGGAACCATCCCACAGGATCCACCCTCTCCTTTTCCCTCAGGGCCTCTAAGACGTTACGTGCTGACCACTGCCTGATGGACTTGTGGTCAAAGGTGTTTTTCTGAATAAATTTTTCCACCAGGGACAGGTGGTATGGCACGGTCCAACTACTTGGAGCGTTCCGCGGCAGTGTGGCCAGACCCATCCTTCGCAACACCGGGGACAGGTAGAACCTCAGCACATAGGTTAATGTTTCAAGTCTGTAAGACCCTTCTTCAGAACTAAAGAGAAGTGGAAACGTGGTGAAATTTATACTGTTTAAGGGGGGGTGGGCAGGTGGAGCTGGATAGAAGGTCAGTGATAGGTGGGGACAAAGGAGGGATTGACAAAGATGCCATGAACTAAAGGACAAAGGGATTGTTAATGGTGGTGGTTAGTGCTAAATAAGGTGCTAACAGTGGCATACAGGTAAGAAAGCAAAATGTGATTATAGCAGAACAAGGTTAGCATTGTGTGAAAGATCAACATGGAACAAGTGACATTTGGCCCTGTAGGAGATGGGGTGGGGGGAGGGGGCAGTGGTGGAGGGGAAAAAGGATAGAAAATGGGATAAAAAAGGGGATAAAAAAGGGGATAAAACTACGGATAAATGAATAAAAATAAAAATAAGACAAGTGGATAAAAATAAAAATGAATGTAGAAGAAAGGGGATAAACAAAAGGGGGTGGGGATGGAGGAGAGAGTTCATGGTCTGAAGTTGTTGAACTCAGTGTTCAGTCTGGAAGGCTGTAAAGTGCCTAGTCGGAAGATGAGGTGCTGTTCCTCCAGTTTGCGTTGAGCTTCAGTGGAACATTGCAGCAGGCCAAGGACAGACATGTGGGCATAAGAGCAGGGTGGAGTGTTGAAATGGCAAGCGACAGGGAGACCTGGGTCATACTTGTGGACATACTGAAGGTGTTCCGCACAGCGGTCACCCAGTCTGTGTTTGGTCTCCCCGATGTACAGGAGGCCACATTAGGAGCAGCGAATGCAGTAGACCAAATTAAAAGAGGTGCAAGTGAAATGCTGCTTCACTTGAAAGGAGTGTTTGGGCCCTTGGATGGTGAGGAGAGAGGAGGTAAAGGGGCAGGTGTTCACCTTCTGCAATTGATGGGAAGCTGCCGTAGGAGGGGGTTGAGGTGTAGGGGGTGATGGAGGAGTGGACCAGGGTGTCCCGGAGGGAACGGTCCCTACGGAATGCCGACAGGGGGGGATGAGGGGAAGGTGTGTTTGGTGGTGGCTCCAGCGTAATGCCACCACCAAACACACCTTCCCCTCACCCCCCCGTTGGTATTCCGTAGGGGCCGTTTCCTCCAGAACACCCTGGTCCACTCCTCCATCACCCACAACACTCATACCCCTCCCACAGCCCTTCCAATCGATTGCAGAAGGTGCAACACCTGCCCCTTTACCTCCTTCTTCCTCACCGTCCAAGGTCCCAACTCCTTTCAGGTGAAGCAGGGCTTCACTTGCACATCGCTCAATTTGGTCTACTGCATTCGCTGCTCCCAATGCGGTCTCCTCTACATTGGAGGCCAAACGCAGGCTGGGTGACCGCTTTGCGGAACACCTTCGGTCTGTTTGCAAGCATGACTCAGACCTCCTCGTCACTTGCCATTTCAACACACCACCCTGCTCTCATGCCCACATGTCCGTCCTTGGCCTGCTGCAACGTTCCAGTGAAGCCCAACACAAACTGGAGGAACAGCACCTCATCTTCCGATTAGGCACTCTACAGCCTTCCGGACTTAACATTGAGTTCAACAACTTCAGACCATGAACTCTTTCCTCCGTCCCCACTCACTTTTTCATCCCCATTCTTCTACATTCATTTTTATTTTTATCCGCTTGTTTTATTTTTATTTTTATCCATTTATCTGTAGTTTTATCCCCATTTTATCCCATTTTCTATCCTCTTTTTCCCACCACTGCCCCCTCCCCCCACCCCATCTCCTACAGGGCCAAATGTCACTTGTTCCATGTTGATCTTTCACACAATGCTAACCTTGTTCTGCTATAATCACATTTTGCTTTCTTACCTGTATGCCACTATTAGCATCTTATTTAGCACTAACCACTACCATTAACAATCCCTTTGCCCTTTAGCTCATGGCATCTTTGTCAATCCCTCCTTTGTCCCCACCTATCGCTGGCCTACTATCCAGCTCCACCTGCCCCACCCCCCTTAAGCAGTATAAATTTCATCGCATTTCCATTTCTCTTCAGCTTTGAAGAAGGGTCATACGGACTCGAAACGTTAACTTTGTTTTTCCCTCTCCACAGATGCTGTCAGCCTGCTGAGTTTTTCCAGCATTTTCTGTTTTTGTTTCAGATTTCCAGCATCCGCAGTATTTTGCTTTTATTAAGGTATTGAGGGAGTTACAATCATAAAGGAAATCCAGCAACAATGCAGGAAGTGCAACTTCTGCTGTTTGCTCATGTAAATCCCTTTCATTAATTTTTTTCCAAATGTGCACATTAGTGAGTAATACCAACTCATCATTAAGAAAGTTCAGTATTCCATTTGTCTTCTCAATACAAGCATATTGCATTTTTCTCAGATTTATGGTTCAAATTAAATGAGGGATCTCCCCAATACAGCAGAGCTTTATTCAATAAACAAGATGTTGCCTGGGCTGGAGCATTTCAGCTATGAAGAGAGACTGGATAGGCTAGAGTTGTTTTCCTTAGAGCAGAGAAGGCTGAGGGGGTGACCTGATAGAGGTATACAAAATTATGAGGGGCATAGATAGGGTAGATAGGAAGAAACATTTCCCCTTAGCAGAGGTGTCAATAACCAGGGGGCATAGATTTAAGGTAAGGGGCAGGAGGTTTAGAGGGGATTTGAGGAAAATTTCTTTCACCCAGAGGGTTGTTGGAATCTGGAACACATTGCCTGAGGGGGTGGCAGAGACCAGAACCCTCACAACATTTGAGGAGTATTTAGATGAGCACTTGAAATGCTATAACATACAGGGCTACGGGCCAAACGCTGGAAAATGGGATTAGAATAGATAGGTGCTTGATGGCCGGCACGGACACGATGGGCCCAAGGGCCTGTTTCTGTGCTGTATAACTCTATGAGTCTGTGACTGACTCTAAGATTCTGAGGAATTATATTTTTGTATATTTCTTTTGCTTATAGACTCTGGCCTTGCAGGATCATGTCCATCTCGGGTAGAAAATAATCATGTCCTTTTAGAGCAGTGATTCTCAAACTGGAGTCCACAGAGTCCTAAAGGTCAGTGGAGACTTTTCAGGGGTCTGCAAAATAAAGTGAACGGGATCTGTTGCTGCATTGGTGCAGGTCAAGCGTGTGCTGCTGACCGTTATAGTTGCTGGTGATGCCCCAATGGCAGAAATACTCTGGCATGGACTTGATGGACTGAAAGGCCTCCTGTGTCATAATGACTCTATGATGGGGAGGTGGGAGCATAATGGTAATGTCACTGCACTAGTAATCTATCAGCCCAGGTTATAGCCTGGGAACATGGGTTCAAATACGACCATGGCTGCTGGTGGAATCTAAATTCAATTAATAAAAAAACCTGGAATATAAAGTCTCAGTAATGGTGACCATGACAGCTATCATCGATTGTCGGGGAAAAAAAGCTCATCTGGTTATTTAATGTCCTTTAGGGAAGGAAATCTGCCATCCTCACCCTTTCTGGCCTACATGTGACTCCAAACCCACAGCAACATGGATGACTCTTAGCTCTGCTCCAAAAGGGCAAATAGGGATGGGCAACAAATGCTGGCCTTGCCAGTGATGCCCACATCCCATGAAAGAATAAAGAAAAAAAATTATGCACGTCAGCGATTTTCCAGCATAAACAGGCCAGTAAACAGCACAAGGGGTGGAAAAAGTCTGGAAACATTCAGCAGCTGTTCAGTGAGTAGGCATGTGGTGGAGGGTGATGCTTGAAATGATGTCAGCGTCTCCAACAGGAGCCACTGAGCTTAATTGCTCTCCAGGAAGAGCAGGGAGGTATCATGCACTGAAGTGTTCGTCAGGCATATTGCTGAACCTATAGGATTATTTTTCAGCTAAAGTGAGGATAAAAGTTTCCACATCAACAAACACAATAGTGTTCACTATGTTGACAAAATTTCACTTAAGTCCCTTTAACAGGACACAGATGACTAAATTCAGAAACGTACATGTGCAAGGAGTTTCATAGAATCAGTATTGTAATTTAGATGAGGGAAGGGAGTTCCTGATTACAGAGTCATTTGAAAAGGGGTCCTTCAACCAAAAGTTTGAGAACTACTGTTTTAGAGCAAAGGAGCTTAAGAAATAGAAGCAGGAGTAGACCATTCGGCCCTTTGAGCCTGCTCTGTCATTTCATAAAATCATGGCTGGTCTCCTCCCTCAATCCATTTATCCCATAATCCCTTAATTTCTTTTGTACCCAACAACCTAATGATCTCATTCTTCAAAATACTCAATGGCTGAGCATCCAGAGCTCCCTGGGATAGAGGATTCTGGAGACTCACAACCCTTTGAGTGAAGAAATATCTCATCTCAGCCCTAAATGGCTGACACCTTATTCTGAGATGGTGAGCTCTCGTTCTAGACTTCCCAGCTACGGGAAAATACCATCCCAGCATTTACCTTGTCAAGTCCCTGGAGGAATTTGTAAGTTTAAATTGCATTACCTCTCATTCTTCTAAATTCTAGGGCAGATAGGCCTACTCTACTCAATATCTCCCTGAAAGGCAATCCTCTCATCCCAGGAATCAGTTGAGTGAACATTCATTGACCATCCCTCTGAGGCAAACATATCCTTCCTTCTGTAAGGGGACTAAACACAACACATCAGGTGTGGTCTCCCCATAGCTCTAAATAATTGTAGAAATATTTCTTTACACTCCAATCCATTTCTAATAAAGGCTAATGTACCATTTGCTTTCCTAACTGCTGTACCTACATATTAACATTCTGATATTTGTGTACAAAGGCACCCAGGTCTCTCTGAATACCAACATTTCCCAGTCTCTCACCACTTAAAAACTATTTGGTTTTTCTACTTTTCATACGAGAGTGGATAACTTCTAATTTCTCCACGTTATATTCCATCTGTTTTACCGGCCATTCAACCTATCTATATCCCCTTGCAACTGCTTTTATCTTCCTAACAGTTTAATTTCCCATCCAATTTTATATGGTCAGCAAACTTGGATACATTACACTCAGTCTCCACATCTAAGTAGTGGATATAGATCTTAAACAGTTGAGACGCCCCCAAGGACTGATCCATGTGCTTACAGCTGAGAACCCAAAAATGACCCGTTTGTTCCAATTTTTTTCTGTTTGTTAGATCTTTAATCCATGCTAATACATTACCCCAATCCCATGAGCCCTAACCTGCTATGTGGCATTTTATCGAATGTCAGTGCAGGCTGACATCTGAGTGTGGAAGCTTTCTGTCCATTGACTCTATAAATATTCTTTAATGGCATATTCTCTCCCTGAATTAATAACAAGAGAAATTAGGCGACCTGGTTGCTCTAATCACAATAATACTTAAGAGTTAAGTAACTGAAATCTGTCTTTGTGGAGAAAGAGCCATGAAATGAGATAGCAAATAAAAACATCCTGTTGTTCTGGTAATTGTTATGGTGATACTGAAATAATTTAAAAAGCACAAACCACGTGAATGAATAAGATGTGCCAGATCCTGCGGAGAACAGGATTATAACACTGCTCGTCACTTGTGAGATATCAGGTACTTAGCCAGCAAATAATACAAGAAGGCAAGCAGCTGATAATAGGCGAGAAAATGTTATGCAATGCATGAGGAAGGATTGTGTAATGCTGATGAAGAGTCTGAATATGACAAGGAACTTCAGCTTCACGAAGAAAAGTTTTGGATTTTGCATTGGAACTGCAGAAACCTTGATGTAAATGTAAATATCCTACACAATTGGATATAAGTCACAACAACAAAATCCAATATCAGTCAACTCCAAGTATACCACACAATCAGCTATCAGTCAACTCCATGTATACCACACAATCAGCTATCAGTCAACTCCATGTATACCACACAATCAGCTATCAGTCAACTCCATGTATACCACACAATCAGCAATCAGTCAACTCCATGTATACCACACAATCAGCAATCAGTCAACTCCATGTATACCACACAATCAGCTATCAGTCAACTCCAAGTATACCACACAATCAGCTTTCAGTCAACTCCATGTATACCACACAATCAGCTATCAGTCAACTCCATGTATACCACACAATCAGCTATCAGTCAACTCCATGTATACCACACAATCAGCTATCAGTCAACTCCATGTATACCACACAATCAGCTATCAGTCAACTCCATGTATACCACACAATCAGCTATCAGTCAACTCCATGTATACCACACAATCAGCTTTCAGTCAACTCCAAGTATACCACACAATCAGCTATCAGTCAACTCCATGTATACCACACAATCAGCTTTCAGTCAACTCCATGTATACCACACAATCAGCTATCAGTCAACTCCAAGTATACCACACAATCAGCAATCAGTCAACACCATGTATACCACACAAGCAGCAATCAGTCAACTCCATGTATACCACACAATCAACTATCAGTCAACTCCATGTATACCACACAATCAGCAATCAGTCAACTCCATGTAGACCACACAATCAACTATCAGTCAACTCCATGTATACCACACAATCAGCAATCAGTCAACTCCAAGTATACCACACAATCAACTATCAGTCAACTCCATGTATACCACACAATCAACTATCAGTCAACTCCATGTATACCACACAATCAGCTATCAGTCAACTCCATGTATACCACACAATCAGCTATCAGTCAACTCCAAGTATACCACACAATCAGCTATCAGTCAACTCCATGTATACCACACAATCAGCTTTCAGTCAACTCCATGTATACCACACAATCAGCAGTCAGTCAACTCCATGTATACCACACAATCAGCTATCAGTCAACTCCATGTATACCACACAATCAGCTATCAGTCAACTCCATGCATACCACACAATCAGCTATCAGTCAACTCCATGTATACCACACAATCAGCTATCAGTCAACTCCATGTATACCACACAATCAGCAATCAGTCAACTCCATGTATACCACATAATCAGCAATCAGTCAACTCCAAGTATTCCACACAATCAGTTACCAGTTAACTCTAAGGGAAAAATTTTCCTCCTGGCGGGCGGGAAGTGCGGGAGTGGGTGTGGGCAGGCGCGCCTCCGATTGGCACCCCCAATTGGGGGCGCGCCGCCATTTTACGTGGGTGGGTCAAGTAAGGCCCGCCCAGCATGTGTGCGAAAGAGTGCACTTTTGACAATAGACCCTGACTGAGAAAGGAACTTTTTCAGCCATAGGGTGGAATTTTCCCAGAATTGCCCTAAGTGTGGTAGTGGGTGGGTAAAATGGAGTCCTACCCGCTGATGAAAATGGCAGCTCTTCACGCCGTATCTTCCGGGGCCCGCCTCATTATATATTCACTCCCGCAAAACAGGCGTTTCCATGGTGGGCGGGCTCTCATTCACCCACTCACCATTACCCCGCTGTTGCATCACGCCGGCCGCCATCTTTAAAAGGCAGCCACCAGCAAAGCGCTCATTGCCACCAGCTCACCACCGCTGCCTGGGAGACATGGCCTGCAAAGGCAAAATGACTGCAGTCCCCTGCTTCAACGACAGGTCCCCCGAGCAACTGTTGGATGCCATAGAGTCATAGACTCATAGAGTCATAGAGATCTGCAGCACAGAAAAATACCCTTCGGCCCATTGAGTCTGCGCCGGTCAAACAAGTACCTAACTATTCTAATTCCATTTTCCAGCACTAGGCCCATAGCCTTGTATGCCATGGCATCGCAAGTGCACATCCAAATATTTCTTAAATGTTATAAGGGTTTCTGCCTCTACCACCCTTTCAGGCAGTGAGTTCCAGATTCCCACCACCCTCTGGGTGAAAAAATTCTTCCTCACATCCCCTCTAAATCTCCTGCCCCTTGCCTTAAATCTAGGACCCTCTGGTTATTGATCCTTCCACCAAGGGGAAAAGTTCCTTCCTGTCTGCTCTATCTATGCCCCTCATAATTTTATACACCTCAATCATGTCCCCCCTCAATCTCCTCTGCTTGAGGGAAAATAACCCCAGTCTATCCAATCTCTCCTCATAACTAAAACTCTCCAGCCCAGGCAACATCCTGGTAAATCTCCTCTGCACTCTCTTTAGTGCAATCACATCCTTCCTGTAATGCGGATTCCAGAACTACACGCAATACTCTAGCTGTGGCTTAACCTGCGTTTTATACAGTTCCAGCATAACCTCCCTGCTCTTATATTCTATGCCTCGGCTATTAAAGGCAAGTATCCCATATGGCTTCTTAACCACCTTATCTGCCTGTCCCGCTACCTTAAGGGGCCGGTAGACATGCACACCAAGGACCCTCTGATCATCGGTACTTCCCAGGATCCTACCATTCATCGTGTATTCCAGTGCCTTGTTTGTCCTGCCCAAGTGCATCACCTCACACTTATCCAGATTAAATTCCATTTGCCACTGATCAGCCCATCTGACCAGCCCATCTATATCTTCCTGTAATCTAAGGCTATCCTCCTCACTATTTACCACTCCACCAATTTTTGTGTCATCTGCGAACTTACTGATCAACCCTCCTACATTCAAATCTAAATCGTTTATATATACCACAAACAGCAAGGGATCCAACACCCATCCCTGTGGAACCCCACTGGACACAGGCATCAGGTCACAAAAACGTCCCTCGACCATCACCCTCTGCTTCCTGCCACTCAGCCAATTCTGGATCCAATTTGCCAAATTGCCTTGGATCCCATGGGCTCTTACCTTCGTTATCAGTCTCCCATGTGGGACCTTATAAAAAGCCTTGCTGAAGACCAAGTGACTACATCAAATGCCCACCGGGATGTGCTCTACCCTGCTCTGGCCGCAGGATGGGTAGCAATGTCACCAACCCGGCTTGGGAGGTGTTGGCAGCGGTGGTCAATGCCAATGTCCTGCAGAGGAGGACAGCCACCCAGTGCCGCAAAAGGATGAATGATCTCCTCATTTCTGCCAGGGTAAGTCACTCTTTTCATCACTCCCAACTCACACACTCACAAACCCATCACATGTCCACAGGGCCCTCACTTACTGCCAGTGCAAGGGACATCACCATTCACTCGTTCACATGCACTGTCATTGTCCTCATCCCGTCCATGGGACCACTCACCACCCACACAGGCCAGGCATACTTATCATCTGGCCCGGCAGGCGTCCTGATGCACTCTCCCCATCTCTATCCATGCAGGACAAACTGGCTCACAACAGGAGGGAAAGGTCGCAGATAGGTAGAGGGATGCCGGAATTAGTTCTGACAGAATTTGAAAACAGAGCCATCCAGCTGGCTGGCGATGACCGGGACCGGTCGTGTGTTGACGGTGAGGTCGGCGCTGCTCTACCAAGTGAGGATCCAGCAGTGCAACATCCATCAGATAACCATGCTGTGAGTGATGTGTCCTCTTTCACAGGCCACTGCCATGCACTAATTATCTCTCCTTGCTTTCGCAGGCACATCTGGGAAACAGCCAACAGAGCCCATGACCCAGGGCCTCCAATCAAGCTCTGAAGAAACCTCTGAAGAGGAATCTGAAGGCACCCTCCCTGAAGTCCCATCACAGTGCTCACCCACACCCTCCACCAGCGCAGAGACACACACCTGGGTGGGACCTAGCTTTAGAATAGCCTCGGGGTCACAATCTGATGAGCACATCGCACTGTCTGATCCATGACAGGCGGAGGCAGGGACTTCCCAGGTCCCCAGCACTCAGCGGGCTGCTGGGGGCCAGAAATTTGCTGAGCCCGAGTCAGATGACGAGCCTCTGGACCCGGTCATGTCACAGTTGCTGGAGCTGCAAAGGCAAGCTCGGGAACATCAGGAAGGGATGTCTGCTGCACTCCTCAGGTTGCAAGGCACGATGGAGGAGTACGTCCATCTTCAGGCTGAGGTGATAGTGTTAGCACTGCAATGCACCAGGGTCAACACTGGCAGGATGGCAGTCGCCATGGAGACCTTGGCCCAGGATGTCGCTCCTGCACTGCTGCGTGGGCTTAACTCCATCGCTGAAGCCATGGTTGGTCAATGTAAGCAAGAAGGGTGCTGGGCAGCTTGATCTCACTCCAGCTACCCCTTCCGCACACGGAGCCAGCCAGGGCCCCTCGGGCCCTCAAGGAGGAGCAGTAGGGGCACACTCCAGGACCATCAACCCAGCTGACTCTGGGGGTGACCGGCTCATCTGATTCCCCTCTTCCTGTGACCTCCGCAGATCCAGCTTCACAGGCCGAGGAGGGTGTCACGGCCACACAGCAGGACCCCGAAAACAGACTGGGGCCCTCCAAGTCTTGGCCTCCAGAGGATGCCAGCCAAAGTCATCACAGACAGGACATCACAGTCAGCAGGCTGCCTCCACCTCTGCTGTGGATGTCTGGGGAGCACCAAGACGTAGCGGCAGGGTTTGGAAAGTTAGGTAAAAGTAGTTGCACAGCCTGGGCATGGGTGTTGGTCACTTGTACATACTGTTCACTATTGTCAATGAACTCCTAAGAATGTCACCCTGCCTATTGCTCCTTGTTCTGATGAGCAGTGTTCTTGTCACTCAGATGTGAAACCTTTCTGCACAAGATAAAGTCAGGTGTCTCAGTCCAGAGCCTCTTCCCTGTGCTCTGTGTGGCCTTCAGACCACAGTGATGGTCCAGCCTCACACTCCCTGGAAACATTACTGATTCCTGCACCTAGACAGTGCTGGTCATTGCTGCCGGAATGTAGTGGGCAGGTGCCACAGAGTTCTCTCATACTCTCTCTGTGCTCTCAGCATTTTTAAGGTGGGGCTGGCCCCCTTCACACCAGCATCTGCGACCAGTGATGCTGTGCACCAGCTCCTGAAGGGCTGAGGTACTGAAGGCGGACACAGCAACAGATGTATCTAAAGTTTCATGGCTGCGACTCTGAAAAGCCCTGATCATGGAGCGCAAACAAGCTGCCCTCGGCCAGACAGGAGTCAGACATTCTCAGAGGCTATGTGAAGATCTATGGAGTGTCCTCACTGCATGTTTTATAAGGCTCTGGTCAGACCACATTTAGAATATTATGAGTAATTTTGGGCCACATATCTCAGGAAGGATGTGCTGGCCCTGGAGAGGGTCCAGAGGAGGTTCACAAGACGATCCCAGGAATGAAAGGCTTAACATATGAGGAACGTTTGAGGACTCTGGAGTTTAGAAGGATGAGGGGGGATCTGATTGAAACTTACAGAATACTGAAAGGCCTGGATAGAGTGGACATGGGTAAGATGTTTCCATTAGTAGGAGAGACTAGGACCCGAGGGCACAGCCTCAGAGTAAAGGGAAGACCTTTTAGAACAGAGATGAGGAGAAACTTCTTTAGCCAGAGAGGGTGAATCTATGGAATTCATTGCCACAGAAGGCTGTGGAGGCCAGGTGATTGAGTGTATTTAAGACCGAGATAGATAGGTTCTTGATTGGTAAGGGGATCAAAGGTTACGGGGATGAGAAACTTATCAGCCATGATTGAAAGGCGGAGCAGACTCGATGGGCCGAATGGCCTAATTTCTGCTCCTATGTCTTATGGTCTTATGTTGTCATCATC
Source organism: Cetorhinus maximus (assembly GCF_964194155.1). Lineage (NCBI taxonomy): Eukaryota > Metazoa > Chordata > Chondrichthyes > Lamniformes > Cetorhinidae > Cetorhinus > Cetorhinus maximus. The sequence goes on along the minus strand of NC_135884.1, from coordinate 27,520,653 downwards.
CTCCTGCGATCGAGCGACTATTAGGGCCTCCATTGCATCTCCATGACAGGAACATTCTCACAGAGGCTATTGGAGCTGAGATAGGCCAGACTGGAGTCAAATGTTCACAACTGCGATGTAAGAATCTACGGGGACACCTCACTGCATGTCGTCATCATCCCCCACAAATCTGGAAGCTATGAGAGCCTCCCATATGTGCCTGTCTCATCTAGCCAGTGCAAGAGCCTCATCCCCATCGTCGCCACCGTAGACACCCTCACCCTCATCCCCGTCAGTGTCCACCTCATCAGAGGAGACATGCAGCTCCTCCATTTCCTCAGCCAGCTCCTCTCCCCGTTGCAGTGCCAGGTTGTAAAGGGCGCAGCAGACGACGATGATGTGTGACATTCTCTATGGACTGTATTGCACGGCTCCACCAGACCAGTCCAAACACCAGAACCACATCTTCAACATCCTGATGGTCTGCTCCACCAAGCTGTGAGCTGCTGCATAAGCCTCATTATAGCGTCGCTCTGCTGCAGTCTGAGGCTGCCTCACGGGTGCCATCAGCCACGGCCTCTGCGGGTAGCCCTTGTCCCCGAGGAGCCAACCCTGCAGCCTCTGTGGACCCTGGAAGACTGCAGGGATCTGCGAGTGACTCAGGATGTAGGCATCGTGCACACTCCCTGGAAACCGTGCGCATACCTGCAGGATGCATTTCTGGTGGTCGCACACCAGCTGCACGTTCAGTGAGTGGAAGCCCTCGCAGTTGATGAAGTCCACTGAGTGTAGCGATGGAGACCTGAGCACCACATGAGTGCAATCAATCGCACCCTGCGCCTGTGGGAATCCCGAGATCTGGGTGAATCCAATGGCCCTTGCATCCTGGCTGTCCCGGTCCCGGGCGAAATGCACAATGTTGTGTGCCATGGAGAAGATGGCATCCATGTCCTCATGGATGCATTTGTGGGTGGCGGATTGTGAAATCCCACAGAGGTCACCTGTGGAGCCCTGAAAGGAGCCACTGGCATAGAAATTGAGCACCACAGTCACTTCCACAGCCACTGGCAGTGGATGCCCTCCATGTCCTGCAGTAAGTGGCAGATGTGAGCCACCAGGTCCCTAGACATGTGCAGTCGTCGGCGACTCTGGTTCTCAGTCATCTGCAGGAATGGCAGGCGGCGTCTGTAGGTCGTGGGTGTCGATAGGCGCCGACCAGCCACTGTTCCCTGTCGCTCTGGAGCAGTGAGTGTGGGAGCTCCTGCTGCCCCTTCTTCATGCAGTTGCTGCTCCTGCCTTTGCGCGGTTAGGTGCCTCAGTTGCTCTCTCCTCCGTCTTCTTTGCATTCTGTAGGCCAATGCCTAGGTCACTTTCTCCTACTTTCTACTGTTGAGCTAAGGCTGCAGTGATACTGCAGTAAGCAATCTCAGAATCATATTTGTGGAATGTGAAGTACAATTGTTCACTGACATCAGCAATAAGAAGAGTGCTGTGTATATGTGCTTGGATCGTGCTTGTCCAGTCAGTTCATTTTTAATGTTAAAAGAGAACAAAACTGAACTTATTTTTGCTGAGGAGCAATCCTTGGAGCAGCTCTGAATCTGTATGAATAGTCTATTAGCCCTTTCCATTGATGCACGTTTGCATTTTTGCTAAAATTAATGAGTACGATAGAGAAGACTATTAAACAGTGAAGATTGATATTATTCACCAAAATTAACATTAAATGTTTTAAAAGTGCAGAAAAATCATTTCAAGTATATTTTAAATATTAGATGTGATGTTATATCCTTTCCAAAACAAGTTTGAGCTCATCTGTAGGGAGAATCTTAATTGGTCTAACTTGGTTTGAAGCATGGGCATTAAAAATGTGAAGATATATTCCAATTCACCAAAAGATTATCATCCTGGGGATAGCGGGGGCTGCAGTGTTTACAATGTATGGGTTACTTTATGGCAAGTTCAATTATATGCCTTTGAAGCAATAATTGTGAGTTTTACAATTCATACCTATGGTGTTCAGAAGAGGGCAGCAGTGTCTCATATTCTGACACAAATGGAGGTAAGGTTTTGCTATTTATGTGCTGATTATATCCAACTATAGTGCATTTTGGTTCAAGAAGTGAAATGACAAGAGTAGCGCAGTGGGGGTTAAGTTACTGGGCCAGTAATTCAGGAGCCTGGACTATTAATCAACAGTTAAAAATCCCACCGTGACGATTTTAAATTTAAATTCAGTTTAAAAGAAAATCTGGAAATAAAAACTGCTACCGGTAAGGGAGTTACCAAGAAGCTGTCATATTGCTGTAAAAAGCCAACAACTAATGCTCCATTTCAGGGAAGGAAATCTGTTTTCCTTACCCTACATTTGACTCCATTCACACACTAAAGTAGCCTATCAATCCATTATAATGGTTTAAGAAGAATGAGGCCCACCACTGCCTTTGCAGGGATAGGCAATAAATGCTGGTCTTGCCAGTGGCACCCATATCCAAAAATGCTTCCAAAAGGCATCTCTTGTTTTGTATTGCATTGAATATAACTTGAATTTGGAACAAAGGCAGTTTATAAACATTAGCGGGATAATTTTAGAGTCATTGTCAGCTGTTCTCTATTCAAAGATGACGTCTACTCAGGGGTGCCAGTTTCTGCCATGGGCCTTCATGTGACTGAACAGGCCAATTCTCAACCCACAGATCTTTGGGCACATGGGGCAGAATCTCCCATGAGGTAGTGGGATCCAGAGTGCAGGATTTGCTTACTTTTCTTTCCTTCTCTACCGCCGCTCTGCCTCATCATTAAGGTGTTTGGACTCAATGCATGATGCAGCTTGATGGACATGTTGACGCCATTTTGAATAATTGGTAGCAAGCTCATCCTAGTCATTAATGTCAATGCTGCCACACTTCAAGGAGAGCTTCAGAGTGTCTTTGAAGCATTTACTTTGTCCTCCCCTGGAACATTGACCATTTGAGAGTTGAGAAAACAGGACCTGGTGGGACTGAACCCATTCCTGCTCTCATTTGATGCCCAAATAGCAGTCACTAGATAGTGATGAAGGGGACAGTTCTAATTTCTCCACCGATGGGAACCAGGCGGAGAGCAGTTAAAATTCAGTGGGGGGGACTTTACCCATTCCTTCCCCACCTGATCTCCATTTCAAAATAAGGTCAATGCTCTTATCCCCTGTTAACATCAGTGATGCAGCTAGTGTCATTTTAATGGTGGTTTATTGCTGTGTCCAAACCACCCATCTGTTTTAGGTGCTAGGACACTTTTCATATGGAAATCAAGTTACAGACTGAGTTCCACAGCTCTGTCCTACGATTCATGAACAGGGCATCTCACTGTCTATGTCATCAGCAACCTGCATTGAAAGGTGTGAAATTATTTTATTTGTGCGGTGGTAGATATGAATTAAATATGCTACAGAATGTCTTGTTGTGTCAAATGTCAATATGACAATTGTTGATTACTGTCAATTAACCCCTCTGACATTGAAAATGAACTTTACATGTGTGGAGTATCATTCCTTTAGGGGTTAACTTTTGGAGATTTTAAAAATGTCAAACTTTATAATTATATTTTCTTATACTTTTTCTTTCTGCCTCTTTTCCTTTTTTATCCAATCTTTCTTCTTTCTTTATTTCTCTTTCTGCGCCTGATTTGTCATTGAATTCACCCAGTCTAATTTATACTTTCTTCGCAATCCTTCCTGGTTAGAATTCAATTCTTTAATCTGAATTATTAAGGAGATGTACAGTTGGTTACCCTGCTAACTCATGTCCCAGATGCCCCATTTTCCTCACTGTGCTATCATCAGCTCACACTTTCAGCAACTTATTGGCAAAAATCCTTTGAGCTGAAGGGTGCAGGGGCAAGTCCAACTAAAGGCAGACGTCATTTGATGCCCTGCAACAAAAATATCGCCCATTTTGTAATACATCAAATATTAACTTGCTCCTCAGGTGGATCTGTATTTAAGTCTAATTGCTTGAAGTAAACATGGCCTGTGTTCATTGAAAGTTTAATTGTTGTTTGGTCAGGGAACTTTATACAGTTTGGAATGTGCCTGTTTGTCAGTGTTATGTTGCAGCTAACAGCACCCAGCGTGTTGAGACTGTTTTGTAAATGTAATGCAATGTGATGTTTTATATATATAAATAACCCAAACTATATTTCTAGTAACACTTGTACATTGAGTATTCTGAAGGCAGTAGAGGTGGCTGAATGATAGTAAGACTGGTATTCGTTTAGGAGCTGAAGTTGGTTGGTGCCAGAGTTACAACAGGTTTTTCTTTAATCTAACAGAATACAGGAACATATGGACCAGGCATGTTAAGATGGAATTTCTGATCAGTGAAATATACATATCGATCCTCAAGACATTTACGCTGCATTCCTGGTGCATTATTTTTATGCAGATGTTAACCTGCTGATTTTATTTGTTTAATAAGACAACATAAAGACAACACACACAGCACTGTAGCTGGGCCATGTTAAGTATCCCCACCTGGGCTTTGCAGCTCTGAAGTTTTATCCTGCTGTGTTGATAATGATAATTACACATTGTTTGAAACGCTCTGACAGCTGTTTTTTGCTCCATATGTTTTGATTTCCTGTGCTCCCAGCTTTACCTAACATTTTCCAAGTACCCAAGTCTAGAGACTACCAGAGACGTTTGTGCTAGTTTACAGCGATTTGAAATCCCTTCTCTTGGCCAGCAGGGGGTGCTGTTAGCTCTAATTCAAAGACCATTACATCGAGTGGATCTGGTTCTTTTGCAGTATTTTGCCACCCTTGATCAACAGTGCTTACCAGTGTCTACCCTGCTCACAAGTGGGGACAGTTTGCAAATAAACAAGTCACAGTGGTCTTTGCTCATAAAATTGAGTTAAATCAATTTAATGGATGACCAAAATAGCAAACTAAAACCATTCTTCCGACTGGTCGATTAAATCAATGTCATAATTGACTATAGTTCTGACCTGCCTTCAAACCTGTAAGCAGGTGCTGTCTCAGGAATGTACTTCAAAGAAAATTCTACTCCATTTACAAATGGGAAAGACTGAAAGGTCATTTAGCATTGTACTTACTTTTTGTTTGTGTCCAACTGAGCAAAGCTGCTGTTGTCAGAAACTCCCAAGGTCAAAAAAGGTTTCAATTGTGTTAAATTTTCTTCAAAAAAAAGATGTAATGGTTCTGATGTAATGGTTCACCCAACCAGTCAGTTCATCAATCTGAACTGATTGTTACAAATGCAAAATATTTATTCAAACTTGTACGTCAACTGATAACAATACGTCTTATCAATGAATGAACATTTGCAGTAAATGTAGGAAGTTCATTTGAAGAAAGTTGCACACTTGGGTTTCTTACAGATTTTGTGCACATTGTCGGTCCATTTTCACTTTGTAATATTATTAAAGCTTCATTGATCTATAAATATATTTTCTAAAGTTAATGATTAACGTGCACTACTCAGTGAAAACCCAATCTATTCTCGGGTATTTACAGTTTTAAGAGCAAATCAATCTACTTGACTTTGTTTGCAAATGGTACTGTTTCCACTCTGCACCACAAGCCCTGAACAATTATAGAATTAGGAAGTGAAGGCACAGGCCAGAGAGTTGAATGTTTTAAAGCACAATAGGGTCACAAAAGCTGCTCAGCAACCCTGAACTGAAATGGGCTCAAAGAAGTTAGGACTTGCTATCTAGTGACCTATCCTAATATATGCATGTCCAGGAAAGACAGGCTCAGTCCTGCTGTTGCGCCTCCATTTACAACAACAACTTGCACTTATATAGTGCTTTGAACATAAAAAAGGTTGCTCCAGGAGCTGTAAGGAACAAATAAAGTAATAGATTGCATCAGCGTTACTATACATGTAATGCTGATTACATTTAAATCAATAGGGAAGGATTCAAGTGGTCAATGTCTAGCTTATTTGTGACTGAACCAATGGAAGTATTTTTGGGTTGGTAGCATTCTAGATGTCTCTGTAAGTTTGTGGTTCTGTGCTTTATAGTGGACTTCAGACATTGTCCTACTTCCCAAAAAGAAAGCTAATGGATGATCCAATAATTACATCTCAATAAGGGCAATCTCTCATCTTAAAAAAAAGTGTAAATGTTGTAACATAAGCAACTAAAGGATACATCCTTTCTTGAAACTCCATCCAACAAAGTCAGTACTGTCTGATAAACTCTTTTTAGGCATAACATCAACCAAGAATTAAATGGGACACAGCTCTACCTGATAACTTGTGGAGTGAGAACTTACATGGCCTCTAATAAAATTAAATCTTAATGAGGAATCCGATTTCTGGATGTGGTGTGCAACTCCAACCACAAATCCAAATGGCAGCAGAAGATTCTTTAAAACCCCTGGTAGTGTTAGGCGGAATTTTTCATTACTGTACAGCTTAGAAGAGCCTTAGCTGTAAGAATAGCAATCTATTTGAAATGAAAGAACTGGCAATGTAATTCCCAAAACAACAAGTATCAGCCCTTTCTTTACTGTTACTAATTGTCCACGTTATTTACCAGCACAAATTTCTATTTCATATATCAAACGTTGCTGACTTCAAAGCAGCTTTTTAGCTGGAGCCTTCCTTTTAATTTGAATATATTTCAGTATTATGTGCAGCAATGCACATCAATTGAATTTGTACATACCTTTGTATTTATTTTAATAAGGAAAGCAATCAGAAACAATAGTGGTCAAACTACAATTTAGCTGTACTTGGAATAACCCAATCCCTTCCTCTCTCCACAGCAGCTTAATGATTGCTCCAGTGGTGCTCTCCTACTTGTATTGTTGTGGTGCCGCTCTGAAATGGAGCACTTTTCCTCAAAGCATCATCATTGTTTCCTCTATGATTTTGCTAATCTAAATCTGTTGGATGTATTTTCCCTGAGATATCAAAACCACATTCTATTTAATATCATGTTAATCAGAAGGGAGTGCTTCTGCAAATCCTGACCATATTCCATGAATACACATGACAGTGAGCTATGGTGTTTATAGTTGGCATGAATGAAAGGTTCATTTTAAACTAATTATAAAACTTTATATTTAAAGACATGCAATAAAATTAGTGATGGCCCATCAACACAGGTATAATTAGATAATTCCCTCACCTTGTTGTCTCATTTTTAAATGTCTAAGTACTTAGATTGTTTTCTTACTGTTTATTTCTGTAAATTTTAATTGTGATTGTTCTTAAGCTGTGTTCAAGTACAATATTCTGGTACCATGGCAAGGATTTTACAGTACCCAGGGAGTGTTGAGAGTTGGGGGTGGGGTGGTGAGGAGCATAAAATCAGGTGGGATGGCGGGGGCTGGTAGCAGATGCACATTTTGCCATGTGGGGAGACCAGCAGATTCAGTGCGGTGGGTGAAGGGGGTGGGGGGGGGGGGGGGGGTGCGAGGGTAGGGGGAGGGGGTGATGGCCACCTGATCAGGCATCCAGTGGCCCATGGAGAGACCCACAGGTTGCAAGGTTGCAAGGGCTGGCCCCGCTGAAAGCCTCCCACCCTGCCTCCATGATCTAGGGCCTGCCTGATTGGCCCTAGTGAATCCGAGCCGATCTGCGTTCATGGTGGCAGGTCGACGACTGGCTGTAGTCCCAGCAATGGCCACCACTCTAATTGGTGTTGGTCGGTAGTTCCGATTGGCTGGCAGCTCTTGGGGGGGCAGGACATTCTGACATCATGATGCTCATGGAATCATACATTACAGACAATATCCCAGACATCAGGATCACCGTCCCTGGGTATGTCTTGCCCCATTGGCAGGACAGACCCAGCAGAGGTGGGCACACGGTGGTATACAGTCAGGAGAGAGTTGCCCTGGGATTCCACAACATTGGGTGGAATTTTCTGTGACCGCTGGCATTGGCCGTGCCCGGCAACGTGAGTGATCAACCTGGCGAGAAGGCCAAAAATCAGTTTCACGACGTCGTGAAACCAGTTTGCGATCTTCCGCTAAGCCCGTCAATGGCGGGCTCTGTTTCCCGCCATCAGACTTTGGGAACCAGATTGTAATATATAAGGCTAGCCCGCCAGAACCATCACCCCACGCTGGATTGTCCACCACGCCCACGTGTTTCACAACTGCACATAAGTGACGTGTACCTGGCGAGCTGCACTTTGCTCGGGGCTTCAAGGTTCGTTTCCCTACCTTGCTTCGGGCAGCACTCGCAGTCACCAGCGCCAGGCTTTGCAGACGGCGCTACAGCTCACAGGCAGGTCTCTACCTACTAGACCAGCCAGAAGGTAAGGGTGGCTTTGTATGGCTGCAGGGCTAGGGCTTGCTTGGGGAAGGGGGAGAATTGGCGTCAGGCAAGGGAAGATGCTGCAGGGTGAGGGCTGTACTGGGGAAGAGAGTATTCCAGGGCGTGTATGGAGGCACAAGTTGATCTGTGCAAGTGGCCTCAAGATGGTGAGGGCTGAGGAGGCAGTCTCCAGAGGAGATGAGGCCAGATGGACATGTGAGGGTGCGTGTGAGAGAATGGGTGATGATATCCCTTGAGCTGGCAGTGAGTGAGATGCCAGTGAATGTGTGTTGGGCTTGAGTGTGTGAGTTTAGAGTGATGAGATGGTTGCCTTACCCAGGTGGCATGGATGGGATCATTCATCCTCTATCTGCATTGGATGGCCAACCTCTTCTGTGCAGCATTGGCACTGATCACCACTGCCAGCACCTACCAAGCCAGGGTGGTAATGTTGCTGCCCCTCCTGCGGCCAGAGAGGGGATAGAGGACATCACGGTGGGCCTCCACAGTGTCCAAAAGATGCTTGAGGGACGTGTCACTAAACTTTGGGGCTGCAGTCTTCCTGCCTTTCGGGGCCATGTCTTATTTGCAGCTGTCCCAGGCTGGAAGCACTGAGAGGTGTGCGCGCGGCTGCATTTTAAATGTGGTGCCAGGTGTGATGAAGCAGCGAGGTGATGGCATGGCGGGCGAATCAGAGCCTGCCCACCATCGAAACAGCATGTTTCCCGGGAACGCATAATGAATGTGGCGGGTTTGGGACGATACAACGTAAGAAGCTGCCATTGCGGCTGGCGGGTAAAACATTATTTTATTTGCTCACAACCGTACTTAGTGCAAATCTGGGACAATTCTGCCCTTTGACTCCAGATCTCATGACGCCTCATGGCATCAGGTTAAACATTGGCAAGGAAATCTCCTGCTGACTACCATCTATGCTGCTCCCCTCCCACCCCCTCAGCTGATGAATCAGTACTCATCCAAGTTGAACACCACTTGGAAGAAGCACTGTGGTGGCAAGGGCACAGAATGTACCCTGTGATGTGGGTGGGGGACTTCAGTGTCCATCACCAAGAGTGTCTCGGTAACACGACTACTGACTGAGTTGACCGAGTTCTAAAGGACATAGCCACTAGACTGGGTCTGCGGCAGGTGGTGAGTGAACCAAGAGGGAAAAACCTACTTGACCTCATCCTCACCAATCCACTTGATGCATCTCCGGAGGAAGGTCACAGATGCATCTGTCCATGACAGTATCAGTAGGGGTGACCACTACGCGGTCCTTGTGGAGACGAAGTCTCACCTTCACATCGAGGATACCCTCCACTGTGTGTGGCACTACCACCATGCTAAATGAGATAGATTTCAAACAGATCTAGCAACTCAAAACTGGGCAACCATGAGGCTCTGTGGGCCATCAGTAGAATTGTATACAACCACAATCTGTAACCTTATGGCCTGGCATATCCACAACTCTACCATTGCCATCAAGCTGGGGTATCAACTCTGGTACAATGAAGAGTGCAGGATGGCATGTCAGGAGCAACACTAGGCATACCTAAAATGAGCTGTCAACCTGGGGAAGCTACAACACTTGCATGCCAAACTGCATAAGCAGCATGTGATAGACAGAGCTATGTGATATCATAATCAACAGATCAAATATAAGCTCTGTAGTCCTGCCACATCCAGTCATTAATGGTGGCAGACAATTAAACAACAAACTGGAGAAGGAGGCTTCACAAATATCCCCATCCTCAATGATGGAGGAGCCCAGCACATCAGTGCAAAAGACAAGGCTGAAGCATTTGCAATCATCTTCAGCCAGAAGTGCCAAGTGGATGATCCATCTTGGCCTCCTCCAGAGGTTCCCAGCATCACAGGTGCCAGTCTTCAGCCAATTCAATTCACTCCAATTGATATCAAGAAATGGCTGAAGGCACTGGATACTCCAAAGGCTATGGGCCCTGACAATATTCCATCATTAGTACTGAAGACTTGTGCTCTAGAACTAGCCACATTCCTAGCCAAGCTCTTCCGGTACAGCTACAACAATGGCATCTACCCGGCAATGTGGAAAATTTCCCAGATATGTCCTGTACACAAAAAGCAGGATAACTCCAAACTGGCCAGTTACCACCCCATCAGTCTACTTTCAATCATCAGCAAATTGATGGAAGGGGTTGTCAACAGTGCTATCAAGTGGCACTTACTTAGCAATAACCTGCTCACTGACGCTCAGTTTGGGTTCTACCAGATCCACTCAGCTCCTGGCCTCATTACAGCTTGGTTCAAACATGGACAAATGAGCTGAACTCCAGAGGTGAGATCTGAGTAACTGCTCTTGACATCAAGGCGGCAGTTGACCGAGTGTGGCATTAAGGGGCCCTAGCAAAACTGAAGTCAATGGGAATCGGGGAGAAAACTCCCCACTGGTTGGAGTCATACCTAGCACAAAGGAAGATGGTTGTGGTTGTTGGAGGTCAGTCATCTCAGTCACTGGACATCGGTGTAGGAGTTCCTGAGGGTAGTGCCCGAGGCTCAACCATCTTCAGCTGCTTCATCAATGACTTTCCTTCCATCATAAGGTCAGAAGTGGGGATGTTCACTGATGATTGCACAATGTTCAGCACCATTCGCGACTCCTTAGATACTGAAACAGTCCATGTCCAAATGCAGCAAGACCTGGACAACATTCGGGCTTGAGCTGATAAGTGGCAAGTAACATTCCATAGAAACCATAGAAAAGTTAAGGCACAGAAAGAGGTCATTTTCCTTATGTGTCTGTGCTGGCCGAAAATAAAAAATACAAAACTAGTCGTCCATTCTAATCCCACCTTCTGGCACCCGGTCTATTGCTTTGCAGGTTACAGCGCTTCAGGCGCTGATCCAGGTTCCTTTTAAATGAGTCCAGGATTTCAACCTTCACCACCAAACCAGGCAGTGAATTCCAGACACCCACCACCTTTTGGGTGAGAAAGTTTTTCCTAATATCCCCTCTAATCCTTTTACCAGTCACCTTAAATCTGTGCCCCCTGGTAATTGAGCTCTCTGCTAGGGGAAAACAGGCCTTTCCTGTCAATTCTATTTAGGCTGCTCATAATTTTGTACATCTCAATTAAGTCACCCCTCAGCCTCCTCTGTTCTATGGAAAACAGCCCTAGTCTATCCAATCTTTTCTCATCACTGTAATTTTCAAGCCCTGGCAACATTCTTGTAAATCTCCTCTGTACCCTCTCCAGAGTAATTATGTCTTTCCTGTAATGTGACGATCAGAACTGTACACAAAATTCCAACTGTGGCCTAACCAGTGTTTTATACGGTTCCATCATTACATCCCTGCTTTTGGATTTAATACCTCATCCAGTGAAGGAAAGCATTCCATATGCTTTCTTTACCACCTTATCCACCTGTCCTGCTCCCTTCAGGGACATGTGGACATGCACTCCAAGGTCTCTCACTTTCTCGTGCCACATAAGTGCCAGGCAATGACCATCTCCAACAAGAGAGAATCTAATCATCTCGCCTTGACATTCAATGGCATTACCATCATTGAATTCCCAACTATCAACATCCTGGGGGTTACTATTGACTGAAAACTTGAGTGGATCAGCCACATAAATACTGTGGCTATAAGAGCAGGTCAGAGCTTGGGAATACTGCTGTGATTAACTCACCTCCTGACTCCCCAAAGCCCGTCCACCATCTAGAAGGCACAATCAGGAGTATGATGGAATACTCTCCACTTACCTGGATGACTGCAGCTCCAACAGCACTCAAGAAGCTTGACACAATCCAGGACAAAGCAAATCACTTGATTGGCACCCATGCAGCACCTTAAAAATCATTCACTCCCTCCATCAATGACGCACAGTGGCAGCAGTGTGTACCATCTACAAGATGGACTACAGCAACTCACCAAGGCTCCTTTGACACCATCTTCCAAACCAGCGACCTCTACCACCTAGAAGGACAAGGGCAGCAGATACATGGGAACGCCACCACCTACAAGTTCTCCTCCAAGCCACACACTATACTCACTTGGAACTATATCGCCATTCCTTCACTGTCGCTGGGTCAAAATCCTGGAACTCCCTCCCTACCAGCACTGTGGATGTACTTACACCACAGGGATTGCATCGGTTCAAGAAGGCAGCTCACCATTACTTTCTCAAGGCCAATTAGGGATGGGCAATAAATGCTGCCCTAGCCAGCGACATCCAAACCCCGTAAAAGAATAAAGAAAATTCTACCTTGAAGGGTGGAAGTAATGACTGCAGACAATTGCCTGATCAACATAAAATTCAACTGGGGTTTCCATGACTGGTGAAGGTAGGGTTGTCTCTGACTTTCTGGCTGGTGACCAGGCAAAGCCACCACATAAAATCCCGGCCGATGTGTGCAGTAATCCATTCTGACAAAGGTTTTGAAAGCTGAGTGTTTGAATTGTTGAGTAGAGTCCTGGGAGGTGGTTTTCATCTCTGTACTGAGGAATCACCTGGTATTAATGAATGGTTGCACGATGCAACATATCAGGACAAAAACCCCAATTTTAACATAAGGCGGGCATTGGGTGGAAGACAGGCAGGGCAAGACCCCATGACATTGCCAGGGTAATGCCCTGGCAATTTTTATTCCCAGGTCTCACTTTAATATGTTGACAGGTTAACCACTCGATCGCACTGGGAAATGGGCAGTTACAATCCCAGCTGATGTTACTACTGGACAAATCAGATTCCAGAAAGAAACCTGGCTTGATAGATCCTAACATTTTTTTTAAACCATGGAGGTAAGTTACTGAACAAATTCACAGGAGTCTGCTGATGAACTTTTAACACAAAGGATAAAACAAGAAAAATAAATGAACTATATTATACCAGACAAAAAAGGTTGGAAAGACCTTAATACAAACACAAGAAAATGATTAAAATATTCACAATTCCTTCACTCCAGCTATATTTTTACAGACACGTACAAATTTGGAAAGATAAAACAATTTACCATATCTGTCTTATACTCTAATATTCAGGGTAAGTTTGTGGTACATGTGAACCAACTGGTGACCTGTGCACAGACAGACCACACTCCTAAGCAAATGACAGATGCAAGCAAAGCAGGTTCTATGGTTTTCTCAACAACCCACCCAGACACTTGTCACAATGTGAGCTAACCGGTCTCACTGAAGCTCTGTCTCTCTCATAAGGGTTTCCAATCCCCACATTTGAAGAACTCAAATGTCTTTTGGAAATCTATGTACACAATGTTATTGCCTACCACGGCATCACCCTCATCAACCTTCTCTGTTACCTCTTCAAAAAACTCTAGCAAGTTATTTAAGCATGATTTTCCCTTAAGAAATCCATGCTGGCTTTCCTCACCCCGTGTGACTATTCATTTTGTCCCAAATTATTGTTTCTAAAGATTTCCTCACCACCGAAGTTAAACTGACTGACCTGTAGTTGCAATTCTCCAGTCATCTGGAACCCCCCCTGAGTCTAAGGAAGACTGAAAAATTATGGTTAGTGCCTCAACGATTTCTACTCGCACTTCCCTCAGTATCCTTGGATGCATCTTATTTGGTGCTGATGCCTTATCAACTTTTAAGTACAGACAGTCTGTCCAATACTTCTTTCTTATCAATTTTAAACCCCTCTAGGTGTCTGAATTACCCTCTCTATCACCATGGCCTGGGTAGCACTTTCTTCCTTGATAAAGTATTCATTTAAAAGCTCAGCTATGCCCCCTATCTCCATCTGTAAATCCCCTCTTTGGTCCCTAATTTTCCCGACTCCTCCTTTTACCACCCTTTTACTATTTATACGGCTATAGAAGACTTTGGGATTCTCTTTTATGTTAGCTAACATCACATCACAACACAAACTAATAGAATCCTTTACCCACACCCTAGCACTTGCAAAACCAGAAACAAGTCCCAGGACTCCTTCCTTCTTCACTTCTCCATCACACACTGGGCTTTACACGAGCTTCTGAGACTGCATTGCCAGAATGTCATTTATAAAAAGCCAATTGAATGGTTTCAATATTCCTTACTGCAGGGATGAGGGGAGTTGTGAAATATGTAACAAGGAGTGATAATGGGGAGGGGCTCTGTTTAAGTTTTCATGATGGAATGAGCAGGTAATGTGAATCATTAAGCAATTAACTCATGCCTTACATTCCATGTGCAAGGTTTGTTTTTACCTGGTCCTTCTTCTTCCTTGCCTTCTACTGGGCTTGTCTTTTGTGATGAAGGTGATGCTGTTACCTCCTGATGCAGCCTCTCTGTATGGTAAGTCTGTGCAGGATGCAGTGCACTGCCAGAATGCAGGAGACTCTTTGTACAGCATATTATATGGAGCCTAGGATCTGTTGAGACACCTGAAGCTCTGTCTCAGCAGCTCTATAGTGGTCCAACAGTGCTGATTCTACCTAGTTTCTCAGCATATGGGATTACAGAACATTGTAATAAATCGCATTTATCTGGGGAATTTCTTGTCTGCCAGCAGTATCCCTGTCATGTAAGTGGAAGGTTTGTATATTGGGGGATAGCTGAATGTTGCAGATTAATAGCATCATGACAGATGCCAAGGTAACTTGCACAAATGTGCATGGATCCGTTTCTGTGATTGTGATCGGACTGGATTTTAATTGAGTCTACTGACTACTACTGACTGCTGCTCTGATGGACTGCTAGCAACACGTGAGCAGACAGTGTGATGGAAGCCAGACACTCCAGCAAATCCCCGAGCTCAATCCTGTTGACTATTAATGTCAATGGGAGAGGTGATGTTCTGGCTAGTTGTTGCACTGTAGGCTGGGAGGTGTCCCTGTGGCAGACTGTAAGGAGCCAGTGGCAAAGAAATTAACTGCTGTAGTGACTTTGGCAGCAGGTCTTCAACAAGCTGCTTGAAAAAGTGCAGCCTCCTGATTCACTGCTCTTCTGATAGGAAGGAACTGACTCTTGACCTGTACATTCTGCGTGCTGGGTATAGCCTCCTATGAGCAGCTCCCCCCACCGCTATCTTCTAATAGGCCCAGCGACTGCTTCTTCAGCTGGCTTTTGAGCAGATGGAGCTTACTGAGGGTAAGTATGACAAAAAATGTCAGAAAGAAGCAATCTGGTAGCTTTCCCCCCCCCATTCTGGTGCTACTATGAGGTGATTTCCCTATTGCATGGAGACAGGAGGTGGAAGACTACCAAAGAGGGCATTTGAGATGTCTGTGGTGGGATCCGCAAGGAGTTTAGGGCATAGAAGGCCTGACTGCAGACTGCACCTCAGTGGTGGTTGGTGCAGTCTGGCCTAACTGGTTACTTGACACCAACAAAGGCACTTGTTGAGGGGCTGACGGGGCAGTAAAGCATACTGCCGTCCTGAGAAAGGACAGCATGTGCCTCCCCCAATGGTGCCTCTGCCACTGTCACTCTCATGGGGCTGAGACTCAGCATTGCCACAACTCTGTCTGAGAACAGAGTACAGGGTAGAATGAGGCTCTCCTAACCCCTTTCCTGTGAGCCCTTCATTTGAAAGCCAGAATCACGGGAGCAATAAGAAGTCCTAGCAAAGCTGTCAGCGCTGCTACCGTAAGTTCCATGGCTGTGGGCCCAGCTGCAGCGTTCTTAGAGTTCTACTTAGTTAGTGTTCTACTTGCTCCATGGTTGACTGCATGGTTGTGTTCACCCATGCGAGGTTATACACTGTGCCAATATGCAGAAGCTCACTGGTAGGCAGCCCAGTGTATCTAGAGCTTCCTGTTGTAAAGCCATCGGTCGTCTGTAGCCTGGGGCATCAAAGTTATCAACTATGCCATCAGCAGCAAGATTCAGATACAAACTCTCCCTTGGGTAAGCTGCGTCCTGGGTCATCCAGTTCCTCTGTCATTATTCTAGTACATGAGTAGCGGGTGCATCTTCCTGTGTTGACCAATCTAACCTACACTTATGCATGGTGCCTGCGAGGGTAAGGTCTGTTAATGCTTTGTCATCAGCTGTGCTGCTCTCCTCTTCATCTGTTCACCAGGTCCTTGTACAACTTCTGTATCTGAAATGAAAGAGACGGGCAGTTAGTGTCAAGAGTAAGCAGAGAGATGTGAATGGTTGCTGAAAGCAACTGCATTTAGTCAAGTAGAGTGTGTAGGGTGATATTGGAGTGGGTAAAAGATGATAAGATACACAAAAACCTCCTGTCTCGCCAGTGGCCAGGGGCCTGAATCACCCTCGTCTACGATCTTTGGAACCTCCAACTCGAATGGGTACAGGACATGGAGTAGGCTCACCCTCCTCCTGTGCATGCCTTTTTTCCTGTATGATAGGCAGGCTTCTTCTGCAAGAGAGAAATGAATGCATTCTTGGTAGCTTAATGAGATGTTTTGAGGATGTGTATGTCCTGCCAGAATAGTGGAGATATTATGTGAAATGTGGCAGATTTGTAAGGAAGTAACAGTAAGGAGTAGCAAGTGTTGAGTGTGTGAGTAGTAGCAAAATGAGATGGAGTGAAATGTGCTGCAGTGACTGTAAGAAAGTGAAGGGAAACAAGGGAAACGGCTTGAAAGTAATGGAGTTACAAGTGGAACTGAGCTGAGGAGAGAGTTAGACTGAGATCTGAGGTAGGCGTTTTATCTTAACAACCTGGGTGAGATCATTGAACTTATTGCCGCACTGCAGTTATGTCCTGTGTTCACATCTCCTGGTATTAATTATTCTGCCACTTCTTGCCACTGCTGCTGGGCCACTTGTCTGGGGACATTTTCACCCCTTAGTGGGAATGGCCCCTCACACCTTCAGTGAACTGTCTGCACTAGGACCCCCATTGCAGCATCCATATACCCTTATACTGGCTGCTTTAGGCATGTCTGAAGTGTCCAGGAGAGATTCCAGTGCTCAGCAAATAACTGCACATCCCTTTTAAGAGATGCAGGCTACTTATAAATAATCTTATTGCCACACCATTTTCAGGGCCCTGATAGGTGCCAATAAACTGTGCAGGTAACACTTGGAGCCTGATTATTTAATGTTAATGAGCCACTGAGACTAATTTCTCTACTTTATGGTGCCCACATGTTTAGGTACAGGTTTCATGCCCAGTACAGGTTTTCTGCCTGAAAACGGGAGTGAACCAATTTCTATCCTAATAGTTGGCATTTAGACGATAGAATTGTGAGATGATTTACTGGACATCAAGGTTCCCAGAAATCACACAAATTATTATTCTCTGAAACTGACAGCAACTTATGATATCTGTGCTTATACACTTAACCACAGAAATACAGATACTGCCGTCAGTGATTGCCTGCTCTTCCACAGGGTGCACTGGTTGAAGTCCTAGCAGATGGAAATCAACAAGAAATCACAGAATTGACTTGACCTATCACTTTTTACATGATTATTCTCACCATAAACACATTTGAAAAAGTTATACCTTGATAAATGAGGTGTAACTGGGCTTTTAATGGTGTACTAAGTCCTAATTACTACTGAACAGTTACACTGGTCCTAAAATGCTAAATTATATTTGTGGAATGTTAAATTTCTTCATTCCATGTGTCATGATCCATGTGCACCTGTATTGTCTTTTATGTAATGTTCCTTTAAGAAAAAAGTGGACAGGCAATTTTTTGAAAGTGGGTTAAATGATTTTCTGATTATAATGTTATTAGGTTCCAAGAAATTCTCACATGATCTGGGGTTGCCAGGGGAAGAATAGCTAAGAAGCAAAGGGTAAACAGAAAGCTAATTACAGTGGTGTTGGGGTTTTCAGTCTGTTTTTGTGGCAGGCAGTTCAGAGCACTGGGAATTGGTGCAAAGAGAAAACAATCTATGCTGTCTCTGAACGAAAGTTTTCTGTTTGGCAGTCTTCAAAAAGATCCTGGTTTTGAAGCTGATCTCTGGGAATAGAACAGAGACTGTATAACTGTGTATGTTATACAGTTGGAAAGGACAGAACACTGAAGACAGGAAGAGTGAGGGATTGTGTATTGGACAATACCCATTGCTATTGTTTCAGTGTTGTCGGAGCCCACTAGACCATTCAAAGGGGCCAGAGAAGGGAGTATCTGAGGATTCTGTGACATCAGGACTGTCTTGACCCAAGAGAAGTTTCATAGACTTATGCCTTATCGGTGGTAACAATATCTGGATACTTCAGATGGAGCATGGCTTCTGGTGAATATGACTTAGGAACAAAAACAGTTGGATGAGAAGTGGGAGATCCTACAAAATAAAGGCCGAGTTGGAAAGGCTATGAGATTGCACGTGGTCCCGCATTTGTGCGGAAAGTAATGCAAGTGATTGTAACAATGTGAGGTGTTATTTTTGTTGTATCAAGTACTTAAAATAAAATGTATCCTTTTACTTGAAATATATCCTTCACCTGTTAATTTATGTTTGAGTTATATTGATTTTAGTTGGTTTATTACAGTTGCATCCTAGGATATTAAAGGAAATAGCCGTAGAGTAGTGGATGCACTGGTAATAATCTTCCAAGAGTCCTTAGATTCTGGAAAAGTCCCAGAGGATTGGAAAACTGCCAGTGTAGCACCCTTATTCAAAATGGGAGGGAGACAAAAAACAGGTAACTATAGGCCAGTTAGCTTAACATCAGTTATTGGGAAAATGTTGGTGTCTATTATAAAGGTTGTAATAGCAGAGCATTTAGAAATGCATAACCTAATCAAGCAGAGTCAGCATGGCTTCATGAAGGGGAAATCACAAATTTATTAGAATTCTTTGAGGTGGTAACAAGCAGGATAGATAAAGGGGAATCTGTATATGTAATATATTTGGATTTCCAAAAGGCATTCAATAAGGTACCACGCATAAGGCTACTTAATAAGAGCCCCTGGTGTTGGGGGTAGTATATTAGCATGGATAGAGGATTGGCTAACTAATGGAAGACAGAGAGTTGGGATTTTCAAGTTGGAAACCTGTAACTAGTGGAGTGCCACAGGGATCAGTGCTGGGGCCACAATTATTTATAATATATATAAATGACTTTGATGAGGGAAATGAATGTACTATCACCAAGTTTGTGGATGACACAAAAATAGGTGGGAAGGCAAGTGGTAAGGATGACACAAAGAATCTACAGAGGGATATAGACAGGTTAAGTGAGTGGGCAAGAATGTGGCAGATGGAATATAATGTGGGAAAGTGTGAGGTTATGCACTTTGGCAGGAAGAATAGAGGAGCTGAATACTGTTTAAATGGAGAAAGACTGAAGAAAGCTGCAGCACAGAGGGATTTGGGGGTCCTCATGCATGAATCCCAAAAAGCTAGCATGCAAGTTCAGCAGGTAATAGACAAGGCAGATGGAATGTTGGCCTTTATTTCAAAGGGAATGGAGTATAAAAATAGGGAAGTCTTGCTGAAACTATACAAGGCACTAGTTGGGCCACACCTAGAATACTGTGAACAGTTTTGGTCCCCTTATCTAGGGAAAGATATACTGGCTTTGGAGGCAGTCCAGAGAAGGTTCACTAGGTTGATCCCGGGTATGGAGGGATTTTCTTATGAGGAGAAGTTGAGTAGGTTGGGTCTGTACTCATTGGAGTTTAGAAGAATGAGAGGCAACCTTATTGAAACAGATAAGATTCTTAGGGACTTGACAGGGTAGATGCTAAGAGGTTGTTTCCCCTTGTGTGAGAGTCTAGGACCAGAGGGCATAATCTCAGAGTAAGGGGGCACCCATTTAAAACAGAGATGAGGAGGAATTTCTTCTCTCAGAGGGTAGTCAATCTGTGGAATACTTTACTGCAGAGGGCTATGGAGGCTGGGTCGTTAAGTATATTCAAGGCTGAGATAGACAGATTTTTAATCAGTAAGGGAATCAAGGGTTATGGGGAAAAGGCAGGAAAGTGGAGTTGAGGATTATCAGATCAGCCATGATCTCACTGATTAGCGGAGCAGACTCGATGGGCCAAATAGCTTACTTCTGCTCCTACGTCTTATGGTCTTATAGTAAAAGTTTTAAAAAGTGAAATCTTGTCCAGTGCTTTTTTTTCCATTGGTGTAGTAGGGGATTATTTCTTTCTTAAAAAAAGTTATCAGTCTCTATGGGGATTGTAACACATGATAAAAATTTCAGAGATTTTTAAAACATTTAAAAAAAAAATTGTTTATGGTATTTCAACTTCAATCTTAATCTAGTGCGTATGCACACTCTTTATTTTGCTTTCTGTAAAACTACAAAAAGTGAATTATCAAACCTTGTTAGTTCCTTGTTTGCTCTCTGTGAGAATTCTTCAATGTGATTGGCTGCTTTGTCTGCTTGATGACATCACTGTTTCTGGATGCAAGAGATCCCTATGTTTAGAACCAGAATGAAATTAACATCAGGAAAAGTGAAATTCACGCTGTAAAACTCATTAAATTTTTATGGGTAGCTTTCTTCCAGACAGCAGTGAGCACCAGCAATGATCACCATCAGTGAGTTCACTGTCAATCACAAAATCCGGGCCATAATTTTCCAAGATGCACCAGTGCTGTTGGATCAGCTATACTGATGGGATATTTACCTCCGAGCACTTTTACCCAATAACCTTTGTCAAATAATTGTAAAAAGCACAAGGAAATGTATTGAGGCTCAGCAGGTGTGATGAAATGAACAAGGTAAACTCACTGCCACTGCTCTTACAGAATGCCCACCTTGAAGAATTGCTCTTCCCTCTATCTGATCCACAAGGAACGAATAAAATGTTATAAAAGTATTAAGTTACCTGGGCCCCTAATGACTAGGATGCTGTCTACCACTAGTTTTCAGTGGTGGATTCAAGGCTGGGTGGCCCTTAGCCAGCCGCAGTTAAGATGACATGAGCATCCTGGTAATGTCATTGGGACGAGACTTCACCATTTAAATTAGGCCCCTGCTGCTCTGGGGCCGATGGCTTTCCTGTGTCTAAATTCAAGTAAGCTAAGATAGCCTGGCAGGAACAAGTCTCAAACTCTCCTGCCATCTTAAATGTTTGCAACAACTTTTACCACCAGGCCAGGGGGAGGGGGGTGCATGGGATTGAAGTGGGGTTAAAATGAGGCCTATAATATTAAGCATAAAATAACAGCAAATACAGAAACATCTTTGGACACATAGGTTTATGAGTTCCAGGATTATATGTCTTTGCTTGGTGATATGTACAAATTTATTTCAGCTGGAACTGGATCCATAATTAGAAACATTAACCACTGGGATTATTCCTCTCAAATGACAGGGAGGTTAGTGATCATACTTAAAGCACACAAAACAAACTGAGGTCCATAAGAGATTCAAAATGTGTAAAAATATCTGACATTACAATACTTGTCATGAACAAGTTTAAATGCTTGCAGTTAAATGATGAGCGCTGAATCAAACAAAACTGCTAACTATTGAGTATTGAGTAACCAACTTTTACTGGACAATGGTCATTCACTGTGATCATTTCATATTCACCATAATCTTTTGTTGAGAAGGTCAAACAAAACTACATTTGTTTTGATGGTAACCTTAAAGTGACATGACTTTTCTCTAATTGATGTTATCTTTTAATTTAGTTACTTATGTTTATAATAGAGTGCAATTCTGTTGCAGTCCCCTTCTCATTTTATATTAAAAAGTCAGTTCATAAACTCTTAGCAGTGTGTGTGTTTCAGTGAAGATTAGCATTAAAAATAAAAGCTCAGCATGTTAGGGGATTTTTCTGTGATGAAATTACCATAATTTCCTTCCAGGTCGCAGCCCTTTACTATTTATAGCTTTCTCCCCCCCGGCACCCCCCAACAGCTGAGGAATTGATATTTCATATCTCTCACAACAACAGGCAATAATAAATGATGCTGATATAAAGCCAGGATGCATAGGCAATAATTCTTTTTCAGTCAACAGAACGGCAATGGGATTGCCTGGCAAGTGTGGTTTGTGTTTCCCGAGAAAGATAGGAAAATGTACTCCACCTCTAGAAGAAGCTACTCCAGAGCTCACAAATCTGAAGGAGCTGATAACAGACTATTAGTAGCACTCGGGCTGACCCATAAGCTGAAAGATAGGCCAATAAAGGGAAGCTTGACCCTTGCCTTGTGGATTCCTTGTCAGCATGCCAGAAGGAAATGACATAAGTGGTAGAAGCCTGACCTAGAAGTATGCAGGGAGTTTGGTATTCAATATGAATAAGGAAGGGCTGGGGCTGGAAGATGAATCGCTAAAACAATAATTGTCAGGAAGAACCTTGACAGGGTGGATCAACTGTGATAACTGACCTTTCAAGGTAACAATGTAAACTGTCAAATAATGTGATCCAGTGGCAATAGGCCTGTCCCCTGAAGTGCCAAGACTTGTGTGATTGCAAATATTATGACAACATCATAGGCCTTGGATGCAGTATTGATTCAATTCTCAGCTGAACCATAGAGGATGGATCCAAGGAACCTTAGAACAAGAAACTTAAAAAAATACTTGACATTTGATTTTTCTGGCTAATTATTTTGTACTGAAATTCCTCACTTTTACTGTTGAAAGTCAACTCTTAGGATTCTACATTGCTCCACTCTACAAGATTTAGATATTTATATTTTAATATGCATTATAAGACTCTTGAACTTTTTTATGTCTGGAGTACCAAAACACATAGGCCAGAATTTTATGTCCTGTGGGCGGGTATGTGTCCGACCTGAACGGGTGTAAAATCACGCGAGATGATGTTGGGCGAGCGTCCCGATGTCATCACGCACTCGCGCAATATTTTGCTTGGCGGGCGTGCGCATAAGTCGGAAGTGTGCCCACCAACAATTAAGTGGGCAATTAAGCTCATTAATGGCTCATTAACCGCCCAACCTTGCGGTTGGCGGACGGGCCAATTGGCCGGGCGGGCTTTACATTTTTGATGAAACCTCATCCAAGGGTGGGATGAGATCTCCGTTAGGATTTAAAATAAAAATAAATATCTGGGGACTTTGTTTTAATGGGGTTTGCTTTCCGGTGCTTGATTGTGCTGCATGGACTGTTTTTGCAGCATTTTTGTGCGTTCTTTTATTATTTGGAAGTCTGCAGCTCCCTGAGGCATCTGTCTGCCTTCAGGAAGCTCAATGGAAGCGCTCACCAGCACCCGCGGTAACGATGGCGCCCACCTTCTTCCCGCTCCCACCAGCAGTACTGAGCCTGTCTCACGGCATGTTTCATGCTGGCTGCCTGTTAATTGGCCAGCTAGCATGAAATTACAGTTGGGGTCCAATTGTGGCCAGGGGATGGTTTCCCATCTGTTCCCAGGCCTGCCGATCACGAGCACAAAATTCAGGCCATAGTAAACCTAACCTGACATTGTAATGGAAGATTGCTCAGGCCCATATGTAGCCGTGGATGATCCTTTACAGGAAGGGATCATCGTCAGAAGCCTGCCATTTCAGAGTAGATTCTCCTAGGCTCTTGAAATGTCACCAAGTACATCAGCCAGTCTCCGGTGAGCAGCTTCCACAAAATAAACCTTGAACGTGGAAACCCCATTTCTTCAGGGAAATGCCCATCCCCAACAAGAGAGAAAACCAACAGCACGTACTGAAAGTGCCATCAGTATGGCTGAAACCTTGACCATTGTAACCCTTGGCCTCAGCCTAGTGCACAAAGACACTTTGAGAAGTCCTTCGCAACCTGGAAAATGCACCTATACATTAGAGGCTGTCAATAAACTGGAGAAAACACCACCTTGTGCCTCGTCACACCATGCCTACTATGCCAAGAGTGCCAGTAGGAAGCATGACTTTACACCCACAAACTTCAGATATGATTGTATGTGCTAACAGTACTTCAGTGACTACACATTGTTCAGGGTGATGCCACACTTGTACTCGCAACTCCTTCAATTACCTTCCGCATTATCCACCCACCCCGCCAAACCGTTGTCTGGCGTCAGGAGTGGGTGACATTTGCAACATGCAATGCTGCCAAACCCCTCAGCTCCCTGTGACCCCTTGGCCTCCGCCACCTAGAAGAGAATCACTTCAAAAGTAGTGGACAAACCACACAAGCATGCTTCCCTGGAGCACACATGGCATCTTGACATGTGGGGTATTGAGTTTAGTCACTGTGGATCACGTGTGGATATTTGTCTTTGACACAGCACTCATGCTTAAAGAGCACCTGATAAACTGGCTTTGATCATTGAGTCTGATCACCAATCCTGCATTAAAGACAAGAAGTGATGGGCAAGAAATGCTGCAAGAAGCATTTCAATTTGTAACCCTTGGTGTACTGCTACCTTATCTGAAGGTCTGGAGAAGGAAATAGCCTTCCACTGCCGGACATGCATGGGCACACCCTTGCTCTTGATGGCGTCAATGAGAAATGACTTTGGCATGCAGTCTTCAGTGCCAATGGTAAGGGCTGCTTTCATTCTGTAAACATTCTTATTGAGAGCGTTAGGCAGACAGAAATATTTTTGGCAATAGGAACTTGTATTTATAATGTGCTGAACTGTGATATAAACAAAGTGTTATGAAATGAAACCACAGTGAACTCATTTCTGATCAAAGTGACACGATGCCCTGCGCTTGTGAATGCTCCTTCCAAGATTCCCGCCATGTGACCTCAGAGGAGGTGAAGGCAGCCTGCTTAACTCTTGTACTCCCCGGCATTGAGGAGCGTGGTGGCCGGCCTCATCGTCCAGGGCCTTGTTGGGGTCCTCCTTCAGACTGCAGCCTTTGCATTTCTACAGGGGCAGCCATTGTCACTGGGATAAGCAGAGCAGATGAGTGCTCTGGCGGAGGGGCTGGAGAGTTGGAAGAAGTTGAGGGTGCTGAGATACTCTCAGAATCTTCACCCTCCTCACTAACCTTCACAGCCCTAGGTTGGCCTTCAGATGGGTTAACTGGGGCTGGCTGCTGGGGCATAGCAGTCATCCATTCCAGCAACCATTGAGCCACCAGTCAACGTCCAGTTACGGGAACGCAGCTCTTCATGTATTCCATGGATGTCAGCGGTCATACGCTGAGCAGACTGCTCTACGCTACTGAATGAGCCTTGTATCCTTTGCAGGGAGTGAAGCTGCACTTGCTTCCACTCTGAATGTGCTCATGTGTCTCTTCATGAGATGGGCCGTTCTCTCATAATTGGAGCTCATGTGGTTGAGCCCCCGAAACAAGGTAGAGCTCATTACTGCCATGGACGTCTCCACTCTCAGTGCATGAGCTCGCAATGCCTCAGGAAACTCTGCCAGATGTCCACACATCTGCCGCTGATGCTCCAAATACTGTGCCCCACAAGGTGATTCCTGAGGCCTTGCCTCCATGCCTACTGGAGCATCATCATGCCCAATCTCCCTCCTCCTCCGAGGGAGACTGCGTTCAGATATTTCTGACTCACACACCACCTCCTGCACTCTGCTGCAGTGCCCTTCACCACGTATCACAGACTCTAAACACACACTACATCTCTCTGATGTGCTGGTAAGTGTGTTAGCGGGGTGTGAGCCAGGCAGATTTAACACTGCCTCCTCGAATATCTCTTCCTCTTTCTGATGCCTGAGGGATGACGCTCCCCAGGGTTGGGCGAAGCGGGGTGGTGGGTGTGAGTGAGCGGTTCTGCGTGAGGCAAAGAAGGAGGTGATGAGATTTGTCCCTTTACATTGTGGGAGCACGCTCTGATACACGCCGTTGCCTTTAGCCTCTAACCATAATCATACTTCCGTTATTATGCAGCCCAGCCTTCACACTCCCTCTCATTCCAACGTCCCCTTCTGCTCAGTGAACTAATAGGATCACCTCCACTATTACCACCATGTTCCAAACAGCCTCTACCATCACCTTTAGTACCTTGTATGGGCAATTCTCCCTCCCCACCAACCAGACGGCAGGCACCTTGGCTAATTCTATGGCTGTCTCCACCATATTTCTGATCGCCCGTGGCCTCCCACCTCCAGCCCAGGATATCTCCTTTACATTATGGGTCCTCTTTTCCAGAGCTCTATCCTCAGATTGCTTTGAGGAAATTCCTCATATACAACCACATATATTATATATATAGCACAGAAGGAGTCTATTCAGTCTATCATATTTGTCAGCTATTTCCTCAAGTAATTCAAAATGAATACCTTCTGTTTTGCTCTCTCCCAATTGCCCTCTGTCATCCTCTACTTCAAATTTTTATCTACTCTTCCCTTAAAATGTTCTCAACCACAACCAATTCCTCTGTAAAACAAATTCTCCTAGCCCGTTTCATCACTCTTAGTGATAAATTTATATTGATGACCCTCATCAGTGACTCCCCAAACAGATATAAAGACCTTTGACCTGGAAGCACTGACAGTACGGAAAATGTGTAATTACCTTAAAATGTTTGGGGAGTCTGTAATTTTTTTTAAGAATGTTTGAAAAGAACTTTTAGGAGTTTGCATCAATGGTAAAGAGATCAATTATAATTTTCTTAGATAATAAGAAATACTGTACCATTTACCTGGTGACCCTTGACCTGGAAGAAGTACCAACAGGAAGTAAGTTAAGATAGGGGAACAATGCAGCCAGACACAAAGGAAAGCTGGTGGAAGAAGGTGATCAGCTCATAGATGGAGACAGGAAGCGAAAGCAGACAGAATTCATGTGAGGAAAAGCTAGCAAAGCCCTCTATGAAAAGTTAATTTTCTGTTTGTCAGTAAAAAGAAAAAGAAAATTGTAGAAGCTCTTAGGGAAATGATGTACAAGCGAGCTAAGAGAGACTGAATCCTAAAAAAACAGTGCGAATAGCTGAGGCATGTAAAAGAACTGAGTGTTTGTATCGGAGGCCCAGATTGTTGGTTGGTCAGTTGAAAAGGAACTCTGGAAAGCTATGCCATCAGAACTAACATGACCTGAATGATAGAGGTCTCATAGATGTGTGCCTTATTGGTGTTAACCATTTACAGTGACCTTTGATGGAATACGGCTGCCAGTGAACATGACTCGTGGGTTGATTTGATTGAGTGGGAATGTGAGAGATCCTACATACTGGAGGCTGAGTTAGAGAACGTTGGAACTAATCATGATGCCATGTGTGTGGGGAGTGATGTGGGTGTTTGTGGCTGTGTAAGATATATCTTTGTTGTATTGACTATTTAAAGTGAAATTTACCATTTTATTTGAAGTATCATTTGCCTTTTAATTCATATTTAATTTCCATTGGTTCTAACTGGTGTTAAAGTAAGAGTTACAAAAAGTGAAATCTTGTTTGTGATTTCTTCATTTGGGGGTCATTCAGTAAATTTGGTTATTTTGATTTATGCTTTCCCCACAGGGAACCCGATAACAGTTTTTCCTACTCATTATTTCAAATCAATTTCAATTCTACTTTTAGCCTTTGCTGCACCAACAGAAATAGTCTTATCATGGTTGATTTCAACTTCCTTTGCACTGCAGTCTTGAAGTTAAAATTGCAATGAGTACTTACTACACAATTCACATTAGTTTTCAATGCACCGCCATCTTAATTCCAATGTTTTCTTAGCGAGCTGAGACACCACCTGAAGCAGACAAGACAGTAGTTATGTACTTATTGGGATCCCAAATCAATTTTAGCACAAACTGATATTCCGCCCAGGAATGAACCTGCTGAATAAGACCACAATAACTTGCAATTATGTCGCATCTTTAACCTAATAAAACATCCCAAGGAACTCATAAAGCATTATAAAACAGAATTTGACACCAAATCACATAAAAAGTTGACTAAAGCTTGGTTAAAATAGTAGGTTTTGAGGACTATCTTCAAGGAGGAAAGTGAGATAGAGAGTCAGAGATTTAGGGAGGAAATTTCAAAACTTTGGGCCTTGGCAGCTAAGGGCATTGTCGCCAATGGTGGAATGATTAAAATTGTAAATCCTCCTGAGGCCAGAATTGATGGATTATAGAGATTTTGGAGACTATAAGGCTGGAAGCAATTATAGAGATAAGGAGGGACAAGGCAACAGAGGGACCTTAAAAGAAGGTTGACAATTTTTAAAAAGTGAGGCATTGCTTAACCAGGAGCCAAGATCGATCAGTAAGCAGAGTGGAGATGGGTGAGCAGGACTTTGTGTGAGTCAGGACATAGACAGCAGAGTTTTGATTTACCTCAAGTTTGAAGAGAGTAGAACCAGGGAGGTCAAGCAGAAGTGTATTGAAATAATCAAGTCTAGAGGTAACAAAGGCATGGATGATGGTTTCAGCAGCAAATAAGCTGAGGATAGGGCAGAGTCAGGTAATGATATGGAGGGGGAAATAGGGGTTTTAGTGACGGTGTGGATATGTGGCATGAAGCTCATCACAAGGTCCAATATAACACTGAGGTTGCAAATAATTTGTTTCAGCCTTAGTTGCCAGGGAAAGGGATAGAGTAGATGGCAAGGAAATGGATGCGGACCGAAGATGATGACTTTGGTCTACCAAATATCTAATTGAAAGAAATTTCTCCTTATTCATTACTGGATGTCAGACAAGCAGTCTGATAATTTAGAGACAGTGTAAGGGGTCAGGAGGAAGCAGAGCTGTGTGTTGTCAGCGTACATGTAAAAATTGATGTAGTTGTGGATGAAAAGGCCCTAGTAAGATTGGCTTCAAAATGATAACTGCAAGCATTATTTGAAGGGCACTCAACTGTAAACACTCAAACCATGTGTTTCTGTTTGCTATAGCATTTTTTGGATTTCCACAGCAGTGTTTGCTTTGGGGATTGCTTTTCAGCATTCATTCTACTTACAGATTCTCAGTAAACACAGAGCATATGATGGGTACTGTTCTTGACACTTTAGTTTAATTGCATGAAGTGAAGACACAGGAGCAGCATTAGGCTGTTCAACCACAAGGCACATCAGGGCCTCTCAGAAGACTACACGTGATAGGGGCCACTTGAAGAAAGTCTTACCCAGGTATAGAGTGTACAGGCCTAGAGTCACTTTCCTGGATGATGAGCAGTGCATAAGGAGGTGGTGCTTCTCCAGACAGGCTGTCACAAACCTGTGCCGGCTTCTGCAGCAAGCCCTATAGATGTCCAGGCCAGGTGACCATGCTATACCTGAGGCAGTGCAAACCATCATCATCCTTAACCTCTTTGCTCTGGATTTCTTCTAAGTTGTCAGAGGTGACATTTCTCGTATCAGTCTGCAGATTGTAAATGCACAAAACACTTCACCATTGACCTGCTGCCACGACCAAAGGCTAAGTCAGTCTCTCATTGCATGGGAACAGTCAGAATGAAGGAGTTGTGGGATTTGCTGCAGTTCTTGGTGTCCCATTAGTGCTGAGTTGCACAGATTACACACATGTATCTATCAGGGTGCCTGCCAATCCACCAGCAGCCTTCATCAACAGGAAGCACTATTCTTCAATTGAAACATTGCTGATCAGTGACGAGCAACATAGATGAATGCACATTAGTGCCCAATTTCTAGACAGTTGTCACAATGCCTTCATTCTGTACCAGTTAACCATCTTCCACTTATTCCTCCATCAAAGAACAATGGAGCATGGCTACACAAGGGCAAGGACTATACCCTCCAAGCATATCTCATCACACCTCATTGTAACCTGGGCATACCCACAGAGATGAGATACAACTAGAGCCAGAATGATCATTGAACACACAATTGGACTCCTCAAACATGCTTTGATAAGCCTGAAGTTTTACTGCAGTACAACCCACAGAGTTTTCCGCATTGTTTGTGGGCTACATTTTACACATCAACAGAAGAAGATTTAGGCAAAGACAAGGGAGGAACAGTAGTGTGTGAAGACATCAGCCTGCAGTTGGCGATGCTCAGGATTAGTTGATTGCCCAGTTCTTACCTGGCCAAATAATTCTCCTTAAACCTTATTTTATACTTCGCCATATTAACTGTCCTTGCCTGTCCATTTCTGCTGCAGATTTTGCTTGGGCCTCTTCCATCTCATTGCAATAGTACCAACTTCTGTGCCCTCAGATCTTCATCCAACAACTGAAGCAGAGAACCTAGGTGTTCTTCCCTGATTCATTCTTCACTCCTCCCACCTCTCAGTTTAAACAGAATCTAAAAGATATTGAACACATCCTCCCTTAAAGATGTTCATTCATACTTTCTATACTGAGTGGGCAGATCACAGGAAATCTCACTCCCCAAGAGATGGATTACCTGTCATCAACACCAGTGGAATTAAATTCAAATGAAATCCTATCATTACATGGTCTGGATCTGATGGTTTGGCAGGAGGGTGAGCCACCCCACCCTCTGCCCAGCTCTTGACCACTGACTGATAAAATAGACCAAATTATTTCAAGTCTCTCCAAATAAACATAGGCCAGGGAATTCTTCGGAGCTGCTCCCATTCCCCTAGTGTTTGCTGGAAATATGGCAGAAACCTGGATGCCTGGTGATAGTTTCTTATCCATGGCATTATCCTGGTGAATCTATATTGTACAGTCATTTTGGTCATTTCAATATGGGGCACCTAACCATTGTTTTTCACAAATTTACCATTATCTTTATGGCCTTGCAGCATATGCTGCTATTGACAAAATGCCATGGGCCATTTTTTATGATTTTATCTACCAGAACTTGCATTTTTAACTAACTAGTTATTTGTAATCCTAGCCCTCTTTGTGGACATCCTCGCAGTATCTTTCCATTCAGTGTATGCTCCCATCCTTCAGTTAACCTCTCAAAATGCAATGTCTCGTGCTTCTCCACATCAAATTAACACAGTGACATGTCTGCACATTCTACTGATTGGACTTTCAGTAGCCTGCCCCCCACTCCCCCCACCCCAGCAACTCCACAAAGCCGTTTACAGGCTTTCTCTCTGTTTGTATGCTCCTACATTTTCAATATCACACTTCCCATATTACTTTCAAACAATAATATAAAGGCAAAATGGGACTGTCACTGACCTCATCTCCTCTGGAGATCTTCCCTCCACAGCTTCCAACCTCATAGTCTCCCAACCTCGGACTGCCTGCTTCTACATCCTCCCCAAAATCCACAAACAGGACTGTCCCGGTAGACCGATCGTGTCAGCCTGTTCCTGCCTCATGGAATTCTTTTTTTCCTATCGTGACTCCGTTCTCTCTCCCCTTGTCCAGTCTCTTCCCAAATCATATCAACAATTTCCAGTTCCCTGGCCCTAACTGCCTCCTCTTCATCATGGACGTCCAATCTCTCTACATCTCTGTCCCCCACCAGGATGGTCTGAGGGCTCTCCGCTTCTTCCTTGAACAGAGGCCCAAACAATCCCCATCCACCACCATTCTCCTCTGTCTGGCTGAACTTGTTCTCTCACTGAACAATTTCTCCTTAAACTTGTCTCACTTCCTCCAAATAAAAGGTGTGGCTATGGGTACCCGCATGGGCTCCAGTTATGCCTGTTTCTTTATGGGATATGTGGAACATTCTTTGTTCCAGTCCTACTCAGGCCCCCTCCCACAACTCTTTTTTCGGTACATTGATGACTGTTTTGGTGCCATTTCAGGTTCAGGTCTGAACCTGGAAAAATTTATCAATTTTGCTTCCAATTTCCACCCCTCCGTCATTTTCACATGGTCCATCTCCGACACTTCCCTTCCCTTCCTTGACCTGTCTGTCTCAATTTCTGGTGATGGACTGTCCACCAGTATTCATTTCAAGCCCACCAAATCCTACAGCTCCTCACACCCTGCTTCTTGTAAGGACTCCATCTCATTCTCCCAGTTCCTTTGCCTCCGTCGCATCTGTTCCGATGATGCCATTTTCCAAAACAGTGCTTCTGACATGTCCTCCTTCTTTCTTAACTGAGGTTTCCTACCCAGTGTGGTTGACAGGGCCCTCAACCGTGTCCGACCCATCTCCTGCATCTCTGCCATCACACCTTCCTCTCCCTCCCAGAACCATAATAGGGTCCCCTTGTCCTCACTTTTCACCCCACCAGCCTCCATATTCATTTTCGCAAGCTCCAGAATGATGCCACCACCAAACACATCTTCCCTTCACCCTGTCAGCATTCCGTAGGGACCGTTCCTTCTGGGACAACCTGGTCCATTCCTCCATCATCCCCAATACCTCAACCCCCTCCCACTGCACCTTCCCATGCAATTGCAGAAGGAGCAACACCTGCCCCTTTACTTCCCCCCCATCTCACCATCCAAGGGCCCAAACATTCCCTTCAAGTGAAGCAGCACCTCACTTGCACCTCCTTCAATTTGGTCTACTGCATTCACTGCTCCCAATGCGGTCTCCTCTACATTGGAGAGACCAAATGCAGACTGGGTGACCGCTTTGCGGAACACCTTCGGTCTGTCCGCAAGCATCACCCAGGCCTTCCTTTCATTTGCCATTTCAACACACCACCCTGCTCTCATCCCCACATGTCCAACTTAGCCTGTTGTAATGATCCAGTGACGCTTAACGCAAACTGGAGGAACAGCACCTCATCTTCTGATTAGGCACTTTACAGCCTTCCGGGCTTAACATTGAGTTCAACAACTTCAGACCATAAACTGTCTCCTCCATCCGCACCCCTTTTTGATCACCCCCTTTTTTCTTATTAATTTTCATTTTCATTTAATTTATTTCTTTTCCCACTTATTTTCATTATTATTATTTTTAAAATATATTACCATTTTTATTCATTGTTTTCTCCCCAGCTTTTAGCCTTTTTGATCTTTCTTCCCATCGCTGTCCCCTGCCCCCACCCCACCCCCACTAGGGCCATCTGTCACTTCCCAGAGTGCTTACCCTGGTCCTGCCATTATCATATTTTGCTTTCCACTCTTAATGTCAACATTAGCATCTCCTTTATCCAGCACCACCACAACCCTTTCATCTTTTGCTTATGACATCTTTCGCAATCTCTCCTTTGCCTGCACCTATCGCTGGCCTTCTATCCAGCTTCACCTGTTCCGACCCCACTTAAACAGTATATATTTCATCACATTTCTACTCCCCTTAGCTCTGAAGAAGAGTCATACGGACTCGAAATGTTAACTCTGTCTTTCTCTCCACAGATGCTGTCAGACCTGCTGAGTTTTTTCCAGCATTTTTTGTTTTTGTTACTTTCAAACAAGATGGAAATAATTCTTTTTATTTAAATTATACATAATTCAGTGCCATAATTCACTGTTTAATCATTTGGGTGTATAGAACTTGAGTATTACTGAAAAAAGAGACATGCTGTCGAAACCTTTTGTCTTGCACTCAAAAGGACAGAATGCGCGAGAATACCAATTGTAAAGGGAACAACAATTTATACTGAATGAGAAGAGAGTGCTGATTGGTTGGCAAGCAGTCTCTGATTGGCAGAGGCAGAATGGTGAATGCACCAGGGAGCACTTTTGCTAAGGATCTTCTACCCATCACACAAATGAGTAATGTGGTACATGAATTTCAGTGCTGGTTTGATGCCAGGTATGTAAGTCTTACAACCCAACAACGGGCAAATCATATCAAACAGCATGTCCTTTCGGTTGTCTGCAACAGACAAAGGACTGACCATACCCAACCAGCCCATGCATGCAAAAGTCAGAACATTGCATCCAACATTAGATGTGATTATATTATTGGACAACACTTACTAAACTGCCCTGACTGTGCTAAGAAGTACACTGACAACCAATTTATGATTATCAGCCTGGCTCACAGTGTGGCTCGCTTACGTCTGCTCGAAGCTACATATATTAACACACAGGGCCCTGTCCTTTGCAGACAGAAGGAGCATATCCATGCATTGCACCTTTTTTTTAACTAAACAAAAGCTTTGGGGACAGCCATTCCCTGGTTCATTCCTCATGGCAATGCCCTGCCCAGTCGGCGTCGACCTGCCTGGTTTGAATTTAAACAAAAGCTTGGCAGTTAACTGTTCCCTGGTACATTCTCTATGGCAATGCCTCTACCAATCAGAGTCCACTTGCCAACCAATCAGCACTCTCTTCTCATGCAGTATAAATTGTTGTTCCCTTTACAATTGGTATTCTTGCAAATTCTGTTCTGATGAGTACATGTCTCTTTTTTCAGCAAAATTCACCATTTAGGAAGACATACAAAAGAAATTATTACTCTATCATCAGAAAAATCATTTAGTATTGTGACAGTTAAAATGTACAATATCACCCTAGGAGATTGACCTGAATCAAAGGCTAAGTACAACTTGCATCTGTCAGCAGTGTTCATTAGGTGACACTGGCTCGCTGGCAATGATAATGGTGATTAATTACCTGTGTCCCTCACCAAGTGGCTCATTTTACTCCTTTACCCTACAGCTACACAGGTTAGATGAAGCCATAAAGATTGGTGGCAGGTTAAGTCAGCTTCATCTCACCTGGCAAAAAATGTATCATGGTAATATTTTTGACTGGATAAAAAAAGTAGGATATTCTTCCATGCAGCTATTCTCCAATCCACTTGTGTGTCTAGTGGATGGGAATTAAATCTGTTTTTGCATAAGTCCATGATAACTCCTGTTCTCAACCTATTTCACAAGCATTCTAATATCTACTAGGCATATGCCCATTCTGAAAATATTAAGATGATAAAATTCTTAATAATGTTCCTTCACATTCAACTTTAATGGCTTTAAGGAACTGTAAGACTCATTCTGGAAAATTAATTTCAAAAGGATAAAGGCTGAGAAATTGATTTAACATTGGGAGCAGGTACAAAATGGGCTGTGTGTTTCCAACATGCGTATAAAAATGATGGAAATAGAGCCTCAAGACCTCATTTCCACAAAAACCACAAGCTGCGGATACTGAGCGGCCTAATGCAGCTCGTCAGTCAAGGCCTTTGTAAACTCGTCCGGCTTGGGTTTGGAGTGAAACCGCAGGTAAGTGTTGAGAGAGTGGAGGTGAATGGGAGGGGAGACGGTGCTGAACATTGGCCAGCAGCCGCGGCCTGTAATGTGCTGTGGAGCCAGGAGGGAATTTAAGAAACTTAACTGTTCTTCAGCGGCCTCCAGTGGTCCCTTTAAGGACTGCTGTTGGATGGATGCAAAATTCAACATTGCCTCCAATGTGCCAGCTCCGCTTTTGGCTACCTGAGGAAAAGAGTATTTGAGGACAGGGATCTCAAACCTGAAACTAAGGTCATGGTTTACTGGGCACCAGTGAATCCTGTGCTCCTACGTGCTTCGGAGAATTGGACTACATACAACAGGCATCTCAAAGCACTGGGGAAGTACCACCAGTGGTGCCTTTGCGAGATCCTCCAAATCCAGTGGCAGGAAAGGCGGTCCAACATAAGCATCCTCACCTAAGCCAACTTGCCCAGCATCAAGGCGCTATAGCTCTGTTGGGCCGGACCTGTCGTTTGTATGCCTGACACCAGACTCTCTAAGTAAGTGCTATACTTGGAACTTGGTCAAGGCAGGAGACTCCAGGGAGGACAGCAAAAATGCTTTTGGGATGTTCTCAAAGCATCTCTGAAGCGCCAAACATCCTCACTGACTTATAGGAGGCCCTGGCTTGAGACTGAACAAATATGGGGAAAGCTCACTCGGGAAGACACCAAACACATCGAGAGACTTTGTCGGGAACGTGCAGAAGTGAAGTTGAGGCACCAGAGAGAGCACACAAACCTCCAAACAGCCCTTCAAGCAATATCTGCCCCACAGGCGGCAAGAGTCTGCAGATCGTGTATTAGACTTATCAGCCATCTCAGAAACCATTGAACTGGGGTGGAAGCAAGTCATCCTCTGTCCCGAGGGACCGTCCAAGAAAAGAAGTCGTTGGTTCAACACGGTCAATTCAAATAATAGAGTGGAGCATTTGTAGTACATATTTCATCCAATTCTTGGTGAATCTGGCAATCGGATCCTAAAAAAGATTTCAGATTAACATATTCAAGGGACCTAAGCTATGTTTTAGGTGATGCCTGCGTCACTCAGAAGTTGCTAGTTATAAGACTGGCAGCTGGTACACTTCGAGCAGGTGGGAGATCATGCCCAGAATATAAGTTCCAAATGACATAAAATTGGGATGACAGAAACCAATGTCTCCCTGAAAATCTTCACAAATTTTTTTTTGGCAAACCATAATCGTTTTTTTAAAGACAGAAAACAGTGATAAACAGGAAAATTGTGTTGCATCCCATTATTGCATCACTTGCACATGATATTATGACAGTTTTGATTCAGGCCTCTCTCTCAAAGTGATAATTGTTGCTATAAATCTTGGAGCTTATGTTGTTTTGCTGACAGCAAAATTATGTTTTTTTTATATATCATCTTCACAATTTGCATAAAAATTTCCATGATCTGAAGGTCCCTATCTTTTGCTGATTTAAAAAAAAGTAGTGTATGACAATTATGTTGCCCCAAATTTTGCCAGCCCTTTGGCAATCAATTGGGAGGCAGGAAGGCTGGCAAAATGGTGCAGCAAGGTGGTGGCTGTGTGCCCAACATCTTCCCACTGCCATGCAATTTTGCCAGCGGCGGGAATGTTGACAAATCGGCTGCCCACCAGGAGTTCAATTGAGGCACTTAAGTGGCCAATGTAGAGCCACTTTCCCCCTCCCGCCATCTTTCTCACGTCAGGAGGGCCTGTTGCCCAGTGAAATCCAACAGCCTCCCTGTGGGCTCCAAGTGTGTGGGCCATCTTTGCTGGGCATTTCATGGCCTAAGGAGGAGCCCCCGGCCACAATGACACTGACATGGCAAACTCCCCCACTGACCCCACCCCACCGATCACCAGGGTTTCCTACCCAGACAATGTGCCCCCCCCGACCAGTCCCACACCCCTCATTGAGGGCACCTGCCCATTGAGGTCTCCTCTCCCTGGAGCTGCAGCATTAGCAAGAAGTGACACTGCTGAGCAGCCGGCTCTCTGATTTGGCCAACAACTCTTGGAGAAAGGTCACTGTGCTTAATTGGGAATGACGGACCTGGCAATAGCCACTCAATTGGCCACTGGTGGGAACATACTTCCCTGAGTTTCGGCGTGCCAAAACCTCACTTTTGGCTCTGGCAAAGGGACTTCTGCTGCCTGCATAAAATCCAGCCCAATGTGCTTATCTGTCAACTGTTCTTTGCAAATCGGAAAGCGATGTGCCAATCACTTTTCCATGAGGCTACAGCTCTGTCAAGCAAAAGTACATTGTGATCTTTGAAAAAGTTGCACACATGAATCATTTAGTGCTGTACGTATGAAATTTGAGTGGGGATAATGTTTCCTCAGATCTCACTTAGGGATTATACAAGGTGCTGTCCCTCCTCTTATTTATGAAACTGGTTCTATACTGTGGAGAAGGTCAGCAAAGAGAAGTGACTAAATCCACACTCAAAGTAAGCTGAAATTAGTGCAAAGAATCAGACAGGATGAGTCTGAAGAACTATGACAGTATATGGTCCGGCTTTCCCTTTAGTTTGGAATAAGGATGATTCAGAGAAAGATACAGTAGACAAGGGTCCATCAGAAACGTTCAATTATCAGAATTATCAAGAGGCTATTAATTCTTTAACAGTCAATTACAAATGTCTGCTATTGTGCAATAAACCGTACAGCAGTGTTAATCCACTATGACCCTTGTTGCAAATGCAAAGAGAGAATTTGGACCCAAAATTAATTTGAAGGCAGGGTCCAGACAGGATGGTGGAATTGTGTGAGAGAATCATGGAAGTCAACTGAGTGGCTGATATCTCAATTCAATTGTCGCAATTGCTCAAGATGGACAGGGAGCAAGGGAAGCAGCCAGATTTAATAACCTCTTACTGGAATTACTGCTGGTGCAGTCAGGAGGATGAAGATATTTTTCCCCAGCGACAGGAGGAAGAAAACTGATGCTTTCACCAAGAAGGCACGGATTGAGATGGCTGAGGAGGTGAACAGAAGAAAGTTGTGCCCAGGTCATGGATACAGTGTGAGAGACAGCTTAATGATGTAATCAGGTCAGGAAGAGTGAGCACATTTATTGATTCAACTATATCCTATGGTTTAAGCCCCTGCCTCCTTTCACTCTGTCTTGCTAAGTGTTCACCAACACAACATTCTTCACATACACTCAACTTCCAGCAGCACCCAACTTCACTTCTCTTATACTTCGTCACCTCCCCAATTATCCTTATGCAATGTGTTGCATGTGTCACATAGTCATCCTGACTGAATGCACTATATCTATCTATTGGATGAATACATGACCTTCACTCACTCACCAGTTTGTATTCTTATTCCTTGCAGGAGAAGATGGTGCAAAACCCAAGGCAGAGGGAGAGGATTGGAGCTGCTCACAAATAATCCAGTTTATTGATGCAGAGGATGATGCCTTAGGGATAAATGAGTCAAGATGGAGGGACTGGGGTTTAAGTTGATCTGTTCCAGTCCCACAAGATGGACTTGTAGTGAATTGGCAGTCCATTTTTCACTGCACCAGTTTTTGTTATCCATTTACTTGGAAAATATTGCTAAAATATTTAATTTCAAACCAAGTACAAGTGACAGTGAGATGAGCAAACCTGTCTCCAAATTGAACTATTTCTATCTGAACTTCAGTGGAAAGAAGATCGGGTGTGGTGAAAAACTAGCTGCCAATTTTCTCCAAGCAAATTCGAAAAATAAACAGATCCGCCATGATCTTATTGAAGGGCAAGTGGGAGGGGCCAAATGTCCTACTTCTGCTCTTATTTCACATGTTTGTAAGTCCATTTAGCAATGCTGGTGCAGGCTAATGCCACCCCCAGGGAGTTAGCAGATAACTGGTGATCGAATTACAAATATCTCTGACACACAAACTGACTTCATTTTATAAATGACTGAAGTATGAGAAGAGAGAGAATGCGATTGTCAGGTATGTAGATAATTTTGCCACAAATAACTCATATCCCTCTTTTGTCTTCAAGAACTTTCAAACATAGAGCAAGTGTCGCAGGACATCTATGAGGACAATTCCTCATGGACCTTATTGCTTTTGAGGTTGCAGCATTACAGGTTGTATAGCTACAGACCAGCACAGATACTCACACATTGGTGAGTCTACTTAGACAGTTTTCGCCTGGTGATTCACATCCCACAGGTGAGCACAAGCAGACAATGGCAGCAGGGACAGCTGTGGAGGGTTCATATCATGAGGCACAATCCTTTCCAAGCTCTGCTCAGCAGGACACCATTGCTGAATCTTGGGGGCTGTCATTAAGAAGGAGAATGCTAGAGATGCATCAGCAACTTAGCCAGGTATTGACAGACATGTCATGCACACTCTCTACATTGAGAGAGAGAATGGAGGAGTACAACTTTACTTCTAGTGCATTAGTGGCAGAGGGAATTGCGAGAGAGAGAGGATACCTCTATGGAGATTCAACATGGCTCTTGACTGAGTCCATGCAGGCCATGACTACAGCTGCGCAGACTTTGAATACCAACTTTAACAACATGACAGATGCCTTATCCGTGTCCTTCCAATGTGTTGTTGATCTCCCCAAGCTAATCTGAGAGGGAAGAGTGGTAATGATGGTCAAGGAGAGGGATGATAGTGAAAGGGGACATAAAAATGGGAACTGCACTCAAAATGCTTGCAGTTATCATCTCTTACCCCTCCCCAACCTTCAGCCAGTACCTCACAATCTGCCTCATCTCCCGAGATGGCTGAGTCTGCCACTGAACAGGAGGAGTCTATTCACGGGACCCTCAGGAGCTCCTCATGCATCGCAGCAGTCAGGGCAGGGGTCTGAGCAGCCTCACTCTACCTCTGCTAAAGCCACACACAGCATACCATGTAGAAGAGGCAGGAAACATAAGGTGAAGAAATTGTAATTCATCCATCCAGGGCATGCATATGGGTGTTTGAGAAAAAGTTATGTTGTTAAGTTGCCTAAGTTTGACATGTTCAAACAATTCTTCTGAGCAAAATAATTCTTTATATGTTTTACAGCAGCTTCTCCATTCTATAGAATTTCTTTGGTGACAGACACCAAATCAAACATACCTGGAATGCTGATTCACAGGGACTGTCAGGCCATCTGGGTGAGGGTAGAAAGAAGATTGCATTTTTGATCCAATATTTTTGAGGTTAAATAGCTTGTGGTCCTCATTGAAATGGTTCATATGTGAACAATTGGATGCCAATGTACACCTAACTCTACTTCAGCAAGAAAAGGCAATACCTTCAAGAGTGGAGAGAAAATGAGAGACATTTGTAAAATTAGATTTGTTAATAATGTTAGGAAAATCTGTAGTAACAATTCACTTCATCTTTCCAATATTAATGGAATAGGAGGTAGTCCAGGTGTATTTTGTTAAATATAATTTTTCTTAACTTCTTAAGAAAGTACATTCATGTATATGAAGTTATTGCACAATTTGATTACATGATGATGGTCGGAGAATTGCACTGATATTTCCAGGTGTCATGGTGTGACTGCTTGTGCAGGTTAAGCGATTGGCATAACTTGTTTACTTTTGGTTTCGAGAAATCAGTTGGGTTTGGGGATGTGAGGGAATGAAGACTCTATTGGCTGCATCATTGCATTTTATGGTCAAATCAGTGGGTCACCGTGTGAAGTGGAAAATTGTTCTGAGTAAATTTCTAAGAATGGACTCCAGCTTGCTTGTTATTTCACCAGTTCCTGACAGTTGTGCTTGGAGGAAATATGCCCCCTCTCTATAATATTCTTGGGATTTGGTTAGACTAATACAAAATATTTAATGAGTCTGCTGAGGTAAGTAAAACACTAACTTTATTGGAACACATCTTGTTGTGGGCTACATCTTAACATGAGGTTGTTCAAGACAGAGTGAGCAAGATCATGTGACATTGCATCACTTCCTGTGATGATATACACAGTATCTGATTAGCATATTGCACAGTTAGAATTAGCCCCTTTATACCACAGCCTCCTGGCCTCTGTTTACCAGTGCCCTGAAGGAGACATCAGTGAAGTGGGGAGCTCTTTCCATTGCCCACTGTGACATCTCCCTTATCCAGCAGCCTTCAGTCCATTAGCACAGTTTCCCTCTTATAGGAACTGTGCCTTTAAAAAAAATTGCTGCCTGGATCATCTGGTTTGCTCACAACGCTTGTTGACCCTCTGAAATGCGCAGAGACAGTGCTACAAAGAGGAGATCAGTCTGGAATTCACTCAGGGCTATGCTATAATCATGGAAATGAAGTGGGTGCACCAATTTTACATGCTGTCCACCTCGCTCGGAACTGGCATAGACATGTCGCAACTTGTGTCCCCTGCACACACAAACCGGCACACATTAATCTCTAGCCCAGAATTTTCTACAGAGGAGGAAAAGAAAAAGAAAACAGTTTTTCACTTCCAATCACTGAGCTGCCTTAAAATGCAGATTTATTTCAGACTTTGTGGTTTTAAAAAAAAATTAAACCAACGTGTTGCATTTCTTGTATGTTTGAATCTTCTGTTGCTGTGGGAATGTGCCACTAGAATCTCAACACATAAAAATGGAGCACACTTTTCAAGGATTTCAACTGGAAAATGTAGACTTTGTGATAGCAAATGAAAAAACCCTCAGCTCTGTAAATCATTATCGTGCATTTAATTAGTGAATTTCAATTAGAGATGCTCTTAAATAGAATAACTTGAATAGAATAACCTTAAAAATATAGAATTTATGTTTTTGGCTTGATTTGATCACTTGACAAAAGCTAGTCGGTAATGATCCATATTAACTACACACTCAGGTTTCGATTCTTTCCTATTTGAAACGTAAAAAGGGATAACTGTTCACTTTTTAATCTATCCAACCAGAAAAAAATACGAGCTATTGTTCCTATTGGAGCTTGTAGGAACCTGTTTCAGTGTGATTAAGTTCAGAGAGAAGCCAGGCACAGTAGATAGAGTAGAAGGTGTGTAAAAGTATGGAAAACATTTAAACTTAATACAATATTGAAATGGGAGCGCACATAGTACTAAATTAGTGAACATGTTAGCAAAGACCCTGCTAAATCAGGAGAAATAGTGGTGGAGGATTGGGATTTATCAGTACTGTATTATGAAAGTGGTGGGAGAGATAAAAGGAAACAGAATTAAGTAATCAACATAATGATAGTGAGCAGAACTCTGGCTGAGACATTAGAGAATAAGATAACGTGAAACAGAATCGGTATAGATAATCCCACATGTGTATGTGTGCTATAATATAGCTGTATCAAGTTAGATACATGATAAAATTGAATATCTTTATTTACCCTATAATACAGTCACTGGAAGTACCTGTGCAGATATGTAGTATCAGCCAGCAATAAGTAAAATTAGTATGTATGATGAATAACATTTAGTGGAAATGATAATGTTCCTGATTAGATCCTGAAGAATCGGAAATCCTTCAGTATGATAATGGAGAATGAAAATATAACTAGGGAAGTAAAGAAGAATACTTAAATCTTAAATCTGGAACTTTGGCGCCCAAAAAGCTGTTGAGGCTAGCCAGTTGAAAATACCAGAACTGAGATTTTTAGATTTTGCCTAGGCAAGCAAAGGGATATGAAGCCAAAGCAAGCAACTGGAGTGAAAAATACAGATCAGTCATAATCTAATTACATGGTGGAAAAGGTTTGAGATGCTGAATGGTCCACTCCTGATGCTATGCTCCTAAACATTATTTAACAAACCCTCCCAACATGGTGGCAGCTTGGGATCAAAAACCCTCAGCTTCACTAAAGTGCTGAAAGACTAAGAAATAGCAAAAACTTCAGTGGAAACTCTGACCTGAAAGATGTTCTCAACAGCAGCTGAAGACGCTGAGAAAATTCACCAGAAAAATCTCCAGAGAAAAGAGCCTGGAAGTTGGAGGCAGAGACTTTTACTGCAGCAGAAGATTCCCTTGGAAGTCCAGCTTCAGAACGCAGAGCGCACAGAGCCTGAACGGGTGAGCTAAATCTTTTAAAGTTCCAGGCTGCCGCTAGTCCTAAGGACTCTTTCTTAATTCAGTGTCAGAAACGCCATTTGAATGAAACCCACTGCTAAAACCCGATCCCTGACTCGGAGCCTCAACACGTGGGCCCCTGAGTTCGTAAAAGAGAAAAATAAATAAATAATTAAATCTCTCGGGTGTATCGCAACCGTCCAATGTGGCAAACAGCAAGCTTACATTTAAACTTGAACACCTTGTTACTCAGAAAAGCAAACCACTGAGCAACAGAACTCAGCAGGCAGCCAGTGAATCGTGCCATTGCCATTTTGTGGAGCCCACCAAAACCAGCAAGCGTAGGAAATCCTTTGTATTGCAGTGACCAGCAACGCTGTGTTGAAAGCCTATAAGCTCTTAAAGCTGTACCCATGCTTTAAAAATCTTTAACATGGATCACAATTCAACATTTCCAACTCAATTTGGGCTAACCCAAGGCCCAGACTAGTCACAAA
Source organism: Cetorhinus maximus (assembly GCF_964194155.1). Taxonomy (NCBI): domain Eukaryota; kingdom Metazoa; phylum Chordata; class Chondrichthyes; order Lamniformes; family Cetorhinidae; genus Cetorhinus; species Cetorhinus maximus. The sequence continues at coordinate 27,477,181 of NC_135884.1, read as the reverse complement.
ATTTGGGGTCATTGGAGGCAAAGATTTTTAAGATACATCATCACTTCTGGTTTTTAATAAAAAGTCAGAAGAAGGGCAAGCGAACACACTTTTTTACTCTATAGGGCCAACTGCGGATGACATCATTGCAAGACAGGGTATTAATGAGTCATCCATCAAATTTGAAGAGGTTTTAAAATCTTTTGACATTTATTTCAACTTGCAAACAAACAAAATATTGGAGAGAGCTAAATTCAATAAGAAAGTCCAACTGCCTGGGGACCTGTCGATTCCTTCATAAATGATCTCTACAGGATGGCAGAGGGGTGTGAATTATGGAGCTTTAAAATCTGAACCCATCAGGGATAGAATAGTGGTGGGTGTCACAGACAATTCATTCTCTGACCTCCTACAAGCCAAAGATGATCTGACCCTAGACAAGGCAATCCAGATAGTTAGACTGTCTGAACTATGTGAGCAACACCGGGCAATCATAAGGGGAGAGGATAAAACATTGAACAGAAGCCAACCCTCAGTCCAGCTTATCAGGTCACAAAGACACAATGACAATCCAAATCAGGGAAAGCAGAGTGATCTTGCCAGTGCTGCGGTATGAAGCACCCCCACAGGAGAGACCAGTGTCTTGCAAATACAGCTCAATGCTTCTACTGCAACAAAATGGGACACTTAGGCAAACTGTGCAAGTCAAAACTCCAGTAATACACAGCCCAAAAGTCATCCACGAGGTCAAGGTTGATAACCCAGAAGAAATACAGCCTTGCTTCTTAGGTGAGGTCAAGGATTGTGATTCTTCATTTTGGGATGCTTCCTTGTAAATGGTCGTCTAATAAATTTTAAATTAGATTCAGGTACCAGTATGAAAGTCTTGTCAGACAAGGAACCAAGGCTCAAAGACCTCTGGCAGGAGGGATCTGATTTCCAGTCATTGGCATGGTCCTGAGGTATGGCGGCAAACAGATCTTTGAGCTGATGTATGTCATATGTAAACAGCCTTTCTCTCTCCTGAGTAGGGTTGCCTGCGTAGCCTTGGATTTCCTCTATACCGCAGAGGATGTCGAGACAACCACTGTCATTAGTCAACCAGAACAGCACAGTCCCAAATACTGAAATACTAAAGAGTATTCAGACTCGGACTTCAGATTTGAACTAATTTCTCTTTGTGGAACTGGTCTGTCCATTCTCATTGCAGGTCCCAGCAAAACCCCAGTGGTCAGATCAGCCTACCATCCGTGAGACAACCATGACGTCTCCAGTAGAATTTGTACAGGAGGATGATCAGCAGTTCGAGAAGGCTCTACCTCCAACTACGGTGATGGTGCAGCTGGTCAACACAACCACTGCCATGCACACACTGAAGCTCCCAGCCAGCTTGTCATGACCACAAGAGATGCTGGAACCTGGTAGCGGACTCCCACCATCAACAATAACAAACAAAGGTGAGAGTACCACTAAACCTTCTTCTTGGCACAGTAATGCTCTTCCTCAGCCATAGAGGGCATCAATACCGCCTACACAGAGAAAGAAGAGAAAGAAGCAGCATACAGGCAAATTCAATGTTTGTCCACCCCACAGAGTATCAGCAACCACTGATCAACGTGGCTGCTGAACCAACCAACTACAGCTCAACATGAAGCAATGGAAGAAAAGAATGGAACCATACCCAAATGCTAGTCCAAGCTTCAAGCCACAGCAAGAACCAGAACCTACCACTCCTCTGACAGAATGGTGAATGAGATATGGAAGGGTTATAAGGCCCCTAGACAACCTGAACCTGTAAATTCAAGGATTTGAAGAGGGCAGATGGGGTACTGATTACACTGTAGTAGTGATAATGTAGTAATAGCAATAATGTGGTTAGAACAATGTAAATGCATGAGACTTATAATAATGTAAGACATGAAGTAAGCTAGTATAACTTTATGTACATTGGATAAAGACTTGGGGGAGGTATAGTATAAGGGTCTGGCACATACAGGGTTAATGTGTGACTGAGTACAGTACCGCCCACACAGTGATGTAAGAAGGCACATGACTCACATCTAGCGTCAGTATGGTGTTGAGCAGAGACGTGTAAAGACCTAGACATGGAGACAGCTCCTTCCTTGCCTGTACCCTTCACTATATGTATATATATAGTTACAAATAGGTAATAAAGACTTGCTGTTAACCTACTGAAGAATAAGAAGACTTCTTTAAAAGACACTGTTCTGTAATCAACACCCTCTCAACACACTAGTTAAGTCTCTTCACACAAAACTACATATTTCACTAAATTTAGTTTCACCAGTGATGTATTGGTTTTCTATACAAATTGCTAGATCCAAAATTTAGGTCTGCAGTGCATTACCTTCCCAACGCCTTAAACTATTACAAAACCCCAAAAGTGGGAAGCAGCAGCAGCGTTACAAAAAAAGGCTGACTTCAATTTACTTTCGCCTCCTGCATAGTTGATAATCATGTCTTTTCAACATCCACTGATCCTCTTCCAGGATTGCGGTAACCTTCATCTTTCAAGCTGCAGCCTCCCATGTCTCTCAATGCTGTGATTCTGATCCATTGCTCAGGAATCAGCTTTCATGGTTTATCATATCATCCAAACCCTTTGATGTGTTATTCTCTAGTAACACTCTCCTAAGTATCAGTTACCTCTTTATTGTAAGGATCATTAATCTATAAAGTACAAAAGTATCCATTTTGACTGTTTGGAACTTGGAGACAAAGCAATTCAAAACATGAAATGAACATTTGACCTGGACCACTGTAGAACTATGCAATGCCATGTCTGTCAAATATTGGTTAACATAAGCCTAGTCTCTGAATTTGTATCATTGAGTTTCCTTGTCTAGCTCATAAAAACATGTTCATAGTTTTGATGGGTATTTGATACTGTCACTAGATTATGCCTTTTGGGAAAATTATAGGGGTTTTGATTTGTAAACAAAAAGGCGCTTCCATAATAAAACTGCCAGGACATATTGTGATCTGTCATTTACCTTTCATCCAGTGCTAATTTTCCTTATTCATTTCCAGCCCCTGTGGTCAGGATCTGTTTCTAGATATTCATTAATTAGTGAAGCATTATACTGGTTTCAGGACTTGTGAACACAATGTGAAGTCCACCCACAGCTGATCAAATAAAGTAAGGATTTTGTGTATTAACTGTATAATCACTTTACCAGTCAATGTACATTCTGGAGCAATATTTTTTTAAAATAATTATTTTTTATGGAGAGAATCGTTCATTTGCCAAATGGGTTATTGTGTTTGTGTACATTCTGGTCTGAAGATATGGTCCATGTGTCAGAGAAAGAGAGTAAAATGGAGAAGATACTTCAGAAAAGTGTATAAATATACTGCAAAGAGAAGAATGTTAGAGTTGACTAAAATGCATGCCTTATTTACCTTTTAGAATTAGGAAATAGGATTTCCTGCTCTTCTGATCTGTATATTTTACATACAGAGTGAATTTCCATCCCCACTGTGCCCAGACACCAGACAGATATATGTTAAAGTGCACTGTGTGTCTGTCCTGATTTAACTACACCTGTATTTGATGGGCTAGGCTATTTGAATGGCCATGAGCTGGTACAGGCCAACACTCTCGCAGGGACTTGCACCTAGCAATGCAGCTGTCAAGAAACCTGTCAGGAGGCCATCATGCCTGAAACTCCAACTGGAGGCTGGAAGAGAAAACTAGTAACTACCTTTGCAGGCCTCCTTTGTTGCCTGGTCCATTCAGACCTTCTGATCTCTGAGTGGGGTCTCCGGAACCAAGATCCAGTGCCACACTTTTGATACCCCTGAGTCTGGATGACCTTACAGACAAACTGAAGGAAAAAGAGAGATGAGTGCTAGCAGTGGTCCTCCCATACTTACGCTCCCATACTTACTCTTAGCCTGTGCCTATTGTAGACTCAAGCAATTTTCCTTTGCTGAAGAGGCCCTGGAAATCCCAAGACAATATAAAGGATGAGGACAACCATTATGGATCCTTCTTACCTGTACTTGTACATGTTCTTTATGACAAAGATCTTAAGAAAGAAGAAAATGCTTTTGAATCACATCCTATAGTGTCTCTCAGATGTTCTAAAGTGTTTTATATACAATGACTTATGGTATGATGTTGGCAAATGCCGCAGCACACATCAAGACCCCATGAATGGCAACGATAAGTTAATCTAAGGTGGTGGGGTAACTTCTAGAAACTATGGGCGGAATCGTCCCAGATTTGTACTAAGTGCGGTAGCGGCGGGAAAAAGAACGTTTTACCCACCGGCCGCAATGGTGGCTTTTCACGCCGTATCGTCCCAATCCCGCTTCATTAATTGTACATTCCCAGGAAATACGCTGGGGCATTCTCTCATTCACCTGCCCCACCGTCATCAGTCCTCCAGTAAACTGGGTGCCATATTTAAAGGCTGCCCCCGTAAAGAGCAAGCACTCTTCAAGGGATAGGAAGCTGCTGCAAAGTCATGGCTTCCAAAGGGAGGAAATGTGCTGCTCCTCTCAAGCTTGTGTCCTCATCCCGTCCATGGCTCCGCTCACCAAACAAACATTCCATGCAGTGCCTTGTGTCCTGCTCACACTCTCTCCATCTATTTTCATGCAGGAGAAACCTGCTCACATTAGCAGGGAGAGATCCCAGACTGGGGGTGGAGTAGCCCACATTAGGCCCCTCACTCACTCTGAGGAGTGTGCCATCGCGCTGACTGGTGAGGACATGGACCATACCTGCAGCAGTGGTGAGGTTGGCGGCGAACGCCTACATGAAGATGCTGCACCACATCGTCCCTCTCTCAACGCAAATATGAGTGCTCTATCTCCTGCTTTTGACTCTGTGGATAGCAACAATTACCTCTACTTTGGTTCACAGGCAGCTCTGCCAAGCAACCGACACTTTCACCCAGCCAATCCCTCAGCTCCATCCAGGTCCTCACCTCTAGCCAAGAGGACACCTCCTCCATTGAAGAGCTGGAACTAAGCAGCTGGTGGAGCCATGTCCATGAGAATTCACCCAGCATGTGGTCATGTTCCTCCAGGGTCCCGTTGCTGTCGGGGTCCAGCATCTTCTGCTCCTTGGTTGTCTGCGATGTGAGCAAGGCCCTAACGGTAAGTCCCAACTTCACTTATCAAGATGTGTTCTGCACCTGCGTGTTTTCTCCCCAAAGTGGGTGGTAAATTTGATGTGGGGGGGATGATTCCAGTGAGCTGGGCTTATAATTATATGCAGATGTATTAAAATGAAGTTCCCGACGTGCAGCGGCAGGAAATGTGGCCCCCCCATTGATGGGCAGAGCGGACAATTGCAAACTGGTTTCACGATGTCATGAAACCAATTTTTGGCCTTCCCAACATATTGTCCATTTACACCCGCCATGACGCCTGACGCCAGCAGGCACAGAAAATTCCGCCTATGATTCAGGACAGAATTAATAGTCACATTGGACAAAGCGGGTTAATTAAGGAAAGCCAGCGTGGATTTCTTAAGATAAAATCACGTTTAACTAACTTGCTGGAGTTTTTTGAAGAGGCAACTGAGAGGGCTGATGAGGGCAATGCTATTGATGGACTTCCAAAAGATGTTTGATACAGTGCTGCATAGCAGACTTGTGAGAAAAGTTATAGCTCATGGAATAAAAGGGACAGTAGCAACATGGATACAAAATTGGCTGAGTGTTTTTTGGGCTGAAGGAAGGTTTGTAGTTGAGCTCCCCAGGAGTCAGTATTGGGACCCTTGCTTTTCCTGATGTATATTAATGATCTAGATCTTGGTGCACAGGGAACAATTTCAAAATTTGTGAATGACGTAAAAATTGGAAGCACTGTAAACTGTGAGGAGGACAGTGTAGAACTTCAAAAGGACGTGGACAAGCTGGTGGAGTGGGCAGATACGTGGCTAATGAAGTTCAATGCAGAGAAATGTGAGGTGATACATTTTGGTAGGAAGAACATGGGGAGACAGGAAAAAATAAAGGATACAACTCTAAAGGGACCTGGGTGTTTAAGTGCATTAGGCATTAATGTGGCAGGACAGGTTGAGAGAGCAGTTGATAAAGCATGGAGTATCCAAACTTTATTAATAGGGACATAGAGTTCAAGAGCGAGGAGGTTATGTTGAACTTGTAGAAGACTCTAGTTGGACCTCAGCTGGAGTATTGCGTGCAGTTCTGGGTGCCGTATTTTAGGAAGGATGTGAAGGCATTGGAGAGAGTGCAGAAGAGGTTAAGAGAATGGTTCCCGGGATGAGAGACTTCAGTTATGAAGTAAGTTTGTAGAAGTTGGGACTCTTTTCCTTGGAGGAAATAAGGCTGGGAGGATATTTGATAGAGGTATTCAAAATCGTGAGGGTTCTGGACTGAGTAGATAGGGAATAACTGTCCCAACTCATGAAGGGATAGACAACAAGGGGGCACAGATTTAAAGTAATTGGAAAAAGAAGCAGAAGTGATATGAGAAAAAACTTTCTCATACAGTGAGTGGTTAGGGCCTGGACTGCACTACCTGAGAGTGTGGTGAAGGCAGGTTCAACTGAAGCATTCAAGAGGGAATTAGGTGATCATTTGAAAAGAAACAATCTGCAGGGTGGTGGGGAGAAGCAGGAGAATGGCACTCGGTGAAATTGGAGAGTCAGTGCATACACAATGGGCCAAATGGCCTCCTTCTGCACTGTAACAATTCTGTGATTCTATCTTAATGGTATTGGTTGAGGGAGCAATTTTGGCTAGGGCACTACAGCAGTGTCACAGTTCAACCTGTCATCCAAAGGACAGCATCTCCAACAATACTGCCTCAGTACCGTATTGTATTGCCAACCTAGATTATGCATTCATGTCCTGGGGTGGGTCTTGAACCCTCAACTTTGCAAGTCAGGAGCAAGAGTTGTACTAACTGAGTCAAGTTGAGATTTTTTTTATGACATACATAACCAGGTGACTTATTTGAGTGTTAAGGGTGTATACCATAGTTTAATATATATTTAAATCTCTACAAATGTAGAAGATAGCATCCTAATGGCAGAAGCACAAAATTAGATTATAATGTCAGATTTTACCTTGCCATGCCTTTGAAGGGTGGGGTACTGTTGGTAATGAATTACAGCAGAGGAATTTTGTGAATCAGTCTGAAGTAACATGCAGGTATTCAAAACTAAAGTTAACACGGCAGCAGAGGAGGAGAGAGACCTGAGGAACACTGGAATAGTTCAATGAGAGCTAAGAGTTCAATAAATACTTGAAAGGAAAATGGTGTCAAAGGTTAAATAAAAAAATACATGGTGTCATGTTTGAATGGAGAGGGGAATTTTAACAAGTCACTGGTTTCTTTGTCTTAATAATGATTCTGAAATGGACATAATGCTAGAAATGTAGTGCAATCAACCAATAAGAGTTATGTGTAATACTATTAATAATTAAAATAATTTACAAAACATTTAAATTGTCTTGTGTATGATTAATGTAAAGGATGACAAATATTTATGAACTTTGGTTTAAATTTCAACAAGGTGTATTGTGCATAGAACATTATTAAAATGAACAAGATCATTAGAAGTGCAGCAAATAATATAGTTGTATTTTCCTCAGATTGACGGTTGGCAACAAGGTGAGACTATCACCCACCCCCATGAATCTGCTGCTAATTTAATGGCTTTCCTCCCCAGGCTCTCGTTAGCCATGTGGAGTAGTTTGGAGCGGTGACACAGCTCCTTGCTGATTCACCATCACAGCCATTTTAAAGGGACACATTTTGTGGAGAGCATTAGACAGGGGTGGCCAATATGTCATTGTGCGTGCATCTGTTTTTCACTTTATAGGAGGTGCCTTGCAGGAGGAGGCCAGCATTAAGACTGTAATTTGAGAGTAACAATCTCAGACAGGGGATGGGAACAATTTTCATCCATATGGGGTGGTTAAGATGATGAACGTATAAGAGGAGTCCATTATTTTTATCTGTAGCTCACTGCAGGAAGTGCTTAATCACTGTGGAACAGCCTGGACAGAGTGTGTGCATGCTGGTAGATGTGGGTGTGAGGCCTACAGCAGTCCTAAGTGTGTGAGGTTCTGATGAAATATATGAACATCAGGCATGAGTCCTAATGATAGAGATTGTTGGTAGGTGAATGACAGGGGTATGTTGAATTGAGCAGTGTCGCAGGCTGGTGGTGCAGTTGGTAGGATATGACATTTGAAGATACATTAATTGAGCTTGAACATGCATCTGAGGTCAACTGAATTTCTTGTGGCATGGCATCCAGGTACTCGGGGTTGACTCCTGGCATGGACAATCATGGCTATCTGGTCCCACTGGCTTTTATTTAATTCATTCATGGGATATGGGCTTTGCTGGCTGGGCCAGCATTTATTACCCATCCCTAGTTGCCCTTGAGAAGGTGGTGGTGAGCTGCATTCTTGAACCGTTGTAGCCCATGTGGTGCAGGTACACCCTCAATGCTGTTAGGAAGGGAGTTCCAGGATTTTGATCCAGCGACAGTGAAGGAGCGGCGATCTGTTTCCAAGTCAGGATGGTGAGTGACTTGGAGGGGAATTTCCAGGTGGTGGTGTTCCCATCTATCTGTTGCCCTTGTCCTTCTAGGTGGTAGTGGTTGTGGGTTTGGAAGGCGCTGTCGAAGGACCCTTGGTGAATTCCTGCAGTGTATCTTGTAGATGGTAAACACTGGTGCTACTGTGCGTCGGTGGTGGAGGAAGTGAATGTTTGTGGATGTGGTACCAATCAAACGGGCTGCTTTGTGCTGGATGGTGACAAGTTTCTTGAGTGTTGTGGGATCTGCACTCACCCAGGCAAGTGGGGAGTATTCCATCACACTCCTGACTTGTGCCTTGTAGATGGTGGACAGGTGGGTTACTTGTTGCATGATTCCTAGATTCTGACCTGTTCTTGTAGCCACAGTATTTATATGGCTAGTCCAGTGCAGTTTCTGGTCAACGGTAACCGCCAGGATGTTGATAGTGGGGGATTCAGTGATGATAATGCCATTGAACATCAAGGGGCGATGGTTGGATTCTCTCTTGTTGGGGATGGTTATTGCCTGACACTTGTGTGGCGCAAATGTTACTTGCCACTTGTCTGCCCAAGCCTAGATATTGTCCAGGTCTTGCTGCATTTGGACATGGACTGTTTCAGTATCTGAGAAGTGGCAAATGGTGCTGAACATTGTGCAATCATCAGCGAACATCCTCACTTCTGACCTTTTTGATAGAAAGAAGGTCATTGAAGCAGCTGAAGATGGTTGGGCCGAGGACACTACCCTGAGGAACTCCTGTGGTGTTGTCCAGGAGCTGAGATGACTGACCTCCAACAACCACAACCACCTTCCTTTGTGCTTGGTTTGACTCAGAGTGTGTTTGGAGACCCTTCTGGCTCCCTGCAAATACATAGGATTACATAGGACATACTGCACAGAAATAGGCCATTTGGTTCAATCAGTCCATGCCAGTGTTCATGCTCCACGCGAGCCTCCTCCTATCTTTTCTCATCTAAAACTAACATTGTAACCCTTTACTTCCTTCTCCCTCAAATGCTTGTCCAGTTTCCCCTTAAATGCATCTATACTATTTCCTTCAACCACTCCCTGTGGTAGTGAGTTCCAGATTCTTACCACTTTTAAGGTAAAAAAGTTTCTTCTGAATTCCCTAGGTTTCTTAGTGACAGTCCTATATTAATGGTCTCTAGTTATGCTCTTCCCCACAAGAGGAAACATCCTCTCTGCATCCACTTTATCAAGACACTTAATAATTTTAAAGACCTCTGTTAGGTCACCTTTCAGTCTTTTTGCAAGAAAGAAGAGACCCAGCCTTGTCAATCCTTTTCTGATATGTATACCCATGCCTACTGTCTTTGTAAATTTTCTCTGCAACCTCTCCAGTTTCTCTCTATTCTTTTTATAATATAGTGATCAGTACAGTATGTAGTACTCTATTGGGTCTAACCAAGATTCAATACACGTTTAGCTTAACTTCCCTATTTTTTAATTCTATCCCTCTAGAAATAAAACTCAGTGCTTGATTTGTTTTTTATGGCCTTGTTAATCAGTGGCGCAACTTTTGGTGATTGATGTATTTGTATTCTGAAATCCCTTTGTTCCTCTATCCCACCTACACTTGCACCTTCCAAACTGACCTCCCTATTCTTCCTACCAAAATGTACTACCTCATGTTTATCTGTGTTGAACCTCATTTTCCAATTATTTGCCTATTCTGCAAGTTTATTAATGTCCTCCTGTGATTTGTTGCATTCCTCCTCAGCATTGACTATCCTCTCCAATTTGATGTAATCTGCAAATTTAGAAATTTAATTTTTGATTCCAAAGTCCAAATCATGAATGCAAATTATGAACAGCAGTGGGCCTATCACTGAATCTTGTGGAACATCACTTCCCACCTTCTGCAACTCTGAATAATTACCCTTTACTCCCACTCTCTGGCTGGATTTTCCAGCCCCGTCATGGCGGGATCTGCTGTGAGAGATTCGGTGGCCCAGCCTAAAGTCCATTGACTTTCGGTGGGACTGGGCGATCCTGGTGGCAGGTGGGGTAGGAAAATCCTGCCCTCTGTTTTTTGTCTTAAGGCCAAGTAGCAATCCATTTTGCCACTTGTCCCTTGAATCCACAATCTCTGACCTTATTCATTAGGCTGTTAGGGAGCACTTTATTGAAGGTCTTTTGAAAATGCGGATGAATTGCAACCACTGCATTATGATTGTCTACCCTCTCTGTTACCTCCTCAAAAATTAAATAAGGTTGGTCAAGAAGGATTTTCCCTTTTGAACTCTAACTATTCATTATTATAGAACCATAGAAAAGTTACAGCACAGAAGGAGGCCATTCGGCCCATCTTGTCCATGCCAGCCCGAGGACACCCAGGTGCCCTTTCTAATCCCACCTTCCTGCACCCTGTGCCTGAATATTCTTCTATTCTCTCCTTTAGTAAGGATTCTATTGTTTTTTCTACCATTGATGTTAAGCTGACTGGTTTATAATTCCCTAATCATGTTCTGTTTTCCTTCTTAAATATTGGAATTATGTTAGCTATTAACCAATCCTCTGGCACTACACCTTTCTGTAATGGATTATTAAATATGAGTAGTAATGCCTCTGTTATCTCTTCCCTAGATTCTTTAAAGTACGTAGATGCGATCCATCTGGACCAGGGGTTTTATCTTCTTTGAGTTTGATTAGTTTATTCAATACATTCCCTTTTGATTTTAAATGCACTTATCTCATTACTCATCTCATCATTCAATATCATGCCTATCTGTTCTATCTTCCTGGTAAGTACCATAATGAAACAATTATTTAATATTTCTGCCATTTCTCTATCATTACCTGTGATATTTATCCTGTCTACCCCTTAATGGTCCTATTCCCATCATGGCCTTTTTTTTTATTTATGGGCAGAACTTTATAGCCCCGTTGCAGCGGGGGTGGGGCTGGAAAATGTAGCGAGCTGTTCAGGAGTCTATTGATTTTGACGGGACCGGAAAATACCCCTGGTGGGAAGGGCTGTAAAATTCTGTCCTATGTCCCTGCAAATTTTTTACTATTTTGTTTTATACTCCTTGATCATTTAATTTCATAATTCCCCTCTGCCTCCCTAATTGTTTTGACTTCTCTCCTAATTGTTACAAATGTGAAGTTTATAAGATTGAAGTTACAGACAGCTGAAGTTAAGAGAACATTGAAATCTCAGACCAAAGAATTACAAATAGCTGGAAACAATTTGAAGCGGTCTGACCCTAAGGCACAGGTATCAAAGCATAACACAGCAGCAGCACTCCAGGCTGATAGAGAAACAAAGGAAGACAGTGCTTTAAAACAAAATGACTTGGCTGTAACTAATACTGATATTGTGAAATTACAAGAAGGAATTCAAGTTCTGGAATGTAAATTAAAACTTGAGAATGATGAAGCTGTTGCTCTTGTGAGGGATAAATTGAGCAAAATTCATGCAGTGTGGGGAAAAAGAATTTAAAAAATTCTGTGAATGGGTTAGATAAGAGTATCAGGATTTTCTGACTGATCATCAGCATGACCTTAAGGACATTTTTAAAGCACAAAAGAGAACTGTAATCCTGCATTTAAATAGGAGGAGAACAATTCAATTGTTTGGCTGGCTGAGACTTTCTTTACCGACCTGGACAATAAAAAGACCAAAGCCATGAAAGACAATGGAGATCTGGAGTTAATACCTGAACAAAGTGGTTCATAGGCTGTTTAAAAGTAAACATCCTGTTGACAATGTAATGTCTGAACCTAAAGAAGAACAAAAGGGCATATTGAAGCCAATTGAGAAAAGGAGTTGTGACAGAGCATTTTGTTTCAATTCATAACTTATACCTAATGGAATTTGAAAATCACGGGAATTGTCAGCAATTAAGTGTATTTTTCCACAAAGTTACACAGACTGAACCAACTGTGCCATCTTTTAAGCCAGGATATTGGAAATTGTACAAACTGTGCAAAGTTGGAAGAGTGATTTTCTGCAATGCGTTATGGAAGGCAAAGCCACTAGCAGTAAAGCAAATTCCCCTTTATATGGACTTTAAATCTTAATTGTCAGATGAGATTGGTGGTAACAAGTTCACCCATGTAATAGTGTTACTTGGATTGTATAATGGTGGAATGTGACATCAAGGGAGAAAATATTATTTGTATGTAGTAAGTTAGATGATTTACAATATTATATTTTGATAGCGTTGTTGAAAAATCATCACTTTGGTGATGACTTTTCATTAGTCAGTGGGGAGGTGTTACAAATATGAAGGTAGTTTAAAGTAAAACCGCCTATAAACCATGACAATCCTAAAATGGTTCTGGCCTGGACATTGGTGGGAAATGTTGTTTTGCTATTTTCATCATGCTACCCCGACCCTTCCCTTTCCCCAGTGATAGAAACCATCCTCTTTATGTTTCTCATAGTTTCCTTCTGTGTTATTCTCCCAAATGTAATATACATTCCTTTTAATGAAAAGCATTAGGTTTAAAATTGAACTTGTTAGTATATCAGCCATGAAATCAGGTTGTAATTTATACATGAAATTTAAAGCTATTTCTGCACCTTCATTTAATTATGGATTATATTATTATACAGGTTTCACATCATAGGTGCATCATTTGAAAACATACAGAAAAAGGATGTGAAATACCCATCAATGTCCACCCTGTCCACAGGATGATGTTAATCAATTAAACAAATTCCAGAATTCTATGGTTAACAATAATATAAAAGTAAACAAGGTTAACTAACCCATTTTCCCCCTAACCAAAATGTTGCAATGTCTTCCTCCTTCAGGAATTAGCCCAGTCATATCCACTGATAATCCCTTCTGGGGGCAAAATCATTGTCAAAAAGTGTTTCTTCCCACTGAACTTGACTCTTTGCCCTGGTATTTTACAAGCTTACTTACTTGTCCTACTGTCATTATCCATTTCTCATCTGAATGCACTATATCCAATTCTTTTATGGTTTTAAAACCTTCAATCGTATAGCCCTCTAAACCTGTATCTTAGCAAAGTGAATAAATGCACTTCTCTAAGCTAACCCTAAAGAGATCTAAGTTTAAGTATGATCCTTGTTGCTTTCCTTGCACCCTCTCCGGAGGCTCAACACCCTTCAAGGGTTAAACTCTCTGATAGATTTTTTTAACTAGGGTGCACTTCTATTGATGCCTGGCCCATGGAGAAAAGGAAAATTTGAATAAGCTATCTTAACTGGTGCTCCCATTGGAAATTGCAGAGCTCCAAAGCAATATAAATATTTTATATACTATTACATTTAGTACTGTTCAATTAAGGTCTATATGCAGCATTGGTCACTTCATGCCTGCTGCCCTCCATCGAATATTACTCAAATGCTTCACTTGGTGTTTGCTCCAGTTTTGAATAGGAGTTAATACAACATATAGAGTACAACATATATTGTTCTTATTTCTTAGGCGCTGAAGCCAGAATGTTAAAAGAGTGCAGAATGCGTAGAATCCTCATAGCATTAAATCCCCAAGGGAATACATCAGGAGATACACAATTTTTTGATATACATGCACATGTTATAAAACAATTAGCTTATGTTTCATTCCATTTCTGTTGCATAGCTTAATTGACTCCAGCTCCTCATATGGTTCATTTTTCCAAATTACAATTCTGCAGAAACCATGTTGACATTTACAGTTTGCTCACTTGTACAATTTTGCCATTACTTTTGACATACTATAATTTTTTTTCTCTCTAATGGCGTGCAGCATTTGTCATTTCTGAATATAAAAAATGTGGCTTTTCCAAATTAATGTAAGAAGAATGCCTATATATGGTGTAAAATAGTATGTTATACATTTAAATTAAATTCACTTATTTTGATGACTTTGATGTCAGTGATTTTTTTTTCTGGGACAGTCTTGCCTGTCTTCTGAAGTACTAAATGAATACCTTGCATCTCTCTTTACCAAAGGAAAAGATGGCGCCAATGTCATGGTGAAAGTGAAAGTAGTTGAGACACTAGATGGGCTAAAAATTGATAAAGAGGAGGTAATAGAAAGACTGGCTGTACTTAAAGTTGATAAGTCACCAGGTCCAGATGAGATGCATCCTAGGATACTGAGGGAATTAAGGATGGAAATTGTGGAGGGACTGGTCATAATCTTCCAACCCTCCTTAGATATGGGGGTTGGTGCCAGAGGGCTGGAGAATTGAAAATGTTACATATTTGTTCAAAAAGTTAGTAAAAATAAACTACTAGCCAGTTAGTTTAACCTTGATGGTGGACAAGCTTTTAGAAATGATATTCTGAGACAAAATTAACAGCCACTTGGATAAGTGTGATTAATTTTAAAAAGCCAGCACAGATTTTTTTAAAGGCAAATTGTGTTTAACCAACTTGAAGACTGAATCATACCTATCCTTAATATTCAGTAAAAAAGGGATGACATGTTATGACGGAATTAAAAACTAGTTATTCAAACACTGGTAGCCAGGAAAATGCTCAAAAAGCATGTAACGTAACCATAACAACATTAACTTATAGAATACAGAATATTGACAGTGTAAATCTAAATAGAACACATTGTAAATCTACCCGAACTCTTCAACAACTTGCATTTAAATAGCTCTTTGAAATGTAGTAAAATGCCCCAGTGTACTTGACCTGAGCAATATCAAATGAAATCCTTGAGGAAACTAGCTCAGTTAGTGGACCAGGGCTATGCACAGGATGTAGTTTATTTAGTTTTGCAAAAAGGATTGATAAAGCTCTGGTTGTGAGACCTCAAGAAGATGCATATGTGCTAAATTAGTGGTTGGGTTGAAATTAGCTTGGGTGGAGAAAGTGGCCTGGGGTTCCTGCTTCCGTTGTATTGGACAGAGATGTGCAACAAATGGGAGCTGATGGGAAACAATAGCTAGATAAGAACTAGCATTATTATCTGGACTCCATTAAATGGCAAAAGTCAATATGTTAAGCTTAAAGCCACTTTACCTGCTCATTTTACATGTTATTTTCCTCCTCTAGTTTTATTAATCAAACCGCTAACCCATTCTTGCATGATTCACCACCATACATAATCCCAAAGTGTACTAATTAATTACTCAAAAAGCTACTTGATCTAAGGCCTTTCTAAATGATTAATTTATTTCATTTTCTGTATTGATTGGTGCCTATATCCCTATTAATATATATCTTATTCTATCCTGAATTAACATATTCAAAGTTAAATCTGATTTATTGGTATAAATGGAATTGTGGTAATATTTGGAGACAACTAACTTCTAATTTTTCTATAAACATTTAAATCAATTTCCCTAAAATGCATCCTGCTATTTATGTGGCTTTTCAAATTAATCCTTAGGAGGGCACTGTACACTAATCCTATGCTAAACTGCCATGGCTTCTGCTGCAAACCTTACATTTCCTCCACTGTACTGTACACTTTCATACTATGCTAACAGTACACCTCTTCCACTGTGCTAACCCTATGCTTTGTTTATTATAAATACTATATTAATATAACTTTACAATTTTGTCTAGACATCCACATAATATAAGACAAACTTATCCGTTACTAACCTGAAACTGTGCTGAACTGTCTCTCCTGTACTATACACACCCTTGACTGAAGTATCAAATTGTCATTCTACTAACAATTTTGATTGGTGCAAAGTGGCTGAAGGTACATGTGATGCAAATTTGGCAGCATAATTTGGAGTCAGGTCCTAAAGTGACTCCAGGATGCACTGGTATCAATTAGACTTGACGCAGAGTGGAGTATAACTTGAATGTGGTGTGAATCCAAGGTTACAAAGTGCCGAAATGGTCCTGATCCTTTATAAGTACCGTATTAAATCATCTTAATGTCGTGAGGAACCAAAATCTCCAACCTGAACTCTCCCAACATTAAAAATACAGTTACTCAGGGAGCTCAGATCTGTGCTATGAACATGAAAAGGTGTCTTTTGGCAAAAGAGCAAGATTCTCAGCCAGCAGTTTAATTTTGTTTCTTCCAAGGTGCTTCACTTTTGAAACAGGGATGTCCAACCTGTAGGCAAGGGGAACAAATGCAGCCCCTAAGCTCTGTTAATTGGATTCTGGAATTAGTGGTAACTCATTCCTATTTGTGCATTTATTTATTTGCTGACTTGATTGAATTTTGTAGTCCTGTAGATTTGGAGACAATTACTTTCTTTTTAGTGTTGCAGCTGCTTAATTGGTGGATAAATCCTATATCAGTAGATGAAGATCTGTTGGTATTAGCAACTTAAGATATAAGCAAATCAATAGGATCATTTATATGTGGTCCCATGGGTCTACATTGTGGGCACCGTGGGGCCCATGAAGGCAGGAGCTTAGATACTTTACAGAAACATGTCTCAGGCCAGCTATAACTAGAACCCTAAAGTAATACTCCGGTGTTTTGCATTTATTATATATTTTTTAAAGTGGCTCCTTACAAATCCTACTTTATCCCTTTCTATATTTTACTTATTCTGCATTAACTACACATTGTATTATGCAACACTGCTCGATTCTAGGCTATAAAAGCTTAGCCTACTCACCTCAACCACTAATCCCATACAGCTATCTAACTGTGTTACATTGTATACTAGTATCAAATTCTGCACTCAACTGGTTGTACTAGTTTTCTAAGCTGATCTTGCTGCTTGAATTAATGCTTCTTTAAATTGTAGCAGAAGATATTGGAAAGTTAATTACAAAATATGATTAGTATTGTTTTTGGTTAATAAATGACAAGCTTGACCAGAAGTTCATTAGTGATGCACCAGGTTTAAAGTAGTCTTGAATTTTTCACTGTCATAAAGTCAAGTGGAATTAACTCCTGAAGGCTCAGAGAGAGAGTTATCAATGACATTGATAACAAGGAACCCTGGTAAAAGGCAGCCTGCATCGGGCAACCAGTAGCAATGACCAAACTGGGCACCATCATTGATTGGCACAGGCAGAATTAACCAACAAGTTCAAAGGGAGGTGTATATAAATTGGCACACTCTTCCTTCCAGCTATGTTCCTTAAACATAATTGGCAGAGGCAAATGGAGATATATGATGGGCACCATGGCAATGGTAAAACAGAAGCAGAACGAGTGAACTCACTCATCCTAAAGTCGCTTAGTCATTCGTGGTTTATGGTTGCCTAGCTAGTGGAGATATTTAACATATTCCACTCATGACCTATTCAATTTATAACATCATGGTAAGTTTTTAACTGAAAGGAGTTTAAAGGAGTATTCTTATAGCCAACGAAAATCAGTTCAAGCAACTGTGACCCCATTTTATCACAGTGTTGTATCATTTGGGATACGAAATTTTGTCTGTGATTTAAAAAAAAGACCTTTGAATTCTTAATTAGCAACATAAACAGATACAAAAATGCCCACCTAAAACAAACGCCAGTCGCTCTGAACTATGGGGGGCAATGCCTCTCAGAAATGATCTGCAGCTATCCCATTTAGGCCATGAAACCATTGTCTGAAATATAAATTTATCAGCCTGTGACTAACAGTGAAGTGTGGCAAGGAAGGAATTGAAACTGTGTGTTTATATGGTGCACACTTAAACATGTTTAACGTTTTGTTATCCCTCTTTTATTGACTTGAAGTCATTAGACTTAACTACAATAAGCGTTTACACTTTTTTTTTGCAAACATTTCTCGTAATCATTTTTTCACCATTTACAGTTTGATTGTCGGTTTTCCCAATTATAACATAGACCAAGTGTGGAGATTTTTTTTTCTCACTAATTTATCAGGATTATTAAACACCTCCCATTTAGTTGAATCACTGCCCAGCAATCTGAACTCTTTGAACGTTTGCGTCTGACACCATCTCAAGTGTGCGCCAATGACAGCTTCACGTACAGTTTACCGGAGTGTGCTGAATGAGCAATCACCCTGTTCAGCCTAACGACGGTTTGGAAGAGTTAGGGTCGTTTGGTGACTGAAATGTAGAGGGGAAAGTTACTCATCTAAACTCAAAATGTGAGCCGGGCGGGGGGGGCGTGGGGGGAGGGGGAGCCCGAATACTTTAAAAACTTAACAAATGGAAAAGGACCGAACTAGTAAGTCAGTGAGAGGGCGCGCCAGGGCGGTTCGATCACAAAAGTGCCTCAGTTCCCTTTCTATCACACACAGCATGAGAAACCCTTCGCTCCATAAAGCTCATTGACAGGATCTCTATCTCCTTGTGGCAGACACCTCACAATCCAATGTGCCAAGTGCTCAATTGGTGTTTAGTTGAAAAACTTATTAAGTATCGATAAAACTGCGACACGGGCAGTGCTTTACAAGAACTTGCAATTCCACTCTTGCTGCACACACACACACAGAGAGAGAGAGAGAGAATTGGTGGTGAAATTATCTTTATCAGTACACAGATCAGCTTGGAGTAGTGAAACGGTCAAAACAAAGAGTGTGAACATTAATGTCCCCAATCATATCCAGCTCCGGCGACATGAGCTCGTCCCCATCCAGTTGAATGAAGTTTGCACTCATTGACGTTTTTTTTAAAATGGAAAGTTGTTAGATCATGCACACAGAATTCTGCACGTTCTTCGTTAGCAACCCCCCCCACCCTCTCCCCACTCCCTCCTCCCTCTCCCCCCCACACCCTCCCCCCGGAAGAAAGGTGAGTGTGTGCACTCAAAAGGTATTTTGTGGGTCTGGTGCGTTTTCCCAACGAACACGCCCAAATAGATTAGATAGATATATAGAACCTGGGGGGAGATCCAGCGTCTCATTGTGGTGAATGCCTGTGCGATGTCAATCCCAGCCTCCCATTGCAATCTCGATACGTGTGACACGCATACAGATGATGGATAATCTGTAAAAAAAAAAGTGTAGGATATCGATTCTCCGCTGGGATTTACAATACACGCTGGTTTTACTTTGGGTGCACAGTAGCTGAGATCACAAGGGTCAGTTTGTCTCTAAAATACCTTGGACTGTCTCTGCCTGGGACTCTGATCAACAAGTAAGACACGCACGAAAAGAATTGCACCCGCCACACACAAAACTCTACAACATGAACCGAAAAACCAGGCGCTGGCTCTTTCACATTTTCCTCTGTGTGGGAATCGTGTATCTTAAAATAGGGTAAGTGGCTCTCGGGGAAAGATTGCCGTGTCTGGACGTGCCAATGTTTTCCATTGCAAACTTTGACGGTACGATTATGTTTTGTGTCTATGATAACAAAGATTGCCGGGGCGGTTAGATCCTGCAAACTCTCAAGAGTTGCGTCTGCCTGACAAACGCTGTTGAGAAAACTTTAATTCTATCATGAGCGAATAATGAAAAAAAAAAGTGCGCAAATCAAACCTTACATCAAGCGCTTACCTTTAAGGGATGAAAACTGTTCTATAATATGGCGTGGAGCCGCAGGACAAAATGATTTTTTTTTAAAGCATTTTATGTTAACCAATGTGGACTCCAAAGTGTTCGGTTCACCATATACCACGGAGCCTGTTAACCCCAACTTCGACCCAAAGTTCATCATCAGGGTCTGTAAGTCAGAAAGATTTTTTCGTATGGATGAAGGTGTAACACAATGGAGTTGCAATGGCTGGTAAGAGTTCGCCGCCCTGTTTATGCTGTTTTAAAAAAAGAATAAGGAGTTTAATGTGGAAAGTGGAGCAGGAAACGCGGTTCCTTTTTGGCACTGGTCTCTCCCTTTCTGGTGCTGCTTCAGTCATACATAGTTTGTGATGAAGACTCGGAACTAACAATTAACACAATGGGACAACTCTGCCTCGCACAATCGCGCCCTATAGCCCGTCCTATAGATCGGCCACTCTGTACAGATGGGGGATAGTGCTACGATGTAGAATTAACCCCTGTCTGATTTCCTCTTCGCTCCGACGCATCAGTTCAGCTCATCTTTCAGTACAACAGCTCTCTCAAAAGTGTAAATGTATAGGTCGGGTAAACGCGAAATGAAGAGCCGGAGGAGCCCAGGGTGCTTTAACAGGAGAAGTGAATGCATGAAACAAAATGTCAGAACCGCTCCAACAGAAGTATTGGCGTTATTGGTCTAGCATTAGCCCGAGGTTATCACTCAATTTAATAAGTTAGCCAGTTTCGTTGTATATCAACTACCACGTTGATAGGTGAACACGTTAATTTTAACGGGTTCATATGAGAATGCAGCTGAATGGATAACATGGACACCGATAAATTTTAAGCAGGTTGCATGTTTTGATTGATGTGAGATTATTCGGTGAGGTAGATCATTTGCCGGTGTGGCAGAATCAATTTACTATTTCATACTACAGTGGAAAGGGTTACATTTGTGATTTGATTTCCATGGATACCTTCCATAATCCCTGTAATATTGTGCGCCTGTTTCTGGAGCCTCCAACTCCTAAAATGTGTACACATTCCTAAAATGAATGGAGGTTGCAAGCTCCTCCAATTCGTGGTGACCCTCACTCACAGGTGTTCAGGTTTTGTTTACCTTTTACCTGATCTGGTTAAATCCTGGCGTTAAAAATAAAACTCTACAGATAGAAGGGGGGCTTTGAAAAGCCCGGCCACTCCTGCTCAATAGTTGAGGTCGATCAAGGTCGGGTTTATCAAAAGGATTGGACGAAGTTGGCTTAAATGTCTCATTGGATATGTCTGAACCTATGAAAATGATGAGATCATTAAAACAAGATACTGCGCAACCTTATCAGGAAACATTCATATATGACTCGAAAATGACTCAATTGTATTTATGCAGCGATTTACGTGTTTAGGGTTAATAATTAGTTATCGTGTTTGCTCTCTCTCCCTCTCTCTCCATGTTTGCTACAGCGGATTCTCCTCGGTGGTGGCGCTGGGAGCGAACATTATCTGCAGTAAGATACCAGGACTGGCACCTCGTCAGCGGGCGATCTGTCAGAGTCGCCCAGATGCCATCATCGTCATCGGAGAAGGGGCTCAGATGGGAATCAACGAGTGTCAATTCCAGTTCCGATACGGTCGGTGGAACTGCTCCGCACTCGGCGAAAGAACCGTCTTTGGCAAGGAGCTCAGAGTTGGTATGTTCGAAAATGCAAACTCTGCTGTCCATTCCAATCTGTCACGATATACGATATAAATATAAGGCCACTGCATAAAAGCTAGTGTTATGTTCCAACGTTTAGTCAATTTCAAATCAATTTCACATCGTATTCTTAGAATCACCCAATCAAAATGAGCTCCAATCCGGAACCAATCTGTCAGTTGTCGAAATAGACAAGTGGAATTTTGAGTGAAATGTTTTTCATGTTGGTTACAATTTTGAACAAGCCGCAATCAGGCATTCACTGTTTGTGGATCCTCGCCGTAATGGTCAATATCTGTACACATAGCTCATCAGAAGGATTGGCAGACCATTTCAATCATTCGCTTTATTTAAGAATAAACCTAAACGTGTCTTCAAGTTGTGTTTTTGAAAGTAACTCAAATCTTTTATGATGTGTACATTTTGGGGTCTCTCTAAAACGAAACAATCAAACAGTTTCTTTCATGTTACCCTCCACAGGGAGAATGTTTTCGCTATTGCGGTTAGTTGCTTTGATGGTCCAGAGATAGCGACTTCTCCAATCTCTTTAACTAAATTCATCCGAACAGCAGCACTGTACTACTCTCCTACCTATGGCAGTTATTCACTAACACTGACTCGTCTCTTAGCTACAGCACACACATGCTATCAGTCTTTGCAGCGTGGGCAGTTTATTAAAATCATTGTCAAACTTGAGGGTCCGCCAAAGCAACAGAATACTTGACTAACCTTTGAAACTCCTGGTGATTATTGACTTTTAGACGCGTAATGCAGTGAACATTTTATCAAGTTTGACTTCAAAGAACTCAAGGTGTAACTTTTGTCATAAATAAAGCAATGCTCTGAACCCACTCCACAGAGCGAATGACCTGTGTCCTAAATCAGGTGCTCACTATGAACCAGTCTCTATGGTCATCTTGCTTTTTAACTCTGTCGATTGGGTTTTTAGATAGCTTATTCTGTTTCTGTAAGGGTTAAATACTGTTTGCTCCATTTTATGCATTCGTGTAAATGTATCCAATCTCTTTGTCACACATTCAAAGGACATGGAAGCAAACTGTAGAACTGCAGGTCCCTAAAGGTGATAGTCTAGAGGCACATTTAATTCAGAATGCACAAAATTGAGGAAGAGGAAGAGCCAGTAACATAATGCAGAAGCAGACTTCAATAATCCAAACACACGCCACCATGGAATATTTACTGCAGTGATTATAGATATGGGGAGAATCCTTTCAAGTTTACAACTATCCAGCTCCCTCTGAGCATGGCTGTATGACTCACTTTTGTCCCTGACTTCCTTAATGTCAAAAGTTGCCACCTTTCAATTTTATCCAGATGTAAAGGATGTAAACGCAACCACTGTGTACATAGGAAGCACAACTGCAATAGTTTCACAAATGTGGGAATGTAAGATGCATTTGTTTTGTTAAGTCACGTAACAACTAGATGCTTTTTAATTGAGGCTGAAGCAAAATGTTAGTACCCTGCTGATGGATGTGTGAAAAGCAACTTTGCAAAGCTATCAAAAAAGAACCCTTAAAAATAAGTCACACTTAATGTAATTAGCTATTTTCCTCTGCAAAACTCTTGAGGATAATCATTTGGCCCAGGTAGTCTTCCGTGTGATAGTTTGTACTTATAGTTTGGTATAATGTTCAGAAAGCACAGTTTTGGCATTGACCTGAGTTTCTTGTAACTATTTAGTACTTTTAATATGACCCTCATGTTTAATTCTGTTATTTGATAAATGAAAAATTGCTTCTAAGTCAGGCACAGTATTCTTTCCGTCACTTCGGATTTGGCCTGAAACAAATGAATTTATGGGATGTAAAGTTGATATATTTGTTGAGGTTTAAATTAAGACACACTTCTATCAAACACCTAAAATGTTTTTTTAAAAAGTAAAACTTGAGGTGCAATTATGGTCTATTAAGCAAACTAATATCTGTGTCCCAATATCTTGATTACAGGAAGCAGAGAAGCAGCCTTCACTTATGCTATTATTGCTGCTGGAGTAGCTCATGCCATTACTGCTGCATGCACCCAGGGAAACCTGAGTGACTGTGGCTGTGACAAAGAAAAACAGGGCCACTACAATCAGGAGGAAGGATGGAAATGGGGAGGCTGTTCTGCAGACATCAGATATGGAATTGGATTCTCCAAAGTGTTTGTAGATGCACGAGAAATCAAACAAAATGCAAGGACGCTTATGAACCTGCACAACAATGAGGCAGGGCGCAAGGTAAGAACGTTAGCCATTTGTCTTAAATGGAAGGACCGTAACAAAAGATATATATTTAATTTTTTGATTTTTCAATTATATTTGAAGAAATAGAAAATAAGTAAAATAATTAGGTATTAATATCTAGGTACCTCCCAAGCACTGCTAACAGAATGACATAACATAAGCACAACTCTATTAACCAAGGTAAACAATTTTCACTAAAATGATCCATGTAGGACCATTTCAAAAGTTTTTTTTACTTCAGACTGGAATTCTAGATCACATTTGTTCTTTGAGTTTTGAGGAGCCCCATTGCATAATTAATTACAACCAAACATATGGGGAAAAGAAAATGTTGGATGTGATTTATTGCTAAATCCATTACAGGTAATCTTGAAGTTGCTTTGGATTTTTTAAAAACATGGAGTATTATATTTTTGTGTCACTGTGTAGAAAGTACAAGGTGGCAATAGGTTTAAAAGGAAAATATCATGACCTCACACATAGAGGTACTTTTAATAGTTTAAATTTACATTGCCAAATAAAGTAACTAAAAGGGTGCTCAGTTAATATGCATTTTTCTCAATCATTTTGTATTTTAAGATACTAAAGCCTAAGATATTTTTTGATTGTTGAAAATGTGAATTTGTCTCAATATAAGATTTAGGTGCTTTGATTGGATATGCAATGGCTGTTGTTTCTTCAGTGTAGCTTACACATTAACATCATTTTTCAAGATGGCATTAGGCTGACTACCAAGCTGAGAATGCACAGCAGTGTAATGCAATGTGGTTGCATTGCCTGCTTTTCACTGGCACCAGTTGCTTTTAAAGTTCTTTTTTGCCTTGTGCGCAATCAATCTGGAGCACATATAAATCACTAACCGAGTCACTCAAACTAATGGTGCATATATTATTTTAAGTTGAGCTTGTAGACTTTTGTATTCAAGCTTTTGAAAATGCCCTTCCACTTTAACTGATATAGTGACTCACAGATTACAAATAATTTGTCCATGTTTTGAACCAAGTATATTTTGGATAGGCTACAAGAAAGGCAGTTATTAGATTATAAAATCAGAGAAAGGAAAATGGTAGCTTTTATGTGGCTATAAAAGGGTACCACCATCATAGAAAGGAATTTAGCAATCCTTTTATTTTCAGGAGTGAGAGGAGTTACAATGCTACTCATTTTCATCATAATGGCATCCAACCAAAGTAGCACAATGATGAATTGGAATGTGAACATATTGAATATATAACATACAAATGAAAAAAATCCAAACAATATAATTATTATTTGAAAACAAACTTCTCACCAAAATTTAAGACATTTGCATTTTGTCTATTGAGCATTAACAAATGTGCCTAATATATAAGATCCTTTGGGACAAATTGTGCTTTTATCATTCCATTTTCTCAATCATTACATCATTTATTTTCTGATTAAATATACCATAAATCATTACTTAGACATATCTTAAGGCTCTTAGCACTTAAGGAACAACATTATCATTAAGAACCTGATAATGTTCCCATTATCTATAGTTAAAAAAAAGACAAAACTTTCCTCCATGTATTTTTCAACGTCGTCATTCCCCCTTTAAAGCATCATGATAGAAGTGTGAATGCCCTGGGGTTCTAAGTTATCACCTGTCTTTAACCATGTGATTTTCTTCCACAACTACTTTACCAATATCACATTATCATATTCAAAATGACGTAACACAACGGCATGATATTTTCATTTCCCATGCCTTCTTGACATTTTTGACGAAGGGACAGCTCAAGTGTACATTGGAAAACATGTGATGTAGCTCAAGACCCAGAAACCATTCAATCTAGCTCAGGATGAAAATCCTTTACACAAGCATAAGGTAAAACCAGGGAACTGTTGAAAGGGAGGAGGCAGCAGGTATAGTTAGTGGAGCAATATGGATTGAGGAGATGTACTGAGTGGAATATCTTAGGAATCATTGCATGGCCATCACTATTTCCATTCTACATGAACAACCTCGATATAGAAATGCAATGCTAGATAGTTAATTCCACAGATGACACTAAACTAGAGGGAACAGGGTTGGTTGAGGCTGATGAAGCAGAAGGATTTAGATAAAATTAGCAATTCAACAGAACAATGACAGATGTAATTAAATAAGCATAAGTGCAAGGTGTTTCATGGCCGAAGAAAAAATGGAGGGCATTCACATTTGAATGATTAGTGTTGGACTAGCTTAAAGAGAGGCTGGAAGATTGGGAGTGATAGTGGACTCAATTTGCGGCAATCAACAAAGCAGTCAGAAAGCTGAGCGATAGCTTCAAATCAGCAGAGTGTAATTCTGAGGATGTCACATTGAACTGTATGATGCCCTAGTAAGGTTGCACCTTGAGTACTGCATTCAGCTTGGATCACTGAATCATAAGCCTGAAGGCAGTACATGGTAGGGCCAGTGAGGCAGATTTCTCTTGTCAGAAGACTGAGGAATGAGGAAAGATTAGAAAAAAAACAAACTCTTTCGCCTTGAAAGAAAGTAAATGAAAGGCAACTTTATCGAGATATAAAAACATGCTAAGTACACCAGAAATAGTTAACTCAGGGCATTATTTCAAATTAAACTAAGACTGCAGGCTTTGGGACATTGGAGGCAGATTCAGAGTTGATGTCAGGAAGCACCTGTTCAAGCAAAGGGTGATGTATACCTGGAACAAAAGCAAAATCTCTGGAATCATTCAAGAGCTGATTAGATGCTGTAATGGTGAGGGGATAAGTTTCAATGGAAAGGTGAATAGGAACATAGGAAGGGGAAGAGGTCATTTAGCCACCTAAGCCTATTCCACTGCTAAATGAGATCATGGCTAATCCATGGCCTGACTCCGTATACCCACCTTAACCAGATATCCCTTAATACAAATCATAGTTTGAAGATTAACAATTGTTCTAGCATCAGTTGCCATTGCGGAAGAGAGTTCCAAACCTCAACCACCCTTTGCATTAAGAAGTGCTTCATAATTTCACCCCTGAAAGGTCTGGCTCTAATCTTTAGATTATGACCTCTAGTCCTAGACTTAGCAATCAGCGGAAGTAATTTCTCCTTATCTACCCTATTTGTTTCCCTTTGCAGCTTGAAAACTTTGATCAGATCATCTCTTAGCCTCTTCAATTTAAGGGAATACAATGCTAGTTAGTTAAATCTCTCCTCATTGCTGACCCTTAGAGTCTAGATATAATTTTAGTAAATCTACACTTCACTCCCTCCAAGACCATGAAGTGAATGGAGTGATGTCCCTCATTTATCATTTATCTTTGCAAATAGCTGGACATTTAATAATATGAAAATAATCAAAAGCAATCACAGTATGCAGCATCCATTGTAATGCTGCACATTATCGAAAATAAAAACTTCAATTAATTTAAGTTTATTCCAAGGGCAGAATCTTGTTGAGGTACCCGGGGTCACACCTGCTGGCTGGAGAGCTGGGACAGACCCGCGCTGCCTCTTTTTGGGGAGGCCTGCCGAAGCACATGCCAATCAGGCAGTGGAAAGGCCAGTGGTGGATCTCCCCCTGGAATCAAGACCCCGGTAGTGGAAGCCTTGCCTACAGAGAGCTGCTGGCCAATCAGAGGTTGGCAGTTCTTGTGCTCAGCAGCGCCACTGGCGAGGCCTTGGTTGCTACCGGAAAGATAGGCAGCGGAGTCCCAGGATCACGGACTGACCAGGCCACAGGTAAGTAATATGGCAGAGAGAGTCATAGTCGTAGAGTCATAGAGGTCGACAGCACAGAAAAAGGCCCTTCGGCCCATCGAGTCAGTGCTGGTCAAACAAGTACATAACTATTCTAATTCCATTTTCCAGCACTAGGTCCATAGCCTTGTGTGCCATGACATCACAAGTGCACATCCAAATACCTCTTAATGTTATGAGGATTTCTGCCTCTACCATCCTTTCAGGCAGTGAGTTCCAGATTCCCACCACCCTCTGGGTGAAAAAATTCTTCCTCACATCCCCTCTAAACCTCCTACCCATTACCTTAAACCTATGCCCCCTGGTTATTGATCCCTCCACCAAGGGGAAAAGTTCCTTCCTGTCTGCTCTATCTATGCCCCTCATAATTTTATACACCTCAATCATGTCCCCCCTCAATCTCCTCTGCTTGAGGGAAAATAACCCCAGTCTATCCAATCTCTCCTCATTACTAAAACGCTCCAGCCCAGGCAACA
The DNA here is from genome assembly GCF_964194155.1 of Cetorhinus maximus. Classification (NCBI taxonomy): domain Eukaryota; kingdom Metazoa; phylum Chordata; class Chondrichthyes; order Lamniformes; family Cetorhinidae; genus Cetorhinus; species Cetorhinus maximus. The sequence goes on along the minus strand of NC_135884.1, from coordinate 27,449,207 downwards.
TCCTGGTAAATCTCCTCTGCACTCTTTCTAGTGCAATCATATCCTTCCTATAATGTGGATTCCAGAACTGCATGCAATACTCTAGCTGTGGCCTAACCTGCGTTTTATACAGTTCCAGCATAACCTCCCTGCTCTTACATTCTATGCCTCAGCTAATAAAGGCAAGTATCCCATATGCCTTCTTAACCACCTTATCTACCTGTCCCGCTACCTTAAGGGACTGGTGGACATGCACACTAAGGTCACTCTGATCCTCGGTACTTCCCAGGGTCCTACCATTCATCGTTTACTCCTGTGCCTTGTTTGTCCTGCCCAAGTGCATCACCTCACACTTATCCGGATTAAATTCCATTTGCCATTGATCAGCCCATCTGACCAGCCCGTCTATGTCCTCCTTTAATCTAAAGCTATCCTGCTCACTATTTACCGCCCCTCCAATTTTCGTGTCATCCGCGAACTTACTGATCAACCCTCCTACATTCAAGTCTATACTGTTTACATATACCACAAACAGCAAGGAACCCAACACTGATCCCTGTGGAACCCCACTGGACACAGGCATCCAGTCACAAAAACACCCCTCGACCATCACCCTCTGCTTCCTGCCACTCAGCCAACTCTGGATCCAATTTGCCAAATTGCCTTGGATCCCATGGGCTCTTACCTTCGGTATCAGTCTCCCATGTAGGACCTTATCAAAAGCCTTGCTGAAGTCCAAGTAGACTACATCAAATGCATTGCCCTCATCTACACACCTAGTCACCTCTTTGACAAATTCCATCAAATTGGTCAGACATCACCTCCCCTTAACAAAGCCATGCTGGCTGCCCTAGAGTGGTGCAGGGAGGTCGACAACAAGGGCACAAAGGCAGGGGGATGGCTGTCAGCAGGCACCCCACCTTCCTGGTGTCCAGGCCCTAAAGGGCCTCAATTGGCGACAGGGCAGGAAGGTCAGCCATGGGCCTTCCCACCCAGAACTTAACTCTGGCATAGGTGGGAAGATGGCGCCACTATTGCACCTAAGTAAATGCCCTTCCTGGCTCCAAGCCTGCCAGCAGCGAGAGCACAAGATTCCAGCCTAACTCTATTTACAGCAAAATATTCCATGCCTAATTTGGCAAACATATTTCCCAATTTTCCTCCCAGAGGCCGCAAAGACAGCTGACATGAGAAACCAAATTGGTGTGCTGCTGCAATAGGGAGGTATTGCACTCTTTCTCATGCTGTCTATTTCTCTGATACGTAATATATCACGTCCCAGTTTCATTCGATATTATAAGACACTGCCTTGTATAAAAAAAACCCAATAGAATTAAATCTGTATAATCCTCCAAAAGTTCCTACTTACCTGCGTATCTGCATATATGATGGAGCTCAAGATCTTGAGGTAAGCTTGTGGATGAGTCCCCAGATGTTTTTGTGCTTTCTCAGTTCCAGTCATATGTTATTTGCCTAGATTGCAAGGCGTTGCACAAGCACTTTATCTTGGTTTGCTGGGGACAGGTGAATCTGAGCATAATCCATCACAGCTTTTAATAATTTAGCCACTGCATATATGTCACATTTTCTGGACATTACACTATACAATACAATGCACAACATGAGATTGGCACTGGCTCTGGTCCTTGTGCTTTTCAAAGGTCCTTAACAAGGGTGTCTCTATAGCATTTACCACTCCAGGACTCATTTTACAGAAATTACCGGGATTGTATGATGCTCATGGTGTTACATGTATGATTTTCGTTTACTACCCTTGGATTCTGCTGCTTTTGATTATTGAGGAACAGCTTTAATAACTTATCCATTCCTCTGTCATTATGTGGCAGCCTCTGGCCATTCTGGTTTTTGTGTTCTTGGTTGATGTGAAGATGGATATTAAACAGAAGGAGGAGATCTGTCTGTCAGAGACTTTTAGACTTTGGAGACATAGTTGTAAGGAGCTTGGGGCATACCTTTGTGTCTTAGAGGTAGCAGTAGATTAGAAATCAGTGGAATATGTTATATTGAGTGATGTGGAATTTGTGAAACAGCTGCAGAACCATGATGACCTGAAGCTTTTTGAGATACCAGGCTTATTTCAGTGGTGTCCTTTTTGTGCTACATGTTGTAGCTAGTTGAGAATTAACCAAAAACTAAACTGGGAAGAGTGTAAATATAGGCAAGAGGTAGCTTCAGTGAGATGTAAACCCCTTTTCAGTGGTGAGCCCAAGGAGGACTATATAAGATCTTTTTGAACCTGGATGATTTTTCCTGAATGGCTATGAGAAATGGATTGTTTATAGAAATTTGTGTTCCTATTTCAGGTCTGAGGCAATATTTGCCCAGATTGTTTCCTAGTGATAATGCCTAAAGGTTAGAAGGCTCAGGTCTGTAATTCCAATGAAACCAGGAAGCCAGGGACGAACTAGTAGATGGCCTGAGGATCATTTTTCAATCCTCACTAGATGCAGGAACACTACCAGAGGATTGGAGATCTGCAAACTTTGTTGAAAAACAGTGCGAGGGACGGGCCAGCTGGTCATCCTCACTTCAGCGGTTGGCAAATTATTAGAATCAATTCTGAGAACCAGGATAAACTGTCACTTAGAAAGACATGGATTAACCAGGGATAGTCAGCATGCTTTTGTTAAGGGAAAGTCATGTCTTACTAACTTAATTGAATTTTTTGAGCAAGTAACAAGGAAGATTGATGAGGGTAGTACAGTGGATGTTGTCTGCATGGATTTCAGTAAGGCATTTGACAAGGTCCCACATGGCAGGCTGGTCAGAAAAGTGAAAACCTATGGGATACAGGGGAAGGTGGCGAGTTGGATCCAAAATTGACTCAGTGACAGGAAACAAAGGGTAATGGTTGATGGGTGTTTTTGCAAATGGAACACGGTTTCCAGTGGTCTTCCACAGGGCTCAGTGTTGGGGCTCTTGCTGTTTGTTGTATATATTAATGATTTAGACTTAAATATGGGAGACATGATTGGGAAATTTGCAGATGACACAAAAATTAGCCACGTATTTGATAGGGAAGGACAGCTGCAGAGTCCAGAATGATATCAATAGTTTGGTTGAGTGAGTGGAAATATCGCAAATAGAATTCAATCTGAAGAAGTGTGAGGTTATGCATTTTGAAAATGCAAACAAAGCAAGGGAATGCACAATAAAAGGGAGGATATAGAGAGGGGTAGAGGAAGTGTAAGACCTTGGAGTGCATGTCCACAGATCCCTGAAGGTGGCAAGACAGGTGGATAGGGTGGTAAAGAAGGTATATGGAATGTTTTCCTGTATTGGATGAGGTACAGAATATAAAAGCAGGGATATAATGCTGGAACTTTGTAAAAGACTGGTTAGGCCACAGCTGGAATTTTGCGTACAGTTCTGGTCACCACATTACAGGAAGGACATATTGCTCTGGAGAGAGTACAGAGGAGACATAAAGAATGTTGCCAGGCCTTGAAAATTGCAGCTATGAGGAAAGGTTCGGTACGCTGGGATTGTTTTCCTTAGAACAGAGGAGGCTGAGAGGTGACGATTGAGGTGTACAAAATTATGAGCAGCCTAGATAGGGTAGACAGGAAAGACTTGTTTCCCCTAGTGGAGAGGTAATTACTAGAGGCACAGATTTAAGGTGATTGGTAGAAGGATTAGATAGGACATGAAGAAAAACTTTTTCATCCAGGGGGTGATAGGTATCTGGAATTCGCTGCTCAGGTTGGTGGTTGATGCATAATTCCTCAATTCACTTAAAAGGCACCAGGATCAGCACCAGAAGTGCTGTAACCTGCAAGGCTATGGACCAGAGGCTGGAAGGTGGGATTTGAATGGATGGCTAGTTTTTTCAGCTGGCCCAGACATGATAGGCTGAATGGGCTCTTTCTGTGCCACTGGCTCTACACTGACAAACCAACTTCCCTTCCTAGCTCCCACACTTGCTGACATTTTTGATAGTTTCTTCTACTTGGGGACTATCAAACTATCTGCTAAATATGTCACTAGATCAACAGTTACATAGTGACAACATAGAAGGAGGCCATTCGGTCCATCTTGTCTATGCCAGCTCTCTGCAAGAGCAACTCAGTTAGCCCCACTCCCCCGCCCTTTCCCATAGCCCTATGAATTGTGTCCCTTCATGTGTTTATCCGATTTCCTTTTGAAACTGCAATTGAATCTGTCTCCAGCATATTCTCAGGCAGTGCATTCCAAATTCTAACCATGCATAGAATTCTTATGCCGCTGTTGGCTCTTTTGCCAATCGCCTTAACTCGGTGTTCTCAGTCTTCTGCTAAAGGCAGCAGTTTCTCTCTATCTACTCTGTTTAGTCCCCTCAAGGTTTTGAACATCTTTATCAAATCTTCACTTAACTTTCTTTCCCCTAAGAAAATGCTCAACCTTTGTCCTGACAAGATATTGGCCCATCATCAATCTCCCTTCCCTGCTTAATATCCTTAAACATGTTGCTGCCTCATAGATGTATTTTCACTGCTCCTGCAACTCCTTTGAATCCTTTCCATCAGGCTTCCACTCCTCCACAATACTGAAATAGTCCTAATTAAAGTTATGAATGATATGTAACCATGACCATAATTAATTGCCCTTCTGCATCAGCCTCAACCCATTTAGAATTGTCAGCAAGGTACATTGCAACATCCTCCTTCAACACTGCTCCTCTGTTGTTCTGCTTGGTCAGTCCAATCTTTCTTGATTCCTCTTACCTACCCAATGGCTGCCAAAGCATCTCTAGCAATGACTTCACTTCCGACCTCTGCACTTTCACCTTGTGAGTCCCCCAAACCCTCTTCTTTTTACACACTTACCCTTGGCAACATCCACAGACATGTGTTGGCTTCCACAAATAAGTTGAAGACATCCAGCTATGCTTCCACCCCTATATTTTTGGACCCTGTCCCTCCACCTCCTTGGGACCATCAGGCTGCCTGTCCATCATCCACTTTTGGATGACTCTCAGTTTTCTCCAGTTAAACATTGGGAAGACTCAACTCTTGACACAGATTCTCACCCTGTCCATGCCCACGGTCTCAGGCTAAACTAAACTGTTCACTACTTTGGTGTCTAATTGGACCCTGAAGTATTGTTCTGACCCCAATTCCTCTCTTTCTCAATGATCACCTACTTCCACCTCCATAATATTGCCTGCATCCATCCCTACAATCGTTTATCACCCACTGAAACATCCAGACTGGCTGGCCTCCCAACCTCCACTCTTTGTAAACTTCAGCTTGTCCAAAGTTCTGCTGCCTATGTCTTAGGTTGGACCAAGTCCCCCTCACCTATCACCCTGTCCTTGTTGATCTACAATGCTTCCCAGTGCCTCAAATTAAAAATGTTAATTGTTGTGCTTAAATCCTTCCATAGCCTCAAACCTCCCTATCTAGTAAGCTTGTCCAACACTATAATATTCCTGAATTCTCCATCCCTCTGACTGTCGCTTGTTTTTTGTGCCCCCTCTCTTTGCCCCACTATTGGTAGCCATGTCTTCAGTTACCTAGATTCCACGGTCTGGAATTCTCTCTCTAAACCCCCAGCTCTCCTCCTTTAAGATTTCTCTTTGACTGAGCTTTTGTTATTCCTTCTAATCTTTCCTTTGGCTCTGTGTTCAATTTTTTCCTTCAGTGGAGTGCCTTATTTTTCCTCCACGAAAGGTGCTATATATATATATGTATATATATATGTAAAATCAAAACACAGTAGATGCTGGTAATCTGAAATAAAAAAAGAAAATTCTGGTCAGGCACCATCTGTGGAGAGAGAAACCACATTAAAGTTTTAGGTCGATGACCTTTCATCAGAACTGGAAAAGGTTAGGGATGTGACAGGATTTAAGCAAGTACAGGGGCAGAGGAACAGTGTAACGGTGGGGTGGGGAAGGAAAGAACAAAAGAGGAGGTCTGTGATAGGGTGGAGGCAGGAGAAATTAAATGACAAAAGGGATAATGGTGCAAAGCAAAAGGAGATGGGAACGGGACAAGTAAAAAAACAAAAGCTCAGTCTAGGGAAGGTGTAAATAACAATAGGGAATCATTACCAACAGCTGCCATCTGAAAAAATGTGAGCAGTAGTTATAATTTAAAATGGTTGAAGTCAATGTTGAATTGGTAAGGCTGTAAAGTGTCTAATAGAAAGATGAGGTGCTCTTCCTCAAGCTTCTGCTGAGCTTCATTAGTGCAGTGTAGGGGTCAAGGACAGACTGAGAGTTGGGTGGTGAATTAAAATGGCTGGCGATTGGAAGCTAAGGGTCACACTTGCTGCCTAACTGATGGTGTTCCACAAAAGGGTCACCCAATCTGTTTTTGGACTCCCAAATGTAAGGGGAGACCACATCTTGAGCAGTGAATACAGAATACTAAATTGAAAGAGGTACAAGTAAATGGCTGTTTCACATGGAAGCAGTGTTTGGGGCCCTGAATGGTAGGAAGGGAGCAGGTGAAAAAGTAGGTGAAACATCCCCTGTGTCTGCATGGGAAGGTGCTGTGGGAAGGGGAGCAATGTTGGGAGTGACTGAATGTATGGATCAGGGTGTTGTTGTTCTTGTTGAGAAACTGCAGCTGCTTTAGTTGTATCCATGGATTTTTGTCATCCCATTGTAATTAAAAAATATCGAGGACCCTGAATTATTGAGCCAGAATGTAGACAGCAGCATCTGGAAGGGGCAGAAGAGATAGGAAATTGATCCACCTTTATTGTGCTGTACCATGGATAATTTTTTGTCTGTTGAGAGTTCGAGGGTACCATTCTGTCCCAGATGACAAACTGAAAAGGATTTTGTTTTCAGTTCAATATTAGTCTTAATGCAGTGGAGAGGTGGGGGTGAGCAACTTCCTGTTCCTCTTGGCTCTACTCCTGGGGGAGTTTTGCAGATTGGGGTGTGGTTATTGATTTCTGGTTTTTGGTTAGGAAAGACCAGCATGAAATTACTTTCTCTTTCTCTTTAATTTACACATTCGATAAGTTGAAATATGGCATCTTAAGTTTGACAGACACAAAACCTTTTTCCAAATGCTAGTGGATCACTCATGCTATTGTTCACGGTGAGGCAGAGGACATTCTTCCTTTTGCTGTATAACATACAATATATTGTCAGGGTCACAGCTTTCTAGTGATTGGTATATTAAACGGCAATTCATCACAGTGTACTACAGGAACATTAGCAGTGCTTTTGTGTTTATTTGATATAATTATGTCCTATTTTTAATCAGGTTTGAAATTGATTGATCATTATTATATATTTATTTAGTTATATAATGAATTTGATGCCTTACTTTGAAAAATCCTCAGGGACCCAGGGGAAGATGGTAGGGAAGATGCTGCAAGTTGTGCATAGGTAGGAGGCATGTGGTTGGGACAGGTGATATAGTTTTAGGTGATATAATTTTAGCAGTTTTAGGAGGGCTTCCTAAGGGGATTCAGAGCAGGAGGTAAGGTATAGGGAGAGTGGAGAGGTGTGGGAGCATTGTTGTGGGAGGTGGGGTGGTCCTTGGATACTGGAGTGGTGGTGGAGGGCTCTGGGGTATGGGGGTAATATGTTAGAAGTGCAATCTGTGGCACCAATGGTAGAAGGGCTTTGGGGCAGTGGGAGTACCGGGATGATGGTGGTGGAATATTGATGCATTGGGAAAGTGGTTTGTTGGCTGCCGAATACTGGGAAAATAAATTAATGGGAGAGGCCATGTGAGGTGCTGTTGAAAAAATGGTGGTGCTGCACTTTTGGTTGTGACCCAGCAATTGGTTTCAAGTTCGTCTCCGCCCTTTCACCATATTAGTGTGGACACTGTAACAATAGATGACAAGAGGGGTCAGGAAAAGGGGCAAGTGATTCAGATGGACCTATGGTAGTGGGGACATGTAGTAGGATGGAGGTGGAAGCAGGTAAAGGTATAGAATCTTGTGGGGGTGGGGGGGTGGTGTGAGAGATTGTAAGGTATAGTTTGGAGTGGCAAACAGAGAGGGGATAAAGGTATAGGTATATGAAATAATCGATGATGGCAAGATGTGACAGGAACGAGCTGTGAAGTTGAAACATACACTGGTGCTTAGGATGGGTTCGGGTGAGAGGGAACTAAAGGAAAGTTAAAGCTGTGATCCTTCATTAATCCTTTGTTCTCTCAAGAATTAAGCTGGGGAAGCCAGTTATCTAAAGTGGATACTGTGCTCATGCTTTACTCAAGACAATGTGTCCTTCAAGTAAATGATGCTTCCCTAACTGATTTTGAAAACCCCATTCCTACAATGGAGAATCCATTTTCTTAGTAATTACAACATAGTTAAAATGCAATAAATGGTAGTAAAACAATAAAAGGCAATAAAGGCAGAGTGAATGATTGTAAAAATGGGGTAAATGCTAATAAAAGGCAAAAACTATAGTAAAGGCACAGTGAAGAACAGTAAAAGTGCAATAACTGATAGAACACTAAATAATAGAAAACTGTAGTAAATGATAATCACAGGAGTAAATGATGGAAAATCTCGACAAATGATAGGTTAATCATGACAGAAAAATAAGAACATAAGAAATAAGAGCAGGAGTAAGCCATTCGGCCTCTAGAGCCTGCTCCGCCATTCAATAAGATCATGGCAGGTCTAATTGTGTCCTTAACTCCACTTTCCTGCCGCCCCCCCTCCCCCAATAACCCTTGACTTCCTTGTCAACCAAAAATTTGTCTAACTCAGCCTTGAATATATTCAATGACCCAGCCTCCATGCTCCGCTGGAGATAGTGATTGTTTTAAGATTCTCCCTCCCTTTTGCCTTTTGATTTTCTACTATCCTTGGGATGCTTTTTATGTCTTCTACTGTGAAGGTGGATACAAAATAACTGTGCAAAAACTCAGCCATTTCCTCATTTCCCATTATTAATTCCCCAGCCTCAGCCTCTAAAGGACCAATGCTCACTTTAGTTACTCTTTTCCTGTAAAGCACGAGGCACAGCGAGTGTGCTTATATGAATTTTAACAATTTATCTTATACGTACACTGAAAAGTTCCTGAATGTTGTGTCATTGTATATTGTATCTTTTCTTTCAAGTGGAAGGTGTCGTAGATGTAATGACCTTTGGAATTTGAGCACTTGACCTGCAATGATATTGATGCTCAAGGATTAGTAGTTGTAAAGACATAATGTTAATTTATTGACAAATAATCTACAATTGATAATATAAAACACTTTTGATCAAACTTTTGAAGAGTAACATTTAGACAATGGAATGGTTTATTTTTGTCACCTACTCGTCAAATTGATAATATCAGGATGCAACAGGAACTGGAGTTGAGATGGAGAATCAACATGATTTTATTAAATGGTGGAGCAGATCTGAGGTGCTGTATGGGCCACTCCTGCTGCCATTTCTCATGTTGTTATGCATTTATCCTTAGTCATGATGAGTAGACCAAGATGTGAAACAATGCATGAATGCATTGAAACTACTACTTATTCTTTCTTCAGTGATGCAGAGAAGGATTGCTCCAGCAGTTTTCTGTTGCTCTGGCAAGTAAGCCATCTGAGATTAATGATACTTGGGATTGATTTCACTGTTACTTAGACTGGATGTATTGGATCACTCAGGCACAGGACAGAGAGGAATATTGGGTGAGAAGGATCACTCACCCTTAACACAGCCTGATCGATCTTCCATCCATTAACTTAACTGGATGGAAAATTCTAAGTATGGTGCTCTCAGTCATATATTCCTCCATGTTTTGCTCAGGTAATTCAACATGTCCAAGTGTAGTAACTGAAAAATATGCTGTTTGATCTTTATGGGGAACTTGAGTATAAAAGGAATTGAAACTTGAGTTTCCTACTACTGAGTCCAACCCTTTATAGATGCTGGTCGACCTGGGGAATATTTTAAGGTGATGCTGAGGATTTGAACACCTTTAATATTTAAGAGATAATTTTTAAGTAACTGTCACTAGCGATGCCACTGTGGTTTTCCACCATGTTCTGGTGGTAGGTGAAATTTCTGCTGCTGGAGCACATTTGGAAAATTACTCCAAGTGTCAGAATCCACAATCCCTTAGTCAGGTATACCATGGGCTAGTTGCAGAGTGATGTTCTCTCTACTCCATCCCAACAATGTGTTTTAACTATGATCTGAGGTCCAAATGCAGGTCCCGAAGAAGAAAAGACATTGTCATAATTTATTATAGTCATTTTCAATAATGCTTTATGCAAGGCATTAAGAGGCATCATGCCAAAGTGTATTATTTGGGAGTGCTTCCTTGTAGTGACATAGCAGTGGAAGGCAAAATTCACCAGATTCCATTGAGAATCAAAGCTGTTGCATAGAGTTGCCAAATGAAGGCCATGGACCCCCCTACCCCCACAAGGGAATTGGAAATGAGGGATAGTTGCTACTATCCCACTCTTGCAAGTGGAGACCATTCCATCATACTCCTGATTAGTGCCATGTAGGTGATGGAAAGGGTCAGGGGGTGAGTTACTCACTGCAGAATGCCCAGCCTGTGACCTGCTCTTGCAGCTACAGTATTTATGTGCTGGTCCAGTTCAGTTTCTGCTCAATGACTTGCTGATAAGATGGGAAACTACTTTGGTCTGTATAAAATGAAAAATAAAGCAAAATAAAAAAGCTCTAATAGAGCCCAATAATGGTTGTTCTAAGGGCCTATTTGACTCAAGTCAAAGCTCTCTTGCTTTGGAGTCAAAAGGTTGTCCCTACCAGGGAAAGGGACATCTCTAAGTGGCTCAAAGGGAATTTAGAAATGGAGGAGGAATAACCAGTTGTTGTAATCCATGTTGGAAGCAGCGCATAGGAAACAACAGGGATGAGGTCACGCTGAGAGAGTAAGAGGATTATGTTTGTGGACTTGCAATCCAAAGGTCTAGACTAATAATCTTGGGAATGTGAGTTCAAATCCTACCATGGGAGTTTGAACATTTGATTTCAATTAAAAAAACGTTCTGAAAATAGAAAACTGGGACCAGTAAACATGACCACGAAGCCGTAAAAACCTAATATTCTTTAGGGAATGAAACCTGCTCTTCTTACCAAGTCTGGCCTTTATGTGACTCCAGTCTCACATGAACTTGCTTTAGCAAGTGTGGTAGCTAGGAATGGGCAATAAATGCCAATATCCTGAGAATAAATTTTACAAAGCTGAGAAAAGAAACTAGGCGCAAGATTAAAAGCGAGACCTCAAGGGTGGTAATCTCCGGATTATTACCTGAGCAAATTGGCAGAGGGGTAAATTGATCAGGGACAAACAATGGGCGGAATCATCTGTGCTTGCTGGCATCGGGCGGTGTGAGTGGGTGACATGGCAAGAAGCCCAAAAATCGGTTTCACAGCGTCATGAAACCAGTTTGCAATTGTCCGCTCTGCCTGTCAATGGTGGGCTGTGTTTCCCGCCATCAGACATGATGAACCACACTGTAATACATCTGCATATCATTATAAGGCCAACCTGCTGGAATCATTCCCAAATGCTGGCTCGTCCACTGATTGCACACCGACATGTTTCACGACTGCATATAATTGACGTGTACCTGGCGAGCTGCACTTTGCTCGGGACTTCGAGGTTCATTTCTCTACCTTGCTTCGGGCAGCACTTGCAGTCATCAGCATCAAGCTTCGCAGACAGAGCTACAGCGGGGCTCACAGGCTTTGTACGGCTTCAGGGCGAGGGCTGTACTGGTGAAGGGGGGTATCCCAGGGTTTGTGTGGGGGGTACGTTGATCTGTGCAGCTGGCCTCAGGATGGTGAGGGCTGAGAAGGCAGAGTAGATGAGGCTAGATGGAGATGCGTGAGTGTGTATGAAAGAGTGAGTAGTGAGGTCCCTTGAGCTGGCAGTGTGAGATGCCAGTGAATGTGTGATGGGCTTGAGTGTGTGAGTTTAGACTGATGAGGTGGTTGCCTTACACTGGTGGCATGGATGAGATCATTCATCCTCTTTCTGCACTGGACGGCCAACCTCTTGGGTGCAGCATTGGCACTGATCACCACTGCCATCACCTACCAAGCCAGGGTGGTAATGTTGCTGCCCCTCCTGCAGCCAGAATGGGGGTAGAGGACATCACGGCGGGCCTCCATGGCATCCAAAAGGTACCCGAGGAATGCGTCACTAAACCTGGGGGCTGCAGTCTTCTTGCCTTTTGGGGCCATGTCTTATTGCAGCAATCCTGGGCTGGAAGCACTGAGAGGTGCGCGTGGGGCTGTGCTTTAAATGTGGCGGCCGGCGTGATGAAGTGGCGAGGTGACGGTGCGCCAGGTGAATCGAAGCCCGCACGCCATCAAAAGGGTGTGTTTCCTGAGAATGCATAATTATTGCGGTGGGTTTGGGACGATACGACGTGAGAAGCTGCCATCGTGGCTGGTAAATGGCCCGTTACCACACTTCGTTCAAATCTGGGATGATTCCGCCCAATGTCTTTCGGAAAGATTAGTGTGTGATGGAGGGGTTCCTTTTCATGGGACACTAACACCTGTACTTGGACATGAGGGAGTTATACTGCTGGCATGGGGTGCACCTAAAGAAGTTCTGGCTGGAAAATATAATAGCATAAAAGATAAACTAAAGACGAGATAAGGGTACAAAAAGGATAAAGATAATGTAACTACTCTGGGAACAGAAAAGGTTGTAGTAAGTAATAATAAAATAGCTGTTAAAAATAAAGTGGGAGTGATGAAAAATATAAACATATTAAATTGCCTGTGTAGCAATGTGCAGCTCATCAGCCACCTAGTATGATAGGTCAAAACATGTGAGGGGTACACTATCAGGGCACATGGGCAGAATAGGGACAGTAAACCCCTATGTTTTGGTATACAAATGTTTGTAGCATTAGAAATAAAAATAGTGAGTTAGAAGCACATAATCATCTTAAAAGATATGCAGTTGTAGCCATTACAGAGGTCTGGCTACAAGGTGGGCATGCCCAAGAGCTAAATATTCCAAGTTATGGAAAGGACAGGAAGAACGGAAAAGAAGAAAAGTCACTGGAGTCGCAATATTTCCAAAAGACACAATCACAGCTGTGGAGAGATAGGATTTCAGTAAGGGTGAACAGACAGTATATGAGTAGAATTAAGGAACAGTATAGGCCTCTTGACAGCAGTGCTGTAGTGGGGAAATGCATAAATACAGAGAACATTATTTTGTGTTCACCAAGCCACTAAGGATGGGAACATTATTCACTTTTTGCAATCAGAATCACAGTTAAGCATTCTCAGATCAGATATAACATGAATAACATGTAAAGTGAAAAATCTTGTATTTCACTCCAGTAATATAACTTAACCGCAGCTAAACCTGCACTTGGACCTGCACTAAGATAATCTTTCCAATTCCCACACCGAGATTTTAAGTTAGACTATCCATTATTGCATAATGAGATGTGGTCTGGTGTTGTGCAGAAGAAAGATACTTTCATCTCATCTGGGCTGCATTCAAAATCAGAATCCAAAAGCAGGACGATCCATCTCGGCCTCCTCCAGCATCACAGATGCCAGTCTTCAGCCAATTTGATTCACTCCACGTGATATCAAGAAATGGTTGAAGGCACTGGATACTGCAAAGGCTTTAGGCCCAGACAGTATTCTAGCAATAGTACTGAAGACTCGTGCTCAAGAACTTGCCGTACCCCTAGCCAAGCTGTCCAGTACAGCAACAACACTGGCATCTACCCAGCAATGTGGAAAATTGCCCATGTATGTCCTGTCCACAAAAACCAGGGCAAATTCAACCCAACCAGTTACCACCCCTTCAGTCTACTCTCAATCATCAGCAAAGTGATGGAAGGGGTTGTCAACATTGCCATCATGTGGCACTTATTCATCATTAGCCTGCTTATTGAAGCTCAGTTTGGTTTCCGCCAGGGCTGCTCAGCTCTTGACCTCATTACAGCCTTAGTCCAAACATGGACAAAAAAGCTGAACTCAAGAAGTAAGGTGAGAGTGACTGCACTTGACATCAAGGCAGCATTTGACTGAGTGTGGCATCAAGGAGCCCTAGCAAAACTGGAGTCAATGAAAATCAGGGGAAAATCTTTCCATTGGTTGGAGTCACACCTATCACAAAGGCAGATGGATATGCTTGTTGGAGATCAATCATTTCAGCTCCAGGACATCACTGCAGGTGTTCCCCAGGGTAGTGTTCTAGGCCCAACCATCTTCAGCTGCTTCATCAATGACCTTCCTTCCATCATAAGGTCAGAAGTGGGGATGTTCCCTGATGATTGCACAATATTCAGCACAATCTGAGACTCTTCAGATGCTGAAGCAGCCCATGTCCAAATGCAGCAAGACCTGGACAATACCCAGGCCTGTACTGATAAGTAGCAAGTAACATTCGCACCACACAAGTGCCAGGCAATGACCATCTCCCAAACCCCTTGACGTCCAATGGCATTACCATCGCTGAATCCCCCATTACAACATCCTGGGGGTTATTGACCCCAAAACTGAACTGGACTAGTTATTTAAATACTGTGGCTACAAGACCAGGTCAGAGGCTGGGAATTCTGTGGAGAATAACTCACCTCCTGACTCCCCAAAGCCTGTCCACCATCTACAAGGTACAAGTCAGGAGTGTGATGGAATACTCTCCACTTGCCTGAATGAGTACAGCTCCAACAACACTCAAAACGTTTGGTACCATCCAGGACAAAGCAGCCCTCTCGATTGGCACCCCATCTACCATCTTAAACATTCAGTCCCTGCATCACTGATGAACAATGGCAGCAGTGTGTACCATCTACAAGATGCACTGCAGTGACACACCAAGCAGCTTTGAAACCTGCAGCCTCTATGACTTGAAAGACATGGGCAACAGATATGTATATTAACACCACCACCTGCAAGTTCCCCTCTAAGCCACACACAATCCTGACTTGGAACTATATTACTGTCCCTTCACTGTCGCTGGGTCAAAATCCTGGAACTCCCTTCGTAACAGCACTCTGGGTATACCTACGCCACATGGACTGCGGCAGTTCAAGAAGGTGGCTCACCACCACCTTCTCAAGGGCAATTAGTGATAGGCAATAAATGCTGGCCCACACCTTGTGAAAGAATAAATGTTTAAAAATGGTGAAAGTTCTTAGTGCATTATCCAGTTCCCTAAAATGTGTTTAGTTTCATCTTGGTGCATATGGTTAGTGGCCGCCTGATTTAGTCTTTCTGTTTATCTAGAACAGGGAAAGCCATCAAATCAAAGCCCAGCACTGCCAGACAACATCCAAAGTGATGCTATAGATATAAACAGCATTAAAAAACATAATTGTAAAACTACCATTTCTGAGAAGGCTCTATATTATTCGTAACTTTTTATTGGACTTCTATTCGACTACTGTCATCCTGATTTTTGATAGTGACTTAGTATTGTTACAGTTTCTGACTTTCAGTTGGATTGTGGTCAGAAATTTGAAGATGGACTGATTCTTCTGCCTGGTTTGCTGAACCTCATTGATCTATACTGCTTTTTCATCTCACCAGCGCCCAGTCAAACAGTGTCAGAATGCATTTAAGGTTCTTAAAATTTGGTGTAATACAGCAAAGGCTGACAGTTTTATTGTGGATTTGGTTACATGTATTGCATTTACTTTATTCTAGATCCTCGGAGAAAATATGAAATTAGAATGCAAATGTCATGGAGTGTCTGGATCGTGTACCACTAAAACATGCTGGACAATGCTTCCCAAATTCAGAGAACTGGGCTACATCCTGAAAGAGAAATACAATGAAGCAGTTCAAGTTGAACCAGTAAGGACGCATCGAAACAAGCGACCAGTCTTCTTGAAGATTAAAAAGCCACTTTCATACCGTAAACCAATGGTTACAGACTTGGTGTACATTGAGAAATCTCCTAACTACTGCGAGGAGGACCCAATCACCGGGAGTGTTGGGACACAGGGAAGAATGTGTAACAAGACAGCCTCACAAAATAACAGTTGTGATTTGATGTGTTGTGGACGAGGATACAACACTCACCAGTATTCCAGAGTCTGGCAGTGCAACTGCAAATTCCACTGGTGCTGTTATGTCAAGTGCAACACCTGCAGCGAAAGAACAGAAGTTTATACATGTAAATGAAATTGAATCTTTTATAAGGAGGAGAGTCATACCCTCCAAAGAAAATATTCCTAAATTTGCACATGATCTCAATCTAGTGGCTGTGAGTTTGCAAATAATGTCTCGCTTTCCTATAGAATGCAAAAGCTTGAGGATCCCTGTCCGATAATGTTGCCAGATTGATGAGCCTAGCTGGATTACAAAGAAAAGCACCTGTTGCCATCTCCATAAATATACCACACAGAATTCAAATACGTAAACCCTATTTCAATTAGTGCATTGAAATAAGTCCAGGTCTGTACAGAAAATGGCACAAGGTTGAAAGAGCCATAGTGAAATTAGCAGTAACTTGGCTTGAAAAAAAAACCCCTTTAAATGTGGACTATAAACAGGACAGGGTTGACAATGCCCCTGTGAGAATTTCTGCTTTGAGTGTGGATTATGCAGATTTAGGTTTCTGCATTTGTGAAAAGCTTCTGCTTGTCTTGCCTGTCTGGATCTCACAGGATTTGCTACAGCAAGTATTACTGTTTTCAGTTTCCCATAGACACTGACTTATCAGCTTTTTCTTTTCTGCCACATTTTTTCACAGCCATTAAGAACACCATGGTGGACTGGGGCACTTGGACATAATGACTGACTATACCAGCAACATTAAGTAAATAGTAACGACAATATTTAACAATATATTTAGAGAAAAAGAAACTAATATTAATTTATTTAAAAAGAACTTTACTTGGGATACTTCCGCAAAAAAAGAGTTTTACTTTCTTTGTGGAATAATTTCTTTAGATACAGCAAGAATTGGATTTGTTTGGCTGTATATATTAGGTTTTGCTCGGATATTTCTAACAGCTGTTTGCAGGAATGTTTTGTGTCCTGCAGCATCAGGCTTTTTACTGACAAAAGCAGGCATCTTTTGTAAATCTTCTGCTGTTTTGCTGCTAGTTGTCTGGAAAATCAAACTGGTTGTGATCATTTAAACTACTGTAAAAACTTGATTATTTTTCAGTTTGAAATTTGAACTAATTATGAACCATTTGAACTAAAGATTATCAAATTTGATACTCCAGACAAATCCCATCATGTGGAAAAAGGAACCATAGGTTAAGAGAATATATTTTGTAAGAGACTATTTTTATATGAATATTTTATTTATACTGTTTCTGCTTGTATAACTCTATAACCAGTACTTTTCTTAAAACAGGCATAAAAGCTGTGATTATTTGTAATAGATCTGAGGGAATTTAATAGCATTAAGACTGATTAGTTTATGGACAGAACAGCAGCAAGCTGGATAGATTCAGATTCAAATGGTAGATGCGTCAAAAATGCACAATGAACTTTCTTAGATTAGTTCTATCCGGATGTGTGTGTACAAACTGGCTCATTATTGCATTTCAAACTGCAGAACATGCAAAACAAGAACAGGGTATGTAGCATCAATTTTGTTAGTTGGCTTGAATTCATGATTGGTATTAACTGGATACTCATTTATCCCTTTCAGAAAAAAATTGAAATTGCTTCCCGCATGCGTCAGTCATTAAAATGTGGGGTTATGACTAGCAAATGTGCTGTGTGTGCTTTGAGATAAAGCTCCATATTGTGAAAGTGTCAAATTGATTTCGTCATTGCCATGCTTTAGACTGTGACTGTACAAACTAGCACTATACACACTGTCTGATTCACACAGATAACAGACAGAGCTGTTATCTATAACAACAATGAAAAGTGGTCTATTTCTTTCATAAAGAATGCTGAGAATTCAAGAAGGTTTCACTACCAAGAACACATTCACTGTTTAGCATTTACAGCACAGGTAAATCTTCTATGTTTTTTGCTTTCAAGTGTACCAAAACTATTCAACTTTAAGATTCTACAGTATTATATAAGATCAAGAGTATGCAAAAAATTGCAGTTTGTGCTAGCTCCAAGATGTCCAGACTAAAATCCTATCAGATTTTGAAGCTTTTGGCTAGTTAATAAAATCACACTTAGTTAAAACAACTAATTTTCATGGACCAATATATACCAAACTATGCGCCCACTCTGATTTCTGCCCTTTCCAAAAATATTTGCAAGGCATTTTCATGTGTAATTCTGACACTGTTACCCAGGGAGTTTGTTTTAGATACATATATTATGTGTAATTATCTCACTAAAGCTGAACATTCACTTTTGAGAGCTGTCTTCCTGCCAAAAATGGAAAATTCAATACCAGATGTCATTGAAAAATTAACAATTAAAAAAAAAAGATTCTCAAAAGTATAATCTGCTTGTTTAGACATGTGTAAAAATACACACAAGAGTCCAGCAGCATTCATAATTTATTCCTCAGTCTTGACCATGATAATGCAGGTTACTCGATAGAAATTCTGGTCTGAATTTCTATGTGCATCTCAAACACAGGTGACGCAATTTATGCCATTTCACAATCTTACTCAGAAACAACATTAAAAATCTACAGTAGCATTTTAATTTGAATAACTGTCAGAAACTAAAGTACTGCTGTACTGTTTTATATAATTCCAGTACTGCAGCATTTAATAGTTTTAATGACCTTCTTTGTATAGTATAGAAGATTACCCAGTTTCATAAGTTGCAATACTTAGAGATCCACAAATTAAATAATTAGCATAAAGTGAATATAAACAGTAAAAGTTGTAAGTTTTCTCAGCTTTTTATGCTTATTTTATGTTCCTTTCTTCTTTAATCTATTTATGTAAGAATTTTTTTTCACTACCATACAGAATCACAGTTGTCTGCATATTTTTAAATCTGATATCAATCTAAGCCTGTCAACATATTTTCTAAATTAATCTGTATTTCCAAATGAAACCCATCAAGTTACCAATGGATGAAACCCATGTCCCGTGAAGATGAAATCTCTAATTGTCGACCTGAGAATATTTCAATAATCCTTAAGATACAAATGTGTTTGTTTAAAAAAGGTTTTGATGTCTCAGTCTAATAAGGCAAAATCTGAACAATAGTTAGTAAATGGTCAATGCTTCATTAGTTTATCAGCTCCTCAACCAAGTAGCCATGAAGACCAAACATAACATCTCATCTTTTAATAACAGGATGAAGGAAGACATTGCTAATAGCTGATGCTGATGATTATGCAGCTAAAACTGCCATTCTGATGACTTGCTTGGACAGGAGGAGTGGTAACAACGTAGTGATAGATTGTTCTTGCATCAGTCTGCCACAGTGACATCTGTTTTATTCAGAGCTCTACCACAAGTTGCTACAACAACGCCAAATTGCTTTAGAAAATGCTCTATAGTTGCTGAGAGAATCTTGACTGCCCATTACCGAAATGTTAACTATGCAAAACTAAGTAACATTTGGTAACCCTTTGTCTGAAAGTCACAAGTAATATAATGATTGGTATGGGGTGGGGGGAAAGAGAAAAAGTATATATAGCAGATGATTGTCATGTCTCTGCTTCTGGCTCCTGCTTTCTGCTAACAAATGCACAAGGGCAAAGGGGTTGTGAAACTATTTGGTTCACAATTACCTTATTCACACTGAAAATCAAACTGTATAGATCACTAATAGACAAAAAGCAGAGATTCTGTATCTGAAGTCCAGCCTCCCTTAACCAGGTCGTCTTGCCTTTGCACATTTTTGTCGTAAATGTGATGTAATGTATTGCAGGATGCTTTTAGCACTGCGTGATAGTAACATTATTTCCTCAAATTTGTCACTCCATCTATCTTCCGAGCAAGACATTAGCACTTCAACTGAAATTTCACAGGCCGCATTCCCAAAATTTTCAGAGTTACATGTTGTACAAATTATTGAAATGGTTGAATCCAGAACCTAAGTCATTTTTCATATTCCAGTACCCAAGTACAGCCAACAGTAGCTATTAAAACTAAAGCATTCACTAACTGCACTTTTCTTTTCAAGCTTATTTAAATTTTACTGCTCCAACACTTCACCTGGAATGGTCACAAATCAAAATGAAACAGGCCACATAAAAATTTTTGGTTCATCAGTTACAATTATTTAAAAATCATTGATTTGACAGAAGGTGAACAGTTAATTGTATTTATGTTTTCCTCCCCTTAATTGTAACATTCAAATTAGACTCCTTAAGCAAAGGGTTTTGAATGGTATATTGTAGAGATGGCATATTGATTGTTATCCCTATTTAGGTCTATTAAAAAGAGCATTTAATTGATGCAGAAGGAGTATAACCCTGGTCTCTGCAGACGGCCATTCTATTTTGACAAGTACATTCTCTAGAAGGAGTCTGAGTGTGAATTTCATTCCAGGAATCTGGTCTTCTGGTTACGTGTCTAGCACTTTAGTATTATCTGAAGAGGAAGAAAAATTCACACAAGCCAAATGGCAGATCTGTGCACCTAAAAATACTATCAAAAATCATATTAAATTTACTTTGGCAGAAATAAAGAAAACTACCAGGGATTCTGTTCATTATGTGGCACTTGAAACTCTAAAAAAAATAGCACGGAGGTACTGCAGCATTGTGTTTTTCACCAGGTTATCTTTTATACATGCCCCATTAATTATATTTATGATTTCAGCTTTAATTAAAGTCAAATTCATTTTATAATGAACATACGAACAAAGGAATTAAGAGCAGGAGTAGGCCACTTGGCCCCTCGAGCCTGGTCTGCCATTCAATAAGATCATGGCTGATTCAAATGTAACCTCAACCCCACATTCCTGCCTACCCCCGATGACCTTTCACATCCTCATTAGTCAAGAATATATCTAGCTTTGTCTTAAAAATATTCAAAGACTCTGCTTCCACCCCCTTTTGAGGAAGAGAGTTCCAAAGACTCACAACCCACTGAGAGAAAAAAATTTCTCCTCATTTCTGTCTTAAATGGGCGACCCCTTTAAACGGTGACCCTGAGTCCTAGATTCTCCCACAAGTGGAAACATCCTCTCCACATCCATCCTGCCAAGATCCCTCAGGATCTTAAAGGTTTCAATTAAATTGTCCCTTACTCTTCTAAATTCCAGTGGATACAAGCCTAACCTGTCCAGCCTTTCCTCATAAGACAACCTGCCCATTCCTGGTATTAGTCTAGTAAACCTTCTCTGAACTGCTTCTAACATCTTTCATTTACATCTTTCTTTGAATAAGGAGACCAGTACTGAACACAATACTCCAGATGTGGTTTCACCAATGCCCTGAACAACTGAAGCATAACCTCCCTACTTTTGTAATCAATTCCCCTCACAATAAATTATGACATTCTATTAGCTTTCCTAATTACCTGCTGTACCTGCATACTAGCCTTTTGTGATTCATGCACTAGGACACTCAGATCTCTCTGAATCTCAGAACTCTGCAATCTCTCACCATTTAGATAATAAGCTTCTTTTTTATTCTTCCCGCCAAAATGAACCATTTCACATTTGCCCACATTATACTCCATTTGCCAGATCTTTGCCTACTCGCTTAACCTACCTATGTCACTTTGTAGCCTCCTTATGTCCTCTTCACAATTTACTTTCCTACCTATCTTCATGTTGTCAGTAAACTTAGCAACCGTTCCTTCTGTCCCTTTATCCAAGTCATTTATATAAATTGTAAAAAGTTGACACCCTGGCACTGATCCATGTGGCTCACCACTTGTCACATCCTGCCAACCAGAAAAAGGTTTCTCTGTTTCCTGTTAGCTAGCCAATTGTCTATCCATGCCTATATGTTATCCACCACACCATGAGCTTTTATTTTCTGCAATAACCTTTGATGTGGCACTTTATCAAACGCTGTCTGGAAATCTAAGTACAGCACATCCACCGGTTCCCCTTTATCCACAGCACATGTGACTCCTTCGAAGAACTCCAATAAATTGGTTAAACAGGATTTCCCTTTTACAAAACCATGCTGACTCTGCCTGATTGCCTTGAATTTTTCCAAGTGCCCTGCTATAACATCTTTAATAATAGCTTCTAACATTTTCCCTATGGCAAATGTTAGGCTAACTGGCCTATTAATGAATAAGTGGATGTATGAAAATTCATACAATTTAAAAAATAATTTTAGATGTAGTTAATGTGTTCACTATAGGATATGTATTTTGATAAAGGTTGGTATATAATTTTGTGGAAAATGACTGAAATTTGACTTTTTGCCACTTGTCCTTCAGCCTAAAATTAGGATTTTATCATTTTTAAGCACTAAAAGCATGTTTGCCTCTCAATCTATTCATGAGTGATGGTTCAAACCCTTTATCCATTTTTCCCCCCCTATGGCCTGTATGAATATGCAAAAGGTGTTCAACAAAGTGATTTTGCCATCATACAATTTACTAGTTATCTGTAGCTAGCCACATCACAATTGAGTGCCTGACTGATGGCCATGATCAATTTTACAAGTTCCACAACATTCCATTTATGCTTATATCTTTTATTATTAGTTTGCTTGCCTGGACTAAGAACTATATTGAGCAGGAGATAAGCAGCAAAGAAACTGTAGAGACTGCATCACCAGCATATGCAGCACAGCCTCTGGTGTGATAATGTCCACCATTATCTTTAATATTCCCAATTGTTTCAATGTCATTTACCTGCTGCAGTTCCTAGAAGAAACAGAGATGCCTGATAGGCAGATGCTTTTCCTCTTATGATCATTTGGACCAGGTTATGCAAGTACAAAGTACCATCATTACACTACACCCATTTTGTTGCTAGTAGACTGGAATGACACATGTTATGATTCCCAAAGAGACTGATAACTTTAAAAAATAAATTGCATTTCCCAGTGACCAACTCAAAGGATCGCATGGCAAGACTTCACGTTTTAAGGCTTTTACTGTAACAAACACACTAAAATCAACCTAGGCTAAACATTTCTTAGTAGGTAACTAATACACTAAACTACAGAAAAGGTATTCAATATTAACTTCTTAACAAACTGAAAACTCCATGCCACATTTATACATGATATTGTACTCAGCAGAAATGTCATTTTGTGTTTAAAAGTCCCAAGCTCCTCCCATGTTTAGCAGGGTCTATTCTCCTTGCCCCACCAGGGTGAATCTTCCCGTGTCCTTTCAAACAAAGTCCACTTCACTCAATCTTCTGAGCATAATGAAATAATCTAGCCCCATAACAACTAGGTAGCTGTACATTATCTCTCACCTTTTAGCATCACATCTGATTACTGGAAGATATGGCTGGACAGACCTGGCTTCAAGCATTATCCTGTGAAAGTAGGGAACTGTACAGTCCTAGCTCCCTTAAAATTCCCTTCACTTCTAGAAAAAAGCTGCTATTAAAGCATTACAATAACAGAAATATCAGAATAACAATCCAATAAAACTTAAGATTGTAAAAGTAGCCCAATCAAAATGGTATACAGTAAAAGCAAAGCAAAAAGAAACAAAGACTTGCATTTATGTAATACCTTTCAGGACACCAGAGCATCCCAAAGCACTTTACAGCCAATAAAATACTTTTGGAGTATAGCCACTATTTTAATATAGGATACGCCGCAGCCAATTTTGCACACCACAAATTCCCACAAAAAAGCATTGAAATAAGTGACCAGCTGTTCTGTCTTTAGATATTGAATGAAGTATAAATATTGACCAGGACATTGGAAGAACTCCCCTGCTCTTCTTCGCAATATTTTTATGGGATCTTTACTTCCGCCTCAGAGGGAAGACAGAGCCTCAAGTTTAATGTTTCATCCGAAAGCCTGCATCTTCTGACAATGCAGTACTTCTTCAGTACTGCACCATAATGTCAGCCTAAACTATGTGCTCAGGTCTCTGAAGTAGGACTTGAACTCAACCTTCTGATTTAGAGGAAACAATAAAAACCACAACGGTACTTTGTGTAAGCAATAAATTTGTACTTCATTGATTTCTAAATAGGAAAGAATTATTTGAAGGTTTTGGCTTAAAGGGTAATAGATGGAAAATCATGGGCAGGTGAGTGCAGAGGTGGAATTTTTACCCCCAGGTTTTTTAGTTTGATTAAACCACCGTCTGAACCAAACCTGGTTTTTTGCATTTCTGTTAAAAAGACCTGAAGCAGTTAGTTTTTTGATGGAGTTGTATTTACAAACATAAATTTCATCACGTATTTCTTATAACACCTGTGTACACCTGGAATGAGACAGTATATGTGATTTATGGTGAACAGTCGTGAACTGCTTTGCTGGAGATTTGCCATACCTTAGTGTCTGTTACTGCACGGTTCTGTTTCAGACCCATCAATCCAGCTTAACACAGAAGCAAGCTGTAATTCTTTACTGATTTTTAAAATTTATTGTATCCTTCATGTAACATCCTTTAATAGAACCCTAGATGAAATTATTACCCTTTCCAATTTTTCACACAAAAAACTGCAGTTGCATTACAAATACAGAAATACAACTGAATATTCATCATAGCTAGGATATCTATAATCAAAGGTTCGGTTTAAATTGAATGAGCCCAACACATCAACTCAATTATCTGTTCAACTTTTTTACTACCATGCCACCTTAAAGCAATGTGCTGAGGCATCCAAGCCTCACTCCTTCTCTTGGGCATATTTGCTTTTCACTATTAATGCCTTCAAAGATTGGCTCTTTTGCATTCAGCCATAGTTCAGTTCCTCCGCATCCTGAACAAGTCAGGATCTCAACTGATCTCACATTGACAGTTCAAATAACTCCATCCCTTTCATACAAAAACTGCCCCCTCCTTGTGATTGACACTTCGGCTCCTTCTATACAATACGTTTGAGACTAAAAATTGGTTATATCCTTCTTTAGGATGCATAAGCAGCAGCAGGCCATCAATACACACTGGGCTTCAAGGTGAGCTGACATTGGACATCATTTACATTATTTCGGTGGCTGTGATGGTTACAAAGGCAGCTCACCCATTTTACTTAGATAAATGTCAGGCCACTTGCCTCACTGGGCAGTGATCCTAAGGTAAGCCCTGAGAATTGGAAGGGGGGGCGGTGTGGGGCGATCGCAAAATCAGGGATGTGGAGGAGAGTTCCTGCTCCTCCTGGTTCCAAAGCAATGTTTATTATTATTTTTTTTTAAATGACCATACATTGGCGCTTAGGTTTGCAGCAGCGACTGAAGGACTCCTTTTGCAATCCAATTTCTGCAAAGAGGCCTAAAATAGCTCCTAGGTCCCTTAGTTACACATGTAAGGAGCCTTAACAGCTCTCTTAGGCACCGACCAGTGAGTGTTGAAAAATGGTCTACCCCTGCATTGGGTTGGGTGTTTTTCAAGGGCTGTTGAAGCACAGGACATGTATGCCCAAATCTGTCCTTTATTATAAAATGGGCAAAACGGGCTCCAATTTTTACCTCCTAGTCCTCTACTATCAGAATCTGACAGAGCTCCTGTAACTTGGTTGACATTTTGTTCTGGCAGAACCAGCATCGTGACATGATCTTACTAATGGAATCCCACAGCAGAAGAGAAAAATCTTATAAAGTTTTGGCTGGTTTGATAAGAATTCCTTAGGTGCATACCTTTACATACAGCTATAGATACTGTTAAGGATCTTATTATGAGTTTTGATTAAATAGTTATGGCCTATTAAAAATTAGAATGCAAGTTGAGAAATGATTTATAACTCTGAAACATTCTGTGTAACTTCTGTTTCAAGAAATCAGTAATTATGAGCAAACATCTTTATATAACAGTTTACAAAGGCTAAATCACAGAGATTTTGCGGTGAAGCTTTAAATTAAAAATGAGCGCAGTCTCGATCCGAAGAACATTATTTTGCAAAGTGAGAAAGTTAGTCATCAATCTTTATTCCGATACAGACCAAATTTATAAATGTCTTTTAAGGTCTAGCACTAAACTATAATTCATTTAGTTGGCCATGTATGAGGAATAATTCAAATTCAGTAAACCACAATCTTAAAACAACAGATTGTACTAATTTGTGCAAAAGGGAATGCCAATTTAAGATTTAGAGTCTATTGTAGGTTAATTGAGCATGACCCTAGCTTTTTTAAAGTTATTAGGTCCTGCTGATGTAACATCCATTTTACTGTTTATTGGACCTGAGGTAAAATGGGTACTTTAATTCCCATCCAGTAGCAGCATAAGTAATAATCCCAACATCCGGCCACAAAATGAAATT
The DNA here is from genome assembly GCF_964194155.1 of Cetorhinus maximus. Lineage (NCBI taxonomy): Eukaryota > Metazoa > Chordata > Chondrichthyes > Lamniformes > Cetorhinidae > Cetorhinus > Cetorhinus maximus. Next base: position 27,423,070 of record NC_135884.1, on the reverse strand, counting down.
ATGAGCTAGTTAAACAGCTGGAATTACACCACGAAGGATAGAGCAATCATTTATTGACCAATGTGGTTGAAGAATGAGCATTGCCAAATGAGGAATTAACAACTTTACTGATTAGGCCATTAAAGCCCTTATAGAAAGCTACAGGGATTGGAGTGGACATTTTTTGGGATTGATGGACACTCCCCCTCCGGCCCATCACAAGCACAAATTATCTGAGGAGGTGGCAGAAAGGGAGAATGTATTGTGTAAGTCCCATTGGTAACATAGCATAAAAGAGTCAGACCTTCAGAAATTTAACACTGCATTCATAAAAAGACCTCTCTTCATACATACAGCTTTATAGAATATACAGCACAGACACAAGTCATTCAGCCCAAATAGTCCATGCTGCCATATATACTCCATTCGAGCTTCCTCGATTCTTTGTGATCTAACTTGAAGGTTCACTATAGGTGAAGGTTCCAGGAATGAGAGGATTGTCCTGTGTTGGGAGGCTGAGTAAACTCTGAAGTTTAGAAGGATAAGAGGTGATTTCATTGAGACATACTAAAGGGGTAGACATTGAGAAGTTATCTCCTGGATAGGGAATCTAAAACACAGCCTCAGGATCTGATCATCTAGGATGATGAGGAGAAATTTAAAAAAAAATAATTCATGGGATTCATTCAGCAGCATTTATTGCCCTTGTTCAGAGGGCATTTTTAAGAATCAGCCACATTGCATGTAGGCCAGGACTGCAGATTTCCTGCCCTAAAGGACATTACAACAATCAGCATCTGACTTTTAATTCCTGCTTGTTATTGGATATCATCCCACCCATGGTGGGATTTGAACCCAAGTCTCCAAAGAATTACCCTGGGTCTCTGGAAATTAGTCCAGTGACAATACCACTATGCCACCAACTCCCCTTAGAGGCTTAGAAGCTGTGAGTCTTTGGAATTCTCTAACTTGAGGATTGTGGATTCTCCATCCTAGAGGATATATTCAAGGCAGATTTTTTTTGCCTCTAGGGACTCAAGGGATATGGGGAGTTGGTGGTAAAGTGGAGTTAAGACAAAAGATCAGCCATGATTGTATTGAATGGCAGAACAAGATTAAGGGGCTGTATGGTCTACTCCATCTCCTATTTATTATGTTCTATCAGCATAACCATCTATTCCTTTCTCCCTCATATGCTTATCTGGCCTCCTTTTAACTGCATCTATACTATTTGCCTCAACTACTCCCTGTGATAGTGAGTTCCACATTCTCACCACTTTCTGGGTAAAGATGTTACTTCTGAATTCTCTATTTATTTTCTTGGTGACTGTCACATGGTGATGGCCTTGAGCTTTGCTCTTCCCCACAAGTGGAAACATAAGCCAGAATTTTGAGCTCATCGGGCAGGCGGGCCTGGGAGCGGTCAGGAACCAGTCTGCCGCCCGCAATCGGGCCCCGACCACGATTTCATGCTGGCAGGCCAATTAAGGCCCGCCCAGGATGAAATGTGGCTCCACACTGGCCGGGGAGGGCCAAGCAGGGGTGGGGGCCTGTAAGCCGTTGAGTCCAATGGTGACTCAGTGGCAGGTTTAAAAGTAGCCCAGGGAACCCCTGGAAGGTTACCATGGAAGGATGTCTCCTGTGCTTTCACTATGGATTCGAGAGCGGCTGGACAAGGCAGGCAGGGGGGCAGGTTGGGTAGGCACTCGGCCCCCCCGCTTTTCTGATGAGTGCCTCGCTGTCCTCCTGGAAGAGGTGGCTGCCAGGAGGGACACCCTTGTCCCCAGGGATGGTGGGGGGGAGGAGGCCTCCACACCTCACAAAGAGCGCATGGGAGGAGGTTGCAGCAACGACGAGTAGCCATGACGTGGTGCGGTGCACCTGGGTGCTGTGCCAAAAGCGCTTCAATGACCTGCTGTGCTCAGGAAGGGTGAGTACCATCTTGGCATAGGTCAGTGTGCAGAAGTGTTAAGACGTGGCTATCCCCCTGTGGAGCTCAGGGGTGCTAGAGTCTGAGTGCCAACTGTCAATGATGCTGGAGCTGGCCAAGGGGGTGAGCCCGGGCTGCTTGGATTGAGGGCCTTGCGGCTCGAGCCCACGACTCAGCTGTGCCCTGACAGGTCCTCATCAGCTGGGGTTGGCCAGGCTGCAATGTCGCTGCAGATAGAGAGTGGACTATTCAATGCTCCTTTGTTGTTTCAGGAGAAGACGGCCCACAACAATATTGAAAGGTCGCTGACCAGCAGAGGCTCCGCTAACCTCCTAATCCTTTCCAGATATGAACAAGAAGCCCTGGAGCTTGAGAGCCAACCGGGCATGGAGAGGTGGGGTTGCCAGACAAAGGTAAGAGTGCAGTGCACAGAGGTGAGACTTTCAGTTTGTGCAACCATTCCAGTGTAGTCTCTTCATTGATGGAGCCTCAAATCTGGAGTCCCCATTGATCATTGAAAGATGATGGTATGTTGATGCAGATCTCCATTGTCTCACCAGGGTGCCTGGCATGCACAGTGACAGTGTGGTGTCTTTAACTAACGACATGTCCTTGTTCTCCCTTTCAGATTCACCAGCAAGTGTGCGCTTTGTGGATCCTGAAGAGCCACCCTCGACAGCGGGTTACCACCGAGCTTCTGTTGCATCTGCATCACACCTGCTCTCTAAAGCAGGCACCAGTGCAGGCACCAGCACCTCGGTGGGCATTAGATTGGCATCTAGTATCTCGGTGCACATTGGTGAGGGCACTTCACACTTGCTTGAGGTGAAGGTGGAGGCAGAGAGTGCCCAGGGCGCTTGCAGTCAGAGGACAGCTGGGGACCAGGACGATGCTCATGAAGGATGAAGGCTGATGATGAGCCTCTGGAGTCATCCATTAGGCAGCAGATGCTGGATGTCCCGTGAGATGTGCAGGAGGATTTGGCAGAGATCCATGAGGGATGCGTGCCAGGGTCTCCATGATGGACGAGTCCATGCGGAGCATCAGGGCTGCATTGACCCTCATGGCCGAGTGCAATACCTCCTCCATTGAGAGAGTGGAGACTCTCATGGAGACACAGCTCCAGGAACAGAGACAGGGGTTCCTGGGGTTGCGCTTGGCCCTGCAACCCCTCACACAGGCACTGACCTCTGGTGGTCAGTGTCCATGTGGGAGATGGATGAGGCACCCAGTATCGCAGCTAGGTGCCCGTCCATCAACGGTGAGCAGGGAGGTCCAGAGCGACCTCACGTTGGCACACGAGCTGCCTGCCATCTCTGTGGGCTCCTCTCAGGGTGCTCTAGATGATGGCTTCTCTGCCAATGACCGTAGCATCTGATGAAGCTGCGGTGACTGGGGAGATGCCAGCCATGGCACTGACCATTCCTTCCCAGGCGGGGCCAGCACAGGCTCCACTGGTCAGAGGATGACTGCCAAGGTCATCAAGGCCAACAAGACAGCAGAGTCAGCAGGCTGTCTCCAATGCAGTGGCAGCGAGAGGGAGCACCAAGACGTAGCACTCGCAAACGTAAGTTAAAGGCACCATGAGCACAAAAGGGACAGGTCACAGGTGATTTTATATTCATTTATGTTGACTTTATGGGCAGCAATTTTCGCTTGGCACACGGGCATGCACCCGACACGCTCGAGCGTGAAATGACGCATGTTGACATTGGCCGAGTGTGCCTTGCGATAGTTCGGGCCATTAGTTGATGCCATTAAGTAATCAATTAACTTAAATTTTTCGCTGGCTGTTCAACCTAACATTTGGTGGGCAAGCGAAAAGGCCAAGTGACCTTTGCATTTTTTTGGAAACCTCATCCATGGGCGGGATGAGGTCTCTAAAAGCAAATAAAGATAAAATAAAAGTTTTAAAATTGAATTAATAACATGTCCCTGCTCATGTGACAGGGGGGACATGTTTTATTACATTTTTATTTTCTTCATTTTCTTTTCTTAACAATGCTTCATCTCCCTGAGGCAGCTCTGCGCGAAGTTTGCACTCGGCCGGCTCTCCCTCCTCCCCCCATGCCACCCTGCTGAGCGCTGCTGCTCATGTTTCACGCTGGCTGGGCCTTGATCGTGGTCCGGCCCTGATTGCGGGCAGCGGTCGGCTTCCAGACTGCCCCTGCCCGCCCGCCAAGGGAAATATTCTGCCCTGTGTATACTGGTCTGGGGTTGAAGACCCGAGACGTTTATGTAAATATTATTAAACTGCCAGAATGAGACAAACTGTGTTTTTGTCATCATGGCCTGAGTATACTTCATCTTTTTATTTCATTGGTGCGGGGATCGCCAGTATGTAATGCTGGACGTAGGTGGCTTTGAACTTTATTGCACAGGCACTGAGTGTACTTTTTGTTCAAATGAAAGTGTCCTTTCAGACATCCGGAATGGAGGTGGTACCCCTGACATGCGGTTGAAGCTGATCTTTGGTAGCCTGGCTGAAGGAGTGTTGGATAAAGGTGTCCCTGCCTCCCTCCAGGTTACAGAGGTCTGGCTCCATGCCCTCAGTGTTCTCCTCACCGTGCACATCTTCTGACTCACTACTGGACTCATCACCTGTGGCCTGTGGAGCTGCTTCAAGATCCTCTTCCTCCAGTGGGTCCCCTCCTTGCTAATGCCAGATTGTGGAGAGCGCAGCATGCAACCACTATCAGTGACACTCGCTCTGAGGGGTATTGTCATGCTCCCCCTAAACGGTCCAGGCTTTGGAAGCGCATCTTGAGAAGACCAATGGTCCTCTCTATCACCGTTCTTGTGGAGACATGACTCGTATTGTACCGCTTCTCTGCCTCTGTTCTTGGGTGGCAGAGAGGCGTCATCAGCCACCTCTTCAAAGGATAGCCCTTGTCACCCAGCAGCCATCCAGCTAGTTGAGCTGGAGCACAGAAGAGCCTCGGTACCTGGGAGTGTTTCAGGATGTACGCTGCCAGGGTACCTTGCAGATACTTGCAGGATCTGCATCCTGTGGTCACACACTACCTGCACGTTCATGGAATGGAATCCCTTCCTGTTGGCAAAGGCACCTGGCTGACCCACTGGTGAATACTAGCGGTGGCAGAATGAGGCCGTTAAGTGGGCATCAATTAATGGGGGGACAGGAAGGCCATGCCCGAGTTTTCTCACCACGGACTTAATCAGAGTAGAGGCAGGAAAGTGACAGGGTTACCACCTGACACCATCCTGCCTGATTAAATTCTCCCACCACCAAACTTGCCACAGGGTAGGGCATTAAATTATGCCCTCTATGTCTACTCTATCAAGATTTTTCATAATTTTAAAGGCTTTCATTAGGTTACTGTTGTAAGGGCGGCCAAGTTGCTACAATTGATGATAGAGTTGATTAGCAGACAGCTCTTGGGTGGAAACATTAAGTTTATTTATAATGTACTCAGCAGCAACTACACGTGTGCTTTCAACTCCAACTCTATCTCTACACTAATTGCTGCAGTAGCCCATGCTACTCTTCTATTGGTTACTACAGGTCATGTGATCTTCCTTACAAGTATTATTCTTAAAGGCACATTTCACTAAACAAAACATAATGACTACATTCCTCCCCCTTTAACTCGGCTATACATATAATATTTACAAGTACAATTTTTTCAAGACAACATAATATTTACACTCGGTAAGGAATTTACAAGTTCAGTCTTTCAGGCGGTTTCCTGGTACGTGTGGAACATCGCAGTTTCACAGCTTCAGGTTCTTTGTCAGGAACCTTCTTTTCCGGAGTTGCCTGAACATCAGGTGCTTTGGTGGGTACTTACAGTTCTGTATCTTCAGCTCTTACAGGAACATCAGACATGCTTGTCCTGGGTTGAATATCCTCAACAGGAAACGCAGACCCGGTCATGATCACTAGTGGATCCAAATCTTGGTGATTTGTTTGTATCTTTAAATGGTCCACATGTTTACGAATGATCCGGCCTTCCACCTCCACGTGTTAAGATAGATGTCCAGTCACCGCATTTATGTCACCCAGTAACCACGTTGGCCCTTCTCCAAAGTTCTTCACGTATACCGGCTCTCCCACAGGAAACTTCTTCTTGCCTATGCCAGTCGTATCTAATTTTCTGGTTTCCCTGACTCCTTTCCACCTTCCCCTCTAAATTCCGCATTATTAAGCTCAATCTTGTCCTGAGACAGCGTTTCAACAATAACTCTGCAGGTGTGGCATCTGTTGTTGTGTGAGGGGTAGTCCTGTAATGAAAAAGAAAGTGTGCCAGCTTGGTTGCCAAGGAATCACCAGTTAGCTTTCTCATGCCTGCCTTGAACATTTGAACTTCCCTTTCGGCCAGTCCATTTGAGGAAGGGTGGTATGGTGCCAATTTTACATGAGTGATACCGTTAAGGCTGATAAACCGTTGAAACTCAGCACTCGTAAATGTCGTGCTGTCATCAGAAACAACTACTTCTGGTAGTCTGTGAATGGCAAAACTTTGACACAGTTTCTCAATTGTAGTGGCCGACGTCGGTGACTTCACCTCATATATGTGCAACTAGTTCGGATGGGCATCGACAATGAGCAGAAACATTGTTCCCAGAAAAGGTCCAATGTAGTCAATGTGTAACCGCACCCAGGGTCTACCTGGTGACTCTCATGGGTGTAATAGAGCTGTCACTGGCAACGTTTGCAGTTGCTGACATTGCACACAGTTCTTTATTAAACTCTCTATTTTGCCATCCATCTCAGGCCACCATAAATAGCTACGTGCTATGGTCTTCATTCGGGAAATTCCTGGATGGGTTAAAAGTGGTTCCCTTCCCTTTGGAGGAACTATCATTCACGCTGCCCACAATAAGATGCCATCTTGGCTGGTTACTTCATGTCTTCTGTTGAAGTACGGTTTCATTTCATCAGATACAGGCTCCTGTGACCAACTCTGTAACACTTGTTCTCGTATTTGAGATAGGACTGGGTCCTGACTTCTCCAGTCTCTGATCTGTTGACTGCATACCGCCGAGGAATTTAAGAAATTTAACAGTAAAACAAGTTCCTGTGGAACTGGGACATGCTCATCATTTTCTTGTAAAGGCAAATGATGAAGGGCATCGGCATTTGCGATTTGATTGCCAGGCCTATGTACGAAAGTATATTTGTATGCTGCCAGAATTAAAGCCCTATTAGCATTTCTGTATCTTCTTTCTAGTGCAGACTTTAATCTTGGCCGTCTTTTTGACTTCACTGTTGGCCAGGCTTCTCTCAGGTGCCAGCTTAACTTGTCTGAGCTCAGTGGCTGAGGCTCCCAAAATTTCATTATCTCTTTGCTTCTTGGAAAATTCTGTGACTTTTGCTTCCAAAGCCTCTTTGGCTTCATTTAGCTGATTCTTCAGCTCTCCCATCTCCTTTTTGTATTTGTTTGCTGCCTCTCGGAAAATTGAACATTGTTGTATCTTTTCCAACTCATCCTTCAGTTTAACAAAATCAAAAATACCTAGAAAAGCTCAACAGGTCCGGCAGCATCTGCGGAGAGGAACACAGTCAACGTTTCGAGTCCGAATGACCCTTCAACAGAACTTTTCCAGGTATTTTTGTTTTTGTTTTGGATTTCCAGCATTCGCAGTTTTTTGCTTTTATGCTTTCATCCTTCAGTTTGTTCAGAGAAGTGCTGAATTCTTTCTGTTTCTCTTCACACTTTTCCAGAGGTACAAACTCTGACCTGAGGGAATCTTGTAATGTGTAAAGGTCTTTCAACAGGTTTTCTGTTTCCCTATGAAGGTTGCTCACCTTGCCTTGAACTCTGTCATCAAGCAGGGTCTCTTTGGGATCCTTCTGTTGTTCTTCCAGGTTTTGACTTAAGACAGCCTGCATTTCTTCAGGTTGTTGAGTCCTTACACACTCCTTTTTCAAAACAGGAACGTTCCCAGCTTCCTTTTGGAATCTCAGTGACCAGTCATGGTTGACTTCTCCTAGCCAATTTCGCCCTAGAAGGCTTGGTCCTCTGCCTTTCAATTTCAACACTGGCAGCTTTGCCGATTGGCTTCCATAATGGACAGTTACTCTGCTTATGCCTTTTACTTGAATGTCTTCACCCGTATATGTTCTGAGCTTGGCAATTGTTTCTTCTAAACTTAATTGATGTTCACCATTATTCAGATATCTGAAGGTATGTTCCCCAGTTACTGTAGTGGAAGCTCCTGTGTCCACTTCCATTCTAACAGGTTTGCCATTTACTTTCACTGTGACAAATATTGGTTCTGTCTTTCCAACTTTCAGATTAAACAACGAGTAAGCGTCTGAATTTGTTGTTTCAGGCTCTTCTACATTGTAGGTTTCATTGGGCTTCTTCTTTTGTTTACAAGCCTGCTTGAATCTTTCCTTGCATTGCCTCGTCATATGTCCATTTCTGTGAGAATAATAGCATTTGATTTTTTTAAACTGCCAATCACTAAAGGACTGCTTGTTTCCACCTCTATTAAAATTATTCTTCAATTTCACTGCTAAGTTATTTTTCTTTATTCTTCAGCTAGTGAGTCTGTTACCCGCTTCTCGGCAGAATCTTGCATTTTCACACCCTTTTCGGCTGGGGTTTCCTGCCTGATGTGGAGGACGACACCATTTTGCGCACTTTGTATTGATTTTGAATCTCTTACTGCACTTTCCATGACCAAATTCACTTCGGACAATAATTTTTTCTAAATACTGTCCTCATTCATACCACACACTAAACGATCACTGAGCATGTCGCTTAGTCGCATCGAACTCACACTGTTCCATTAGCTGCTTTAAATTTGCCATGTAATGTGCAATTGTCTCATCTGTATTTCAAGAATTAAACTTGAACCTCTGCATCGTGACTGAGGGCTTTGGTTGAAAATGACTCTTCATGAGGTCCACCAATTCATTGAAATTTTTCAAATATGGGGCATTGGGTGCCATCAAACTTTGAATCAGACTGTAGGTTTTGCTCCCACAAGTACTCAAGAGGATTGCTTGCCTCTTTTTTTGCCCCATAATCTCTTTCGCTTGAAAAAAAGAACATGAGGCATTCTATGTGATGAGACCAATCAACTGTGGCTGGTTCAAAAGGATCAATTCTCCCAAACTGCGGAATTTTGAGAGAGGATAACTTCTTCAATTCTAACAGAGCTTGTTACTGCCGATTTCTTTCTAACTAGATTTCTTTCTGTTCACTCCTGTTTTATCTTCATCACCAGTTTGTTGTAGGGTGGCCGAGTTGCTACTATTGATGATAGAGTTGATCTGCAGAAACTTCTTGGGTGGAAACATTAAGTTTATTTACAATGTGCTCAGCAGCAACTTACACGTGTGCTTTCAATTCCAACTCTATCTCCACACAAAATGTTGAGGTAGTTCATGCTACTCTCCTATTGGTTACTACAGCTCATGTGATCTTCTTTACAAGTATTATTCTTAAAGGTACATTACACACAAAACAAAACCATAATTACTACAGTCACCTCTTAGCTTTCTCTTTTCAACCTTTCAACCATATATCAGCCTGATATATGACACCTGTTACATTACCCTTGTCTATTCTTTCCATTACCTCTTCAAATAATTCTATCAGCTTAGTTAAGCATGATTTAGCCTTTTGCAATCTGTGCTGACTATTTTTTCATATTTTTTTGTCTGTGTCTGGCTCTTCTAACACTTCTTTACACATAGATTTCAATTTTTTCCTATCACAAGCTTAAGGTGACTAGTTTATATTTCCCATGTTTTATTCTATGTCCTTTTTGGATAGAGGAACAACATCAACTGTCTGTCAGTCCTCTGGCACTAGTCCCTCTTCTATGGAACTTTCATATATATAAATTTTGCCTCTGTTATCTGCCCCCTAGTTTCCTTGAGTATGCATGGATGCATAACATCTGGACCTGGGATTTTATTATCCTCTTTTAGTTTTGTTGGTTTGTCAATTATTTTCTCTCTTTCTATCCCAACTGTATTAATATTGCCTTTCAGTTCATTTTCTAGTGAAATTAATATTTTGCCATCTTTTGCTTAGTAAAAGCAGAGGCAAAGAAATTATTCCATATTACTGCAATTTCTCTCTTGTTACCTGTGAATTTATCTTACTCATCCTTTAATGTCTCTATCTCTGCTTTAATTTTCCTACTATCATGTATTTGTCTATTGAAAATTCAATCATTTCTCTTTATATTACATGATAACTTGATTTTGCAGTTTCTCATTGCCTCCTTGATGTTTTCTAACTTCTCTCCTATGTTGCTCATGTTCCCTTAGGTCCTCTTTCCTTTTAGTATCAAAGTGCTTCCTATATTTATTTAGATTCAATTTTCATTTCGTTCTTTATTCACCCATGGTGCCCCTTAATCAGTTGGTTTGTTTTTGACTTTTAGTGAAATACACTTCTCTTGAACTCCATTGTTTAATTTTTAAGGATTTCCCATTACTTTTCTGTCTCTTTGTTTTTCAAGATTTTCTACATCTGCTACTCACCTGTGGATTTATATTTTTTCTTCCAATTTCCTTCTACCATTATGGTGATGGATCCCTTCTTTTAACTTAATCCATATGGATTACTGTTAGTTATATATTTTTTCTGCTACCATTGTGTTATCTTTAACCAGAACAGTTACTTCACCTCCCCTCCTTCCTTCCCTTTCCATCCTAAATATGTTATATCTGGCAATATTCAATTGTGAGCCCTGTTTTCTACATCGTTATTCAGTTACCTATTATCCCTGCTGTGTTTTGATCCTCTTTACAAATTATTGCCTCCAGGTCATTCATACTCGGGACATTTTTGTGCAAACAATTTCAATTGTTTTTATTTGTTAATCGTCTCTCTGCTTTTTGTAGTTATTTCCCCCTTTGTGTTCTGCTTGCACTGCCACGTCTTAATTAATTAATGCTTTTTATCTTTAGCTTAATTCTTGAAATAGTTGGTCGCTTCATGTCTAGATTTATTCAAATATTACATTTAACTTGGTGATATGAATATTCTTTATGTCTTGCAATGTTGTCTTATTAAGAGACTGTTCCACAGATACACATTCGCATGGAGTAGTATCACAGGGACTCAGGAAATGTAAACAATGATTCAGGTTGATTACTTAAGGCAGTAACTTGATATTTTCTTTATTCCTCTCTCGTGAATGGAAGAATAGACAACTGCCACAGTCAATGTTACAACATCTAATAGCATCCTGTGCCAATCCCTCGGCTGGATTTTCAAAGGTCTTTGGGGTTGGGACCAGGCGTGGGCTCCAGGACAGTTCGTAAATTTCAACAGGCTGGCACGCAGGGTGAGGGGGTGGGGGCGGTGGGTGGAAATGGGGAAAACCCCTTGCCGCAATTAACAGCTCATAAAGTTCCTTAAAAGCTTGTTAAGGGGCCTGTCTGATGGAGAATGCTATTTTAAATCTTTATTTCAGTGAACCCGAACAGTTTAGTGTATGTTAGTGCCCAGCTATGGATTCGTTGCAGGAACATGGGAAAGTTACTTTGAACATGTGCAGGATTGAATTTTGATGGGCCAACTGGCACCGGTTCTTATTGATTGGCTCACGGGACGTGGGTGTCGCTGGCTAGTTTATTGCCCATCCCTAATTGCCTTTGAGAAGGTGGTGCTGAGCTGCCTTCTTGAACCCTGCAGTCCATGTGGAGTAGGAACGCCCACAATGTTATTAGGAAGGGAGTTCTAGGATTTTGACCCAGCGACAGTGAAGGAACGGTGATACAGTTCCAAGTCAGGATAGTGTGCAGCTTGGAGGGGAACTTACAGGTGGTGGTGTTCCCATGCATCTGCTGCCCTTGTCCTTCTGGGTGGTAGAGGTCAAGGGTTTAGAAGGTGCTGTCGAAGGAGCCTTGGTGAGTTGCTGCAGTTCGAGCCCAGTACCTGCATCTAGCCTGCATGGCAACTTTCATCCCCATCGATGGTGCTGACTCTCTAAGGAGCTACTTGCTCTCTTCAGCAAGGCAGTGGCAATTCCTAACATGACTGTCGCCTGCCTTTGCCACTGGTGCCAGGCAGACAGGTCACACCTCTTGGAGGTGCTTGATGCCTCTAAATCGACGCTGACCTGGGCCAGAATTTTACGTTCGGCGTGTGGGCGCGCGCCTGACACGCCCGAGCATAACATGATGCGCGATGACGTTGGGCGCGCATCCCGATGTCATCGCGCACTCGCATGATATCTCGTTCAGCGGGCATGCTCCGGATTCGGCTGCACACCCGCTGATAATTGAAAGGCCCATTAAGGCCATTAACAAAGAAATTAACTTGAAATTTGCACTGCCCATCCAACCTCACGGTTAGCGGGCAGGCGAAAAGGCCAAGCGGCCTTTACATTTTTTAGGAAACCTCATCCACCAGCCGGATGAGGTTTGCTGAAACTAATACACATTAAATAAAAACTTTATTTTGAAATTAAAAACATGGCCCATCTCATATGTCACAGTCACATGAGGGGACATGTTTTATTAAATTTTTATTGTCTTTATTAATTTTTTAAAAAAGTGCTTCAATCTCCCTGAAGCAGCTCCCTGAAGCGCTCTTTTGTGTGCGTATGCGAACTGCGCGCCAGGCCCGCTCTCCCTCCTCCCCCCACCCGCATAGGTAGCGCTGAGTGCTGCCGCTCGCGATCCACACAGGGCGGGCCTTAATTGGCCCTCCCGTGTGAAATCACAGAACAGAGACAATCGCGGGAGGCAGTTGGCTTCCCGACCGTCCCTGTCCGCTCCCACCGAACTTGCTCGATGAGGGAAAAATTCTGGCCCTGGTCTCCTGCCCAATGTCAAATTGGGACATTTGAATTTAAAAATAGCATTGCGAGAACGGCGTAGTGCACGGACAGGGTAGGGATGTGGAATTCAACCGGGTATAGATTCCCAATCACACTTTGAAAATCTGGCCCTCTACCTCTGACAGGTACCAGCATGTCTATGCAGACCTCGCAGGTTAAGAAGATAGTACAGGATGAAGGACAGTGCATGGGTGAGGAGGAGCAACTGGTGGTGGCTGTAGAAAGCCAGTTACCTTGAGCTGCATGGTTCTGACCTCTTCTGTAACACCTCAGAATTCGGAGCAGCCAAGGTCTTCATACAACCATGGACCACATCGAAGGAGGATTGTCTGTAAAAGTCATTTTTTTCAATGTCAAATGTCTTTCAAGATACGAAGACGAGCGTAAAGAAAATCACCAGCTGAATCAATGCAGTTGTGGACGAATGGTTGTGCTTACTGCAATCTACTGTGTAGGAATGGTGATTTAGAAAGGAATCACTTCGAAAATGTTCCATATCACACATCTGAAATAAACCACATTTACACACCACACAATACATGAAATTTAGGGAATTCAGAAGAAACTTCTTTACCCAGAAAGTGATGAAAATGTGGAACTCGCTTCCAATGGGAGTGAATAAGGCAAATAGTGTCGATGCATTTAAGGTGGTGGGCAGGGGAGGTTGTCTGGATGAGCAAGTGAAGGAAAAGGGAATAAAAGGTAATGCTGATAGAGTTAGCTAAGGGAAGCTGGGGGGAGAATCTATTACAGCATAAAGGCTGGCATGGACTGGTTGGAACAAATTGGCCAGTTCTTATGCCGTAAATTCTATGTAATCCTATGAAATAAATGCACCACATTTGACTTGGACATTTTTCAGAGTTCTTGTGTGCTTGTCCCTTGTTAGAAAAAAAAAATTCCTTTTATATCTTGCCTTTCACATCCTAAATAGGTCACAAAGTTCATCCCAGGCACCAATTTACCTTTGAAGTGTTGTCACCAGTGGGATATAGGAATGTTGACTGAGGGATTATTGTTGACAAAGACATTGGAAACCTTACTTCTTCTTCAAATGGTGCTAAAGGATCTCTTACATCCATCAGATGGACAACCTCAATTTATCAGCATTCCTGAAATACAGCTTCCTCAACAGAGCAGCACTCTCACAACACTACACTGAAGTATGAGTCTAGGCTATGTGCTCACATGTCTGGAAAGGGGATTCAACCCATGAATTTCTAACTTAGTGACAAGACCGCTATCACTGGGGTGAGAACCTAAATTAAAGAACTGCACAGGAAATGTTGAGGATGGTGGTTTGGGCATGGTACCTTCGCAGATATGGGGCTGGATTTTCAACATGTTGGTGAGACTACACAGAGCTTTAAAAAAGGCAGATGGGATCAATTCCGGGATTCCCACCCCCATTCCTGGCAGCCCCAATTTCAGCGGCATGGGATAAGAGTGCGGGCTCACTACATTCCCGACCTGCCTGGCTTCATTGCGGGTGTAGGCACCTCCTAGTTTCATGAAGTCAGGCCAGCTTCTCCACGACTTGTGGTTCATGGACTCTCAGATGTGTCATGAGCCATAGTCTGGATGTGGGAACCTTTTGAAAGATAACTTCCAAAGATCTTATCCATGTCCCCCCATGCCAACTCATGCCCCTACCCACCTCCAATGGCCCCTCACATCCTCCATGCCAACACATGCCCTCACCAACCCCAATGGCCCCTCATACCATTCTTGCCAACTTAGCACTTCTATGTCAATTCACTCAGCAGACACTCTGTACAGAATCAATTATGCAGGCTTGCCTGAGAGTCCAGACTTCTATTAGTCTGTTGAAACAGGTGCACACAAGAGAAAACATTGTCTGATAGCTAAAGTGTTTTTTTGCTTAGATCTATTTTGTCAGTGGCTCAATGTTTATTTGCACAAGATAAAGATGCATTAAGTGCATATAGTTTCTGTTATTGATACTGCTGGGTAATTAACACATTTATAGGGTTGTAGTAACAGCATTTTTAAATAAAAGTTATGCATGGCTTTTTTTAAACAGTTCCAGCTATGTAATTGTTATTATAGGGCTTATTGGTTCTATACAGAGTGTATACTGGGTGAATGGGCATGAAAGTGCTATGAGTTGGCATAGAGGATATGAGGACCATTAGGAGTAGGTGGGAGGCATGAGGTGCATGGAGGGTATGAGAGGCTATTGGGGGTGGTTGGGGGGCATGGTTCGACATGAGTTAGCCTGATGGGGCATGGGGAGTGTGTGGGAGGGTGAGGGGAGAGGGCTAGAGGGCCCAAATTTAACAAAACAACTAGGATGAAGTCCCGGAAAATTGAGGCAGGCTTTCTAACTAACCTGCCTCAGCGTTCGGCAGCCCCTGTTGTCACCTCCGACCTGTGTCTGGGAGTGGCAGGCCTGACTCTATACTGCACTCGCTCCTCCCCCACCAGAACAAAAATCATGTTGTACAGGGCACTTATTCCTGAGCCAGATGTGCCAGGATGGAAAATTTC
Organism: Cetorhinus maximus; assembly: GCF_964194155.1. Lineage (NCBI taxonomy): Eukaryota > Metazoa > Chordata > Chondrichthyes > Lamniformes > Cetorhinidae > Cetorhinus > Cetorhinus maximus. The sequence goes on along the minus strand of NC_135884.1, from coordinate 27,407,868 downwards.
CTGACTCGAGCTACCCATCTCCAAGATGAAAATCCGGTGCATGAATTTCAGCTTGAATTAGTAAGTAGTAAATCAATGGTTTGGCAGATATCTTTTGTGATCATTTTCAGTTTTCTGCTACACCTTTGCTATCCTGTCCTTCAACTGCCATGGTGAGACCACTGTGTGGAGTAACCTCGTGGCTTTTATTTTAAGATGTCTTTGATTGGAATATCTGATGCTCTCCATCAAGATCCCACTGCTTTTTGCTTCTGATTGTTTTTTGGTGTTCGGGTGAGTTGTGATGAGACATGGCTACAGAAATTAGCCTTGACCTCCCTTCATTGAGGAGACAATTGGCTTAATGTGAAGGCATCAGAGAGGTCCTGGGAAAGTCCTTCATTGATGATTGCATACTAGCTGGACACCGAGGGAATAGCATTCTTTTTGGTTCATGTAGGGCATAACATTATCCAGAGGGGGTGAAGACATAGGACATAGGAGCAGAAATTAGGCCATTCGGCCCATCAAGTCTGCCCCGCCATTCAATCATGGCTGATAAGTTTCTCAATCCCATTCTCCCGCCTTCTCCCCGTAACCTTTGATCCCCTTACCAATCAAGAACCTATCTATCTCAGTCTTAAATACACTCAATGACCTGGCCTCCACAGCCTTCTGTGGCAATGAATTCCATAGATTCTCCACTCTCTGGCTAAAGAAGTTTCTCCTCATCTCTGTTCTAATAAGTCTTCCCTTTACTCTGAGGCTGTGCCCTCGGGTCCTAGTCTCTCCTACTAATGGAAACATCTTCCCCACATCCACTCTATCCAGGCCTCTCAGTATTCTGTAAGTTTCAATCAGATCCCCCCTCATCCTTCTAAACTCCATCGAGTATAGACCCAGAGTCCTCAAACGTTCCTCATATGTTAAGCCTTTCATTCCAGGGATCATTCTCGTGAACCTCCTCTGGACCCTCTCCAGGGCCAGCACATCCTTCCTGAGATACGGGGCCCAAAATTGCTCACAATATTCTAAATGTGGTCTTACCAGAGCCTTATAAAGCCTCAGCAGCACATCCCTGCTTTTATATTCTAGTCCTCTCGAAATAAATGCCAACATTGCATTTGCTTTCCTAACTACCAACTCAACCTGCAAGTTAAACTTAAGAGAATCCTGGACTAGGACTCCCAAGTCCCTTTGCACTCCAGATTTCTGAATTCTCTCCCCATTTAGAAAATAGTCTATGCCTCTATTCTTTCTACCAAAGTGCATTACCTCACACTTGCCCACGTTGTATTCCATCTGCCACTTCTTTGCCCATTCTCCTAACCTGTCCAAGTCCTTCTGCAGCCTCCCCGCCTCCTCAATACTACCTGTCCCTTCACCTATCTTTGTATCATCTGCAAACTTAGCCAGGATGCCTTCAGTTCCTTCATCTAGATCATTAATGTATAAAGTGAAAAGTTGTGGTCCCAACACTGACCCCTGTGGAACTCCACTAGTCACCGGCTGCCATCCTGAGAAGGACCCCCTTATCCCCTCTCTCTGCCTCCTGCCAGACAGCCAATCTTCTATCCATGCTAGTACCTTGCCTCTAACACCATGGGCTCTTATTTTACTGAGCAGCCTCCTGTGCGTCACCTTGTCAAAGGCCTTCTGGAAGTCCAAGTAGATAATATCCATTGGCTCCCCTTTGTCTAACCTACTCGTTACCTCCTCAAAGAATTCTAACAGATTTGTCAGGCATGACCTCCCCTTGATGAAACCATGCTGACTTTGCTCGATTTTATCATGCACTTCCAAGTATTCTGAAATCTCATCCTTAATAATGGACTCTAAAATCTTACCAATGACCGAGGTCAGGCTAATCGGCCTGTAATTTCCCGTCTTTTGTCTCACTCCCTTCTTAAACAGGGGGGTTACATTAACGATTTTCCAGTCCTCTGGGACCCTCCCTGCCTCCAGTGATTCCTGAAAGATCACCACTAACGCCTCCACTATCTCTTCAGCTATCTCCTTCAGAACTCTGGGGTGTAATCCATCTGGTCCAGGTGATTTATCCACCTTCAGGCCTTTCAGTTTTCTTAGCACCTTCTCCTTGGTAATGGCCACCATATTCACCTCTGCCCCCCGACTCTCTTGAACTTTGGGGATGTCACTCATGTCTTCCACTGTGAAGACTGACGCAAAGTACCTATTCAGTTCCTCCGCCATTTCTTTGTTCCCCACTACTACTTCGCCAGCGTCATTTTCCAGCGGCCCAATGTCCACTTTTGCCTCTCTCTTACCTTTTATATATCTAAAAAAACTCTTGCAATCTTCTTTTATATTACTGGCTAGTTTACCCTCATTTATAACCTTCTCCCTCCTTATTTCTTTTTTAGTTGTCCTCTGTTGGTCTTTGTAGGCTTCCCAATCCCCTGGCTTCGCACTGCTCTTCGCTGCATTGTATGCTTTCTCTTTAGCTTTTATGCTGTCCCTGACTTCCCTTGTCAGCCATGGTTGCCTCGTCCTCCCTTTAGTATGCTTCTTCTTCCTAGGGATGAATTATTGCTGTGTCTCCCAGATTACTCCCAGAAACTCCTGCCATTGCTGTTCCACTGTCTTTCCTGCTAGGCTCATCTCCCAGTCAATTCTGGCCAGACATGACCATCATATGTGTTATTGAATAAGCCATTGGCTTCAGGTGTCTGGATAGGTCTGGAGGTGCCCTTCAGTACTCACCAACCAGGATTTTCAGAATGATCTTGGTGTGCTGCATCCTGAATAATGTCACATGGCAGTGAGTTTTGGACCTGCAGGAAGAACAAGGCACAACACATAGATCCCCATTAGGGAATTCTGGGGAGGGAGGCTGAGGAGAAGGAGGGGGAGGCGATGGAAGGTGATGTGGGCAATGCACCACTAGTGGTACACATTGTTTCCTGGGAGGCCCCTATTATTGTTCTTCTAGGTTCCACCAGTGCTCTCTTTCTCAGACCCCATTGCTCAGTGTCAACTCACAGCGTCATCACACAACTGAAAAGGCCATTTGTCAGCCTTAACCAAAACAGGGCAAAATGGGAAAATGGTGTAAAAGAATAACATTTATGTGGCTCAAATATAAAACAGCAACTTAACATTCTAACAGTCCCTAAAACATCCATGTGCCTACCCTTGTGCAAGTAAGATTCATTACTCTTCCTCTTCACTTTTATGTTTGCACATGAGCACTTGAGATAGGGTTGACAGTCTGCTCAGACCCCTGCTCTGATTGCTGAAATGTTCTTGGCTGATTACCTCTGGGTCTGTAGTCCAAGAGGGCCCATGCCTATGATTGGTCCATCTGCAAGGGCACACTCAGTCACTGACACACGTGGTTGCATGTGGGCTACTAACTGTGTGGGGGTGGGGGGGAGATGGGATGGATCCGTCCTCACTTCTCTGTTCTCTTTCACCATCCTCCTTCTCAAGGCCCAGCCACATCTCCTTGCTAGTAGTGAATTGGAGAATCAAGGCAATGAAAAGCCAAAGCTTGGGTATCATTCATCTGATTTAAGGTGGCATTCATAATGAGGATGTCACTGGTGAAAGCCTGCATCCACTTGTGTCATTGCTCACCTGATGCTCCTTGCAATTGGTCACTCTTTCCATGCATGACATCATCACAAAGGCCTGTGACATCATTCCACTTATGCTTGAAATGGATTCCTCCAATCTCTCTCAATGATGCAGAGTATAGCTGGAATACCTGCCAGTACATAGTACATTCACTGCTGCTGTTCCAGAAGCATCCTGCTCGTCAATCGCCCCAAAGGTACAGCGTCTGCATCCTGTTGAGCAGAGATTAGAGAGTCCAGTATCATCTATGTGGAGACTCCATTGCTGTCCCTGACTCCACCATCTTGCTCACTTGTGAATGTCAGTCACCATGTGAAACCCCAGCTATCTCTCTAAGCTGCCCAGGGGAGTGAGCTCTTCTGAGGAGTTATCATCGTCATGGGCAACCTGGGCTACCTCCTGCTGAATGCATGAAAGCCCTTTGGTCGAATAAAAGATATGAATGAGTGCTGTGAAGGTAAGAGTGTTTGAAGTCATCATTATGCATGTGAGCATATTCCAGTGACTATTGACATCAAGTCAACATGGCTGTGTTTTGTATGCCATGTAGCTGGCTAGTATTTAACTCTGTCATGAGGTAGCTGGCAGGGCCCCATCTCCTCATTTCTGAAAACCAGGCACACTAAGATTCCTGTGATCCCCTTTGTCTCCCCTGCCTTCCTTATTTAACTGATAAATGGTGCTCTGCCCCTCCCTGTTTTTCTCTGGCCTTTTTTCCTGAAGGGAGGAAAGAAGTGACCTATGAGTGACAATAATGACAAGGATGGATGGAGAGCATTTCTCAAGGATGACATTTAGCGTGACTATAAGGGATAGGCATGACATTGCATAACATTGTGTGAGTGTCAGTGGTGGATTAATAGATGGGGATGTGAGTAAGTACATAGTCAGAGAGGGATAGGTGTGCCTGCAAGGCAAGCTGGTGTGAGGATTGATGGGTTGGAATAGGCCCGAGAATGCAGTGTAAGGGGGTTAGGGTGATACACACATCAGGATGTGGGTAATGTGGCACATACACCTTTCCTATTCTGTTTAGGTCATTACACCCCTTTCTGCCTGGCATGATCTCTGCTGCTGATCTCCATGGCAACCTCCAACCATGACTTCTTTGTGTCACATACAATTCTCTTCCTTTCCTCAGTTGGGAAGAATGTCTCCCTATGGCTCCTTTCAGCCCCCAACAGTACATCCAGGGAGGCATCACTAGAACGAAGTACGGTCTTTGACTCTTCTATGGTAACACATCTTTCTCTCTCCTTTGCACCTCTGATTGCTTTAGCTTGCATGTTTGAAATGTCCCTTTAAATGGGGGAGTTGAAATTATGTCGGGCATATCGTCATCATGTCCACTGATGCTAATTGGTTGGGAAGCCCGAGAATCATATGGTAACATAGTGGCTGTGTTAAAAAACCACTGATAGCCAAATTTCACATATCTCCATGTTTCTCGCACATTATCAGGCCCATCCACACCCCTCCCTTACACGATCGCCCTCATCCCCACTCCGCTGCCAGCACACCTATATCTTAAAATCCAACATTCTACAATCACCACAGAGAGGACTATCTTGGGATCTGACTATGTAATTCGCATACCACTACTCCATTGGATGCATGATAGCATGCCTGGAAATCGGCCCTCCCAATTTTAACTATTCGCCCAAGGAATGGACACAACAGGGACCAATTTCTCCCTCATGGTATCTGTTTCACTCACTCACTTCACTCACAGTATTCCATAGTGTCACAATTATTTGTGTAAAACATTTCCCCTGAGCCCTGTCTTAAATCTTACATTGAATTTTGATTCTATATCTTCTTATGTGGTTCCGCTTGACTGAAGCTACTAGCTGTTTGCTGCTAAGCAATATACCTAATTTTTCCAAATGTCAAATAAATACATGAAGAAAAATTAGCTGCACGATTATTAAAGGGTGGTTTAAATCGCATTTAGCTGCATTTCAAAGATTCCTAAAGTGAATGCTTTTAAACATTATGCAACCCACAACTGTCTTAAATAAGCTGATATTACAAGAGCATGGTGATACACAACTCTAATGTGCGAAAAGATTACTTCATGAACTGTAAGAAGTTACTTGAAACTCCTGCTAATGTCTTTGCACATTAATTAGAACAGAGGCAGACCTCATAAAATATTTAGAACAGTTTCCTAGGTTACAATAACTGAATAATTCAATAGTTCCTGCTTAGCTGCACAAACAAACCCCACTGATTAGCTATCCGAAGCTGTCCAAATGCAGAAGCGGCTACTGCGGAGAATTTAATTGTTTGGAATAATGTCAGACAGCAAGTGCCATTGAATTCTATATCAGATGCAAGATGAGTAAGCATTTACTAATACATAATTCATAAAAAATCTTTGTTTATATATTCTTCAATGGGGTACGTTCCAACCTTGCTAAGTAATGCTAAATGAATATATATCCTCAAGTTATTAATTTCACCATAATCTTACAAGAGGCTCATTATAGGTGTAACCTAAGATTTTCGACCATTAATTTACAAAAAATGTAACCATCACTGTTATTTTAAGGAGGTACAATCTCATGTATAACTAAAGTTAATTCGTTGGAATAGATAAACAATAGTTACAATTCTACACAAGTTTATGTCTTAATCATACTGTTTTATGTCTGGTAATCCAGATGTTGAGGCAAGGTTAGTATAAAAAATAAAAGAATGAACAGGAAAGGAATTCAGAAAATGATTATACCGGAAGGTGAGAACACAAAGTTGAAAGTATTTTAAAAATGTTATACAGTTGGTATAGTTAGGCAAACTGAATAATTCCTGTAGAAAGGACAGGCATAAGGGTACAGCATAAATCCTTTCCCTTTTTGTAAACTTGGCAGCAATTATGATTGATACAAAAGTGGGTTTCAAAATAGCTCAGTAAAGATTTTCTTACTATTAATAAAGGACACATATGATTGTGGAATTGCAAATGTAAGCTGTGCCTCTGATTATTTCCCTCAGTTAACACAGATCTGAAAGACATCATTGTTGATGAAGCAGCGTGCCCCCTGTACTGCATTGAAGAGTCAGCATTGAAGTGTCAGCTCAAGTCTCTGGAGTGAGTCTTGAGCCCACAGTGTGAATACAGTTTTTGAAGCTTACTGTGTCCCCAAGTTATAAATATGGCCAGAGGCTTCAAAGGAGAACTTTGTCACTATCTACACCAGCCGAAATAATTGCTCTTCAGAAGTTTGTTAAACTGTGGCCAATTATGGGACCAGTTCACTAGGAACTGCAAAATCTTGTCTCAACTACACCTCTCATACAGCATTTACTGTCACAAGAAAGAGAAAGATTTAATATCGTGAGTCTGACTAAGTGAAAGACTAAAGTATCTAGAGTTTCTTCCAAGAAGGCTCTAGTTACAAAAAAAAACTAGTCTGGTATGAAATTAAGGTACTAATTATCTGGTTAAGACAGGTTTCTGGGAGGGACCTGTCTGAGGTTTGTAAACGCCCTTTCCCTGAAAAGATGTGAAATGATATTGCAGATTTGAATAACATTGCAAAGGTTTTTCAGTACAGTATAGATTCTACAGAGAGTACCCATGTTCTACTAGAAACAGTTGTTGATAGTGTTCTGTCTAATCTAATATGCCTGTATCACCTTTTCCATCTGTTCAGCACCTTCGCCATGATCAAGGATTTGATAGCCTCCCCCTTTTTATCTCTTAGGACAGAATTTTCTGCCTGTTGGGTGGGTGGAGTGGGAGCGGGCATGGGTGCGGACCTGATTGCTGCCCTCGATCGGGTCCATGCCGCCATTTTACGGGGGTGGGCCAATTAAGGCCCGCCCAGTGTGAATCGCGGCTCCCGAGAGTAGCAGGAGTGGGCGGGCGGCGGCGGGAGTGCAATGGTCGCCGGGACCAATGGTGACCCGGCCGCCTGTTTTAAAAAGTTGCTGCAGCCTTTCAAAAGCTGCGAATCATGGCCAGTGGAAGGGCTCCCCAGAGCGCTGCTGCTGAGCAGGCCAGGCAGGAGGGTAGAGCAGGGGGGCACTGTGCCTCTCGTCTTTCTGATGATTGCCTTGCTGCCCTCCTCGAGGAGCGCGGCGGGAGGTCCTCATACCCCAGGACGGGAGGAGGAGGCCCCCTCACATGACCAAACGTGCCTAGGAGGAGGTGGCGGAGGTGGTGAGCTCCCACAATGTGGTGCGGTGCACCTGGATCCAGTGTCGCAAGCGCTTCAACGACCTGTTGCACACAGGAAGGGTGAGTACCATGTTGGCATTGGTCACTTAACCCAGCAGGTTGGCTTTCCCCCCTGGCGCACCCCGCCCCTGCAAGTCTGAGTGCAGTGACTGCATTGAATCATTGACGGCGTGTGTTCTTTGCTGGGTGGGCCAGCAGATATTGCCCATGCCAAGGTCACCCTGAGAGGTGGTGAAGAGATGGGTTTTTCCCCTGCAGCATGTGTTACACTGAGTCCCACATGACTGGTTTTGGGGCTACCTGGAGGAGCTGCACTCAGGCGCTTTGCTTGAACTGCAGGACATGTCCAAGTCAGGGTGATGAGATACTGGGAGGGGAGCTTTAAGGTGGCAACGAACCATCTGCTGCCCTCTGCACTCCATGTGCTTGCGTCTCCTTGCTATGGAAGGATATACCATGTGGTACCTAATGTGATGTAGGCAGCATTTGGCCAAGGGGGTTGGGGGGGGAGGGGGTGGGGAACAGACCTAGCATCTTTGTGTGAATGTTCAGCAGCAATGGGGTGAGGAGGCACTGGAGCCCCGCAATGTCCCACTCTGGTTGGGGTGAGCCGTCCATGAAGAGAGTCCAGGTACAAGTAGCACTAATCAATGCTCTTCTCTCCTTTTCAGGAGAACAAAGAACAAAGAAAAGTACAGCACAGGAACAGGCCCTTTGCCCCTCCAAGTCTGCGCCGATCATATTGCCCGTCAACTAAAACATTTTGCACTTCCGGAGTCCGTATCCCTCTATTCCCATCCTATTCATGTATTTGTCAAGCTGCCTCTTAAACACCACAATCGTACCTGCTTCCACCAGCTCCTCCGGCAGCGAATTCCAGACACTCACTACCCTCTGCGTAAAAAACTTGCCCCGCACATCTCCTCTAAAGTTTTCTCCTCTCACCTTAAATCTATGTCCCCTAGTAATTGACTCTTCCACCCTGGGAAAAAGCTTCTGACCATCTACTCTGTCCATGCCACTCATAATTTTGCAAACTTCTATCAAGTCGCCCCTCAATCTCCGTCACTCTAGTGAGAACGATCTGAGTTTCTCCAACCTCTCCTCATAGCTAATAACCTCCAGACCAGGCAGCATCCTGGTAAACCTCCTCTGCACCTTCTCCAATGCCTCCATATCTTTCTGGTAATGTGGCGGCCAGAATTGCATGCAATATTCCAAGTGTGGCATAACCAAGGTTCTATACAGCTGCAGCATGACTTCCCAGCTTTTATACTCAATACCCCTGCCGATGAAGGCAAGCATGCCATATGCCTTCCTGACTACCTTATGCACCTGCGTTGCCACTTTCAGTGACCTGTGGACCTGTACGCCCAGATCCCTCTGCCCATCGATGCACTTAAGGGTTCTGCCATTTACTGTATAATTCCTGCCTGTATTAGACCTTCCAAAATGCATTACCTCACATTTGTCCGGATTAAACTCCATCTGCCATTTCTCCGCCCAAGTCTACAACTGATCGATATCTCGTTATATCCTTTGACAATCCTCTTCACTATCTGCAACTCCTCCAACCTTAGTGTCGTCTGCAAACTTACTAATTAGCCCAGTTACATTTTCCTCCAAATCATTTATGTATACTACAAACAGCAAAGGTCCCAGCACTGATCGCTGCGGAACTCCACTAGTCACAGCTCTCCATTCAGAAAAGCACCCTTCCACTGCTACCCTCCGTCTCCTATGACCAAACCAATTTTGTATCCATCTGGCCAGCTCACCTCTGATCCAATGCGACTTTACCTTCTGTACCAGTCTGCCATGAGGGACCTTGTCAAAGGCTTTACTGAAATCCATGTAGATAACATCCACTGCCCTGCCATCATTGACCATCTTTGTCACTTCCTCGAAAAACTCGATCAAGTTAGTGAGACACGACCTCCCATTCACAAAACCATGCTGCCTCTCACTAATACACCCATTTTCTTCCAAATGGTAGTAAATCCTGTCACGAAGAATCTTCTCTAATAATTTCCCTATCACCGACATAAGGCTCACCGGCCTGTAATTTCCTGGATTATCCCTGTTTAAACAATGGAACAACATTGGCCATTCTCCAGTCTTCTGGGACCCCACCCGTAGCCAGTGAGGATACAAAGATTTCTGTCAAGGCCCCAGCAATCTCCTCCCTTGCCTCCCTCAGTACTCTGGGGTAGATCCCATCTGGTCCTGGGGACTTATCCACCTTAATATTCTTCAAGACACCTAACACCTCCTCTTTTTTGATCTCAACATGATCCAGGTTATCTACACACTCTTCCCTAGACAAATCGACTGCTAAGTCCTTCTCTTTGGTGAATACTGATGAGAAGTACTCATTTAGTATCTCTCCCATTTCTTCTGGCTCCACACACACATTCCCACCTCTGTCCCTGAGTGGGCCTACCCTTTCCCTGGCTACCCTTCTTACTTTTTACATATGTATAAAGGGCCTTGGGATTTTCCTTAATTCTGATTGCCAATGGCTTTTCATGACCCCTTTTACCCCTCCTGACTCCTTGCTTAAGTTTCTTTCTACTTTCTTTATATTCTTCATGGGCTTCATCTGTTCCCAGCCTTCTAGCCCTTACGAATGTTTCCCTTTTCTTTTTGACTAATCTCACAATATCCTTCGTTATCCAAGGTTCCTGAAACTTGCCATACTTATCCTTCATCCTAGCAGGAACATGCCGGTCCTGAATTCTTATCAACTGACATTTGAAAGCCCCCCACATGTCAGTTGTTGATTTGCCCTCAAACATCCGCCTCCAGTCTAGATTCCTCAGTTCCTGCCTAATATTGTTATAATTAGCCTTCCCCCAATTAAGCACCTTAACCTGAGGACTCCTGTTATCCTTATCCACCAGTACCTTGAAACTTACTGAATTATGGTCACTTTTCCCGAAATGCTCCCCTACTGAAACTTCGACCACCTGGCCAGGTTCATTCCCTAATACCAAATCCAGTATTGCCCCTTCTCTAGTTGGATTATCTACATATTGTCTCAAGAAGCCCTCCTGGATGCACCTTACAAATTCTACACCTAGCACTAAGTGATTCCCAGTCAATATAGGGAAAGTTAAAATCACCCACCACAACAACCATATTGCTTTTACATCTTTCCAAAATCTGCCTACATAACTGTTCCTCAATCTCCCGCCGGCAATTTCTTCAGAGAAGAATGCACCTAATGCCACTGAGCGAGTGAAGTCTGGTGGAGAGCTGGCACAGTTGGTGATTCTCAGCCGCTTTGAGTAGGAGGCCCTAGATTTGGAGAGGCGCCATGAGCCCAGGTCCACCGGTGTGAGTGAGGCTGGGGTGCCTCGGGCAGGTATGTTTGCCCAGCAGTGAGGTTACCATTGTTCTCCCAACAGCCATAGCAGTGCTGAATGTTCAGTGATTGAAGTTTGCAACATGGCTTGACCATTGCTTATGGAAGGATGAGTGCATAATGATCTGGGGGACAGGGATGCACATTGACATTGTCTCCACATTAACTGATCCAATGTCTTTGTTCTTCCTTTCAGCATCAGTGGAGCAGGGTCCGAAGGAGGAGCAGCAGAAGCCCCCTCTCACACCTGAGGGCCCTGAAGTCTCACCAGCGTCACACCATCTCTGCCAGGCAGGCACCAGTGCAGATACTAGCACCTCGGTGAGAATTAGAACATTGGCTAGTGTCCTGGGGCACAGCGGTGAGGGCACTTCACGATTGCTGGAGGAGCTGGCAGAGACAGAGAGTGCCCATGGCACCAGCAGTCGGAGGACTGCAGGGGACCAGGCACATGCTCAGTCGGTGCCTGATGATGTGCCTCTGGAGTTGTCCACGACGCAGCAAACACAGGAAATGTGGCCAGGTGTGTGGGAGCATCCAGTGGAGATACATGAGGCTATGCTTGGCTTGGTGTCCGTGGTGGAGGAGTCTATGTGGATTATCGCCAAAGAAATGAGCCTCATGGCCATGCGTCCTCCATGGAGAGAGTGGCGACTCTCGTGGAGAGGCTCCTCCAGGAGACCAATCAGGGCTTCCTGGGGATGTGCTCTGACCAGCAAGCCCTCACATGGACATTGACCTCAGCTGGTCACTGCCAGTGTGAGAGATGGTGTGGGCATCAAGCTTCCCAGCTCTGTGCCCATCCATCCACGGTGAGCAGGGAGATCTGAAGCAACCTCACCTCAGCACAGCAGCTGCCCGTTGTCTCTGCGGGCTCCTCTTAGGGCGCACTGGATGAGGGCGTCAGCTCCTTGGCCCCGTTGCCAGTGACCGTTGCATCCGGTGAGGCTGCGACGACTGGGGAGAAGCCAGCTGTGGAACTGGCAGCTCCCTCCTAAGCGGGGCCAGAGGACGACTGCCAAGGTCATCGAGGTCAACAGGGTAGCAGAGTCAGCAGGCTGTCTCAGATGCCACTCCGAGCGATGGGGCAGCACCAAGAGGTAGCACCCGAGAATGTAAACATAAGGCACCTTAGGCACACCACAGGTTTATCACTGGCGCTTTTGTGTTGGCCTGAGATGAGGTCTTTATGAGTTGGTGTGATTTTTGACACCTTTTTCATTTTGTTTTCTTAAGTTTCTTTGGTTGTAATATTAAATTCAGACATGTCACCATGGCTGAGGGTGCCTCTTTTCTTCTGCAGGTGGATGGTTTCCAATAATGTAATGAGCGTTTTGTGGGACATTCAGCTTTATTAACAAGGCCCTTAGTTAATGTTCCTAACCAGGCAGATTTTGCACTTAGGTATCGAATATTGAGCCTGCAGCCCAGGCTTGTCCTGGAGGTCCATCTATGGTGTGCTAGCTGAAGGTTTGTTGGATTAAAGCCTCCCAGGTGTCCCTGCCTCCCTGGAGTATGCCCGAGTCAGTGTCTACCCCCTCAGCATTTCCCTGTGCCTGCTCATCCTTGGACTCACTGCTGGACTCATTGTGTGCAGCCGCAGTCACTGCGTCGATGTCTTCATTGTCCACTGCACCCCCCCTTTCCAGCGCAAGATTGTGGAGGGCGCAGTATGCAACCACTATCACCGACACACTATCTGGTGGGTATTGGAGTGCGCCCCCTGAGCGGTCCAGGCATCGGAAGTGCATCTTGAAAAGGCTAATGGCTCTCTCCACCACAGCCCTTGTGGAGGCGTGGCTCCTATTGTACCACTACTCAGCTTCTGTTCTTGGATGGCGGAGAGGCATCATGAGCCACCTTCTGAGGGGATAGCCCTTGTCACCCAGCAGCCACCCATCCAGCCAGGCTGGAGCACTGAAGAGCCCCGGCACCTGCGAGTGTCTGAGGCTGTTGGCATCGTGGGAGCTGCCTGGGTACCTCGCACAGACTTGTAGAATCAGCATCCTGTGATCACACACTATCTGCACGTTCATGGAGTGGAAGCCCTTCCTGTTGACGAAGGCACCGGGCTCACCTGCTAGCGCCTTGATGGCCACATGTGTGCAGTCTATAGTACCCTGGACGCGGGGGAAGCCAGCAATGGCCGCGAAGCCTCTGGCTCGCTGTGTCTGGCTTGCTTGGTCCCAACGGAAGTGGATGAAGGTCAATGCACATCTGAACAAAGCGCCTGTAACCTGTTTGACACAAGTGTGGCCAGCTGATTGGGAGACACCGCTAAGATCACCCACCGAGCCCTGGAAGGAGCCAGAGGCATAGAAGTTGAGGGCAGCTGTGACCTTTAAAGCCGCTGGCATGGGGTGCCCACCCACACACAGTTAGCAGAGATCTCAGGCCCAAACATCTGACAGATATAGTTGACTGTCTTGCTTGAGAGATGGAACCTCCTTCGGCACTGCACCTCAGTCATATTGAGGTAGCTGCTTCGCCGCCTGTAAACCCTGGCAGCACGATAGTGGCGTCTTCTGTGGCCCCTTCCACCTTGGACTACCTCTTGGCCCTGCGCCCCTTGTGCCTGCGCTTGGCCTCCCAAAGGTGGCTCCCCTGGAGGCTGAATGTGCATTCCTGGCCTCCTAGCCCTCCCTTCCTCCTCAGAGAAGGTGCCTCCAGTGGAGAGTTCAGCTCCCATTCCCAGGCTAAGGGAAGGCTTCCTGAAACTTGCAGGCCCAAAAAGGATTCCTCACTGCAGAGTGCTGACCTGAAGGTTGAGTCTAGACCAAGCAGCTGGTATGTGTTTTGAAGTACCGCAGATCACACAGGCAAGTGTCGGTAACTTTGAAAAAACAATATTTGACAGAGCAAACTCGCGACCCCACTGAACCCTCTTATCCCGCCTGTGGATGAGGTTTATACAAATGTATCCTACCCGCTTGCCCGTTGTGCCCATGCGCCGACCCAAAGATTGCATGGGCGCTGAAAAATCACCGTCGATCGGTGAGTCAAGGGCCTTAAGTGGCTGGTTAATTAATGTTGGGCGTGCATCGGAGACCAATGCGCGCCTGCCCAACAAAATATCACGATGGCGCGCGGTGACGTCAGGACGCTCGCCCGCTGTCACCGCGCGTCATTTTACGTGCGGGCGTGTGGGGCCCGCCCCTGCACGCCAACGGGAAAATTCTGGCCGTAACCTTTTGTGGATGGAAGGACCATTCCTTTCCTCACTGCAAAGTTAGCATAGCCTCATCATTCACTTCATGATTGGAATAATGGAATTGCACAAAGGAAATACAAGACTACCCTAAAATTAACTTTGCATTTTAGATTTTGTGCGGCACCCAACAACCACCCTCAGTATTCAATGGATATTGGCAATCGCTTCTAGGCTTTAAAGTCTACAGAGCGAGTGAAAAGTATTTCTACCTATGGGACACTGATCCCATCAGTGCCACCTTTATATATTGGTGGTGTTTCTTGAAGGTGGAATTGGACAGAAGCTAAAGGAAATCATTGGGAGAAGGACATGTTACAGGCACCCCTTCTCACCTTAATTTACATAGAACTGGACATAGTACTCCAGTTGAGATTGTACCAAAGTTTTGTAAAGGTTCACCATAACTTCCTTACTTTTGTACTCTGTTTGATGGGTGAGCTCGGAGACTGGTGGCTGCAGGTAGGGAGGAATTCTGATTTTTTGATGTGTGTTACGGAAAAAGGTTTTGCTATTCCAGTTTCCTATCTCACATCACTTCTTTCCTACCTGAAATCAGGTGGGGCTCTCCAGGAAAATCCAGGCCTTGAAGATTAGTAGATCTATTCCCCTCAATCAGGGATGGCTACGAGCTGACATATATAGCATTATCAGAAGATACACTTGTGAAATTATATAATAATCTTTACATTTTCTGTTTGAGAAAAAGGAGAAAAGCTCTTGTGAATTTTGTCTATGACATTGATGCCTGATGTTTAGATTGGGTGAAGTCTCAGGTAAATATAGATATCATTGATTAGCCCGGCTAGGACCATATTTACATTTTTAATTATTTTGTAGTGCTAGAATATGGAGCGGAGTATAGTTTACAACACCTGGAGCCCTATTTTTTATTCTAAAACTGCTAATTTCAAACAAAACTCTTGTTAACATATTATTTTTAACTTAACCCAAAAGACATTTTCTCTAGTTACTTAGAAAGTACTATTTTCATTCAAGCTCCAGAAGAGGGAATGTCTTCACATGTAACTTTTTTTTAATTAAGTGAAGTTGCTGAATTAACATTTTTTCTGAAACAGTGAAAAAAAACAATGCTCAATTGTGTGGTTGAAGGGAAAATTACATGGTATAAGCAAATCAAAGATCAAAACCAACCCACTAATTACAGTTGCAGTATTAAGTTTTTTTCATCGCTCTTGCAACAGAAGTTGTAAATGCAAATCGTGTTTGAATCCACAACTCGGGGTTCTTGTTCAGATTTGTTTGATAGGTCCATGTTTATAAACATGGCTTTTATCACATTTTTCTATTCAACAACTGTGCAGACCTGGAATAAGAGAGTACATTATACTTTATGACGGACACTCAGAAGCTTTCTCCCCCATACTTACCAATGCATGCTACTGTGCTCTAATGTGTCAAAACATGAGTATCACTGAAGCATGTTGCATCAATAAATTGTTCCACTGCCAGGGTGACTCAACATGCTCAAAGGTAAGTTTTGTAATATGTAAAAAAAGTCTGGTAAATTCCATAAGAAGTGTGCCAGCAAATGGAGAAGAAAGGCAGAAATATACCATCTTACCAACATGAAAAAGAGATCTTGCTACGTCAGCATGAAACAATTTGCCATAATGCCTTGCTGGTTTCCTCTCCTCCTGCCCTTCTTAAGGTATTGACTCATTTTTGGGGTACGATTGACTGGGCCCTGGGAACTCTCAGGCACTTCTCTCAAGTGGCCTTTAACCATATGTGAGTCTTGATGAGAGGTAGAAAACTATTCACAGGTGTGCAGATAATTTACGGAACAGATGGGGAACTGTCCAACCTACGTCGCCTTCAATCCAAAACCAAAGTCACTTGAACCTCAGTCATTGAGCTTCAGTATCAGATGATGCTTGTGTGTGCACTGACTCACAAAGTGAGCTCCAGGTCATTGTCCACTCCTTCTCCAAAGCGTATGAGAAGATGGGCCTTTCACTAAACACCTGGAAAATTAAGATCCTTTTCCAACCAGTTCCCATGGCACAATACCTCCCCTCCATTGTGTAAGATCATCAGGGAGATCCTGGAAAATGGGGACCATTTTCCATATTGCGGGAGCCATCTCTCGATGAAGGCAGACATAGACAACAAAATTCATCATCGTCTCCAATGTGCCAGCCCAGCCTTCGGCTGACTGATGAAAAGAGTATTTGAGGACCAGGATCTCAAATCTGAGACTCACGTCATAGTTTACCATGCAACTGTGATTCCCGTACTCCTATGTGCTTCAGAGACTTGGACAACCTACAGCAGGCACCTCAAAACACTGGGAAAGTACTGCCAGTGGAGCCTTTGCAGGATCCTCCAAATCCAGTGACAAGAAAGATGGTCCAACAGTAATGCCCTCTCCCAAGCCAACTCGCCCAGTATTGAGGCACTAATGACTCAAAAACAGCCCCGCTGAGCAGGACATGTCACTCGTATGCCTAACGGCAGACTCCCAAAGTAACTGCTCTAGTCGGAACACAGTTGCGGCAGGAGGCTCCCAGGAAGACAGCAGAAACGCTTTAGGGATGTCCTCAAAGTATCCCTGAAGAGATCAAACATCCCCACTGACTCATGGGAGACCCTGGCCTGTGACTGACCAAAACGGAGAAAGTTCATTTGGGAAGGCATCAAACACATCGCGAGTTTTCATTAGGAACACACACAGGCAAAGTCAAGGCATCAGAGAAACCACATAAAGCTCCAAACAACTCATCTACCCCAACCCTTCAAGTACCACGTGCCCTGAATGTGGGGGCAGAATCTTTAGATTGCATGTTGGATTTATCAGCCATTTCAGAGCCCATGAAACTGGAATGGAAGCAAATCATCTTTGCCTAAGTAGAATACTATTTCATAATTTTGAGGAGGGAGGGGAGGGGTCTCACTGCTAAACTTGATACTAGCTCAATTGTGCACACACGTTTCCAGGTCAATTATCGATTGTGACAACCCTGACCAGTTTTTGCCTCACTATTATCCTGCAGCATTATGGCCATTTGTAGTAAAGTTTTCACTGCCCTGATTGAGATTATCTAACTCAGCACAGACTGGCGATGAACCGCCAGTCTTCCTATGTTGTATTTTTGAATTACTCACTAGATAAACTTGCTGAGACCTTCTGGGACCTGATCTTTTCCAACTTCCTATGAAGGCAAATGACATAGTCAGATAATTTTGGTTGAGGTTGATTGAAAAGGAGCACTGAATATTAACGTTGTCTTTTACAGCTCAGCAAACCTGAAACCATCCTATATTGTAAAGTTGTAAAGTATCGAGTACATTCAAAATCAGAAGTCAAATCTGAACTAAATACATTCTACACAGTGAAATAGAGAGATGAATAGAAATGACAGCTGGTCTCTGCTCTTTAGATGTAGGGGTCAAATTTATATTGTGTAAGCTGTACGATGGTGTTGATTTAGGTGGGATGTGACCATTTTGCTATGGCCATATCAATGCACAGAAATAGAGTGCAAAGGATCGATTTGAATTGTTCCCACCAGGTAGAAGCAAGTCAGTTGATCATTCTACACTCTATTCCATTTTTCTTTCCAGTGGCTTCAAGTCAAATGGTTCAGTGCCACACCACACCATGTTGTATCTGCAGCTCAAACTGGGATCAATGTGGACATTCTGGTTTGGTGCAATACCGTGCCTGATGGTGGTCAACCTACACCACAGACCCCAAACTGGGACACTCAGATCGGTCTGACTCAGCACCGCAATTCTTAGTTCTCCACCCAATAAGCTCTGGAATGCTTAAAAGTGCTTTTAAATAATGGAATACAAGTTACATATTAGATCAGCTTTATGTACTGTGATGCATTTTTTTGTTAGATGCAAAGACTTGGCAGTTTTTTTGTGGTGTGTCAAACAAGTGGGATTAGGACTACCGCTCACGTGGAGGATAAACACTGGCACGACCTGGTTAGGCCAAACAGCCTGTTTGTTCATTGCAATTTCTTTGTAATTCTACTATGAAGTGGGTTCTGTGGTTTCAGAGGATTGTCAGTGTAAGTTTTATCTTGCATGTAAGTGTTGGAAGGAGTATAGGTTTGTTCTTGGGTGTATCATCAACCTGATACATTGACTCCTGACAAACACAAATAAATTTCAGAAGCATTTAACTCTGCTGGCAATCTGCATGCAATGAAAAGGTAATTGAAGACTTAATTAGATGTCATCACATAGCAAGTTACAACTTATATCGCAACTATGCAGAGCCATATGTGCGTTTTTTCTAAGACATTGTGAACAGCATAAACTAATCTTTGTATTTAATTTTAAATTCAATTTTATTGATTTATTGAGTTCTTTGGAGGGACATATTTTGTGGCAGGTTTTTTTTCTGTGATGTGGTATTCTAAATGGGTTGGAAGTTTTAAGATGGACCCCATGAAGTCTCATGGTAACAGGTCAAACATGGGTAAGGAAACTTCCTGCTGATTACCACGTACCACCCTCCCTTAGCTGATGAATCAGTGCTGTTCCATGTTGAACACCACTTGGAGGAAGCACTGAGGGTGACAAGGACGCAGAATGTACTCTGGGTGGGGGACTTCAATGTCCATCACCAAGAGTGTTTCGGTAGCACCACTACTGACCGAGCTGGCTGAATCCTAAATGACATAGCTGCTAGACTGGGTCTGTGGCAGGTGGTGAGGAAACCAACAAGAGGGAAAAACATACTCGACCTCATCCTCACCAACCTGCCTGCCGCAGATGCATCTGTCCATGGCAGTATTGGTAGGAGTGTCCACCGGACAGTCATCGTGGATACGAAGTCTCGCCTTCACATTGAGGATACCCTCCATCGTGTTGTGTGGCACTATCACCGTGCTAAATGGGATAGATTTCGAACAGATCCAGCAACTCAAGACTGGGCATCCATGAGGTGCTGTGGGTCATCAGCAGCAGCAGAATTGTACTCGCACACAATCTGTAACCTCATGGCCTGGCATATCCCCCACTCTACCATTACCATCAAACCAGGGGATCAACCCTGGTTCAATGAAGAGTGCAGGAGAGCATGCCAGGAGCAGCACCAGGCATACCTAAAATTGAGGTGTCAACCTGGTGAAGCTATAACACAGGACTACTTGCGTGCCAAACAGCATAAGCAGCAAGTGATAGACAGAGCTAAGTGATCCCACTACCAATGGATCAATCTAAGTTCTGCAGCCCTATCATATCCAGTCGTGAATGGTGGTGGATAATTAAACAACTCACTGGAGGAGGAGGCTCCACAAATACCCCCATCCTCAATGATGGAAGAGCCCAGCACATCAGTGCAAAAGATAAGGCTGAAGCATTTGCTACGATCTTCAGCCAGAAGTGCTAAGTAGATGATCCATCTCGGCCTCCTCCGGTGGTCCCCAGCATCACAGATGCCAGTCTTCCGCCAATTCATTTCACTCCATGTGATAGCAAGAAATGGCTGAAGCACTAGATACTGCAAAGGCTATGGGCCCTGACAATATTCCGGCAATAGTACTGAAGGCTTGTGCTCCAGAACTTGCTGCACCCCTAGCCAAGCTGTTCCAGTACAGCTACAACACTGGCATCTACCCGGCTATGTGAAAAATTGCCCAGGTATGTCCTGTACACAAAAAGCAGGACAAATCCAACCTGGCCAATTACCGCCCCATCAGTCTACTCTTGATCATCAGTAAAGTAATGGAAGGGGTCATCAACAGTGCTATCAAGCGGCACTTGCTTAGCAATAACCTGCTCACTGATGCCCAGTTTGGGTTCTGCCAGGACCACTCAGCTCCTGACCTAATTACAGTCTTGGTTCAAAAATGGACAAAAGAGCTGAACTCCTGAGATGAGATGAGAGTGACTGCCCTTGACATCAAGGCAGCATTTGACCAAGTGTGGCATCAAGGAACCCTAGCAAAACTGGAGTCAATGGGAATCAGGGGGAAAAATTCCCTGCTGGTTGGGGTAATATCTAGCACAAAGGGAAATGGTTGTGGTTGTTGGAGGTCAAGCATCTCAGCTCCAGGACATCATTGCTGGAGTTCCTCAGGGTAGTGTCCTAGGCCCAACCATCTTCAGCTGCTTCACCAATGACCTCCCTTCCATCAGAAGTGGGGATGTTCGCTGATGATTGCACAATGTTCAGCACCATTTGCGACTCCTCCAATGCTGAAGCAGTCCATGTCCAAATGCAGAAAGACCTGGACAATATTCAGGCTTGGGCTGACAAGTGGCAAGTAACATTCGCGCCACACAAGTGTCAGGCAATGACCATCTCCAACAAGAGAGAATCCAACCATTGCCCCTTGATGTTCAATGGCATTACCATCACTGAATCCCCACTATCAACATCTTGGCGGTTACCATTGACTAGAAACTGAATTGGACTAGCCATATAAATACTGTGGCTACAAGAGCAGATCAGAGGCTAGGAATCGTGCGACGAGTAACTCACCTCCTGAATCACCAAAGCCTGTCCACCATCTACAAGGCACAAGTCAGGAGTGTGATGGAATACTCCCCACTTGTCTGGATGAGTGCAGCTCCCACAATACTCAAGAAGCTTGACACCATTCAGGACAAAGCAGCCTGTTTGATTGGCACGACATCGACAAACATTCACTCCCTTCACAACCGATGCACAGTAGCAGCAGTGTGTACCATCTACACGATGCACTGCAGGAATTCTGCACGGCTCCTTAGACAGCACCTTCCAAACCTATGACCAATACCACCTAGAAGGACAAGGGCAGCAGATAGATGGGAACTCCACTACCTAGAGGTTCCCCTCCAAGTATTTTACCATCCCGACTTGGAAATATATCGCTGTTCCTTCGCTGTCGCTGGGACCAAATCCTGGAACTCCCTCTGTAACAGCACAGTGGGTACATCTACACCACATGGACTGCAGCGGTTCAAGAAGGTAGCTCACCTTCTCAAGGGCAACTAGGTGTGGGCAATAAATGCTGGCCCAGCCAGTGAAGCCCACATCCCGTGAATGAATAAAAAAAACTTTAAGCATAGACAGCTTATCCAATACCTCCTCCTTATCAGTTTTAACCCTTTAGGTGTCTGAATATTTCTTCTTTCACCATGACCTGCACAGCATCTCCTTCCTTTGTAAAGACAAATGCAAAGTATTCATTTAATACCTCTGTCATGCCTCTTGCCTCCATGCGTAAATCCTCCTTCTGCTCTTTATCGGTCTCAGTCCTCCTCTTACCATCCTTTTAGTGTTTTATGCCTAGAGAAAACTTCTGGATTCCTTTTCATGTTAGCTACTGGTGCCTTCTCCTATTTTATCCTTGCTCCTCTCAGTTGCTTTTTCAATTCCCCTTTGAACCTTCTGGGCAAAATCTTTTGGAGGCGACGGGAATCTCGGCCCTCGGCTAGTGAGCCAGCGAGGCCCCTGGGTCACCTCTTTGCGAGAAGGCCTGTCACATCTCATACCACTCAGGCACCTATGAATCCCAGCGGCTGAAGTCCCACCCACCGAGAGTGACCAGTGAATCAGAGGCTGGCAGCTCCTGTGTGCAGCAAGGCCACCAGGGAGGCAGTGTTCGCTGCTGATACTACACCCATCCAAGGCCTCAGATCGAGGAGGTCCCCAGGCCACAGGTGAGTAATGACAGGGGGAAGGGGTAGAGGGGTGGGGGTTGCAGGGGATGGGTGCCGGCAGCAAGGACTGAGGGATGGCTTTCAGCAGGTCCCCTTCCCAGTGCTGGGTTGCTCGATCAGGCCTTTGAACCAGAGACCAACCCCCAAACCCGCCCCCCTCCTCGGGAGCCCGCAAGCAAGTATGCCGGGGTTTTTTTTTGTCGTGCTCACAAGAGGGAGACCCTCCTGCCTAGCAATGGGATGAGGCCCTCATGTGGGCATTAATTCCCCACTTAAGGGCCTCAATTGGTGACGGGGTAGGAAGGCCGTTCACTGGCTGCCTGATTAAGTTCTGTGCATCTTGGTATTCCTCTCTGACATTAACTCCCGGTTCCCACACCCCTGCCAAGTTAGTGCTTACTGTCCCCAACAACACCAGCAAATCATCACCAGCAAGGAATTGGTCCTGGTTCTGTTTAGGTGCAACCATTCCAACCTACATTAGGTTGATACCTGGAATGAGCGGGTTGTCTCATGAGGAAAGGTTGGACAGGCTGGGCTTGTTTCCACTGGAGTTTAGAAGAGTGAGGGGTGACTTGATTGAAGTATAAAAGATCCTGAACAGTATTGACAAGGTGGACGTGGGAAAGATGCTTCCTCTTGTAGGTGAGTCCAGAACTAGGGGGCACTGTTTTAAAATTAGGGGGTTGTGCGTCTTTGGAACTCTCTGCCTCGGAAGGTAGTGGAGGCGGGGTCACTGAATATTTTTAAAGCAGAGGTAGGTAGATTCCTGTTAGGTGAGGGAATCATAAGGTTATCGGGGGTAGATGGGGAATGTGGAACTCAAGACACAAACAGGTCAGCCATGATCCTATTGAATGGCGGAGCAGGCTTGAGGGGTTGAATGGCCTATTTCTACTCCTATTTCATATGTTCGTATACAAGTCTCATCTCCCCGAGAACTGATCCCAATGTTCCAAGAACTTAAAGCCTCCCTCCTGCACCATCTCGTCACCCGCGCGCTCATCTGCTCTATCCTCCTATTTCTACATTCACTTGTGCGTGGCACCGGGAATAATCCAGAGATTCCTACTTTTGAGGTCTTGTTTGCTAATTTCTTACCTAGCGCCCTAAATTCTGCCTGCAGGCCCACATCCCTCTTTCCTCATATGTCATTCATACTGATGTATGCCACAGCTGCTGGCTGTTCCTCCTCCCACCTCAGGGTGCTCTGCAAATGTTTAGTTACATCCTTGACCCTGGCACCAGTGAGGCAATACATTATCCTGGATTCACGTCCGTAGCCACAGAAATGTCTGTCTGTTCCACTAACTGTTGAATTTCCTATCATGATTGCTCTTCCAGTCTTCTTCATGCCCCACTCCCCTGACTTCACTCTGGCTGCACTCCCTAGATGAACCATCACTTTCATTAGTATTCAGAACGGAATACTGGCTCGAGAGTCAAATGCACTCAGGGGACTCCTGTACAACCTCACTATTCGTTCTTGACTGCATGGTGGTCACCCATTCCCTCTTCCCCTGCATATTCTTAATCTGTGGGGTGACCACGTCTATATACATGCTACCCATACATGGAGTTTTGCAAAAGGTCAAAAAAGAAACTTGCCTTCAGAGTGAGGCTCTAGTAGGGTGGCCATTGATGGAGGCCAAGAATACTGGACACCAGACCAGCAGCGCTGAAGCAAGGGAATAGGGCTGTGGGAGGGGGTTGCAGGGGTGATGCAATTGCTGCTCCACTGTGCACAGAAACGACATCATAATGGGCCTCCAATCCACAAGCCGCAGCTAAAAATTGCACCAGGACCATGAGTGTTTGTATGTTAGTCATCCATGCTTCATTCCTCTCCTGTTATTATTATTAATAACATTAAAGATGGAATAGAAAGGTCATCCACTGATAGTAAATCTGAGCTTAGCCCACGCAAAGAGCCTGTGATGCGATTCTTTGCCAAGCTGTTGGCACTGATGAGGAGGCTATTGGTGCGAGCTCTGAGTGTGAGTTGCTCATCACCATAGCAACCGGGCCTGGTATGCACAGCCAGCCTTAGTGACCCAGAGTAGAGCAGGAGCAGGAGCAGTCCAGGCAGGGCCATGTTACCAGGGCAGCTATCAGCTACCTGCTTTCATTTATTTTCACCCTAGAATACCGGATATAAAGGCATCTGGTACTCAACAGTGGAGAGACCAGATAAAAACCATAATATCTGGCATAAAACTGGATGAATGGTTACCCTAGGCTGAAGATCACAAGGTAAGACAGTGACAATCAACTGCTTGTCACTGTGGTCTTCAAATAACTCATTACTGCAGCAGAGTAGGACATACCTGTGAGCTTTAACTGATTGCTGCACAATTCTTTGACGTACCAAGGACAGATCAATTGACTGAATTCGAGTTGATTTAAATTAAGACCTGACCAACATTCAGGCTTAGTCGATAATTGCCAAGTAACATTCACACAACATAAGTGCCAGGCATCTCCAACAAGAAAGTAACCAACTCCCCATGACATTCAATGGCATTACCATTGCGGAATCCCTCACCATCAATATCATGGGAATTGGCATTGACCAGAAACTTAACTGGACCAGCCATACAAATACTATGGCTATAAGAACAGGTTAGAGGCTGGGAATTCTGTGGCAAGTGGCTCACTTCCAAACTCCGTAAATCTTGTCGACCATCTACAGGACACAAATCCTGAGTGTGATGGAATATTCTCCACTTGCCTGGATGACTGCAACACTCAAAAAGCTTGACACCATTCAAGACAAATCAGCCCACTTGATTGGCGCCCCATCTGCCACCTTAACCATTCACTCTCTGCACCACTGATATAGTGGCAGTACTGTGTACCATCTACAAAATGCACTGGCACAACTCATCAATGGTCCTTGGGCAGCTCTTTCCAAACCCATGACTTCTATCACCTAGAATTACAAAGGCAGCAGATGCATGGGAAAACCACCAATTCATGTTCTTCTCCAAGCTACACACCATTTGGACTTGGAACCATATTGCTGTTCCTTTACAGTTGCTGGGTCAGAATCCTGAATTCCCTTCCTAACAGCTCTGTGGGTGTACTTATACCATGTGGACTTCAGCGGTTCAAGAAAGTGCCTCATCACCACCTTCTCAAGGGCGATTAGGGATGAGTAATGAATGTTGACCTTGCCAGCTGACACTCACATCCCAAGGATCAAATAAAAAATAATAAACTGAGTTGGAAGTCATTTAAAGCAATTGCAGCAGCAGGGTGAGGAACAGACCTGGGTCGGGCTACAATTAAAGGCTTTTCATGTGATTAGTGCTGGATTAATGTGACCACTGGCGCCTGTGCACGAAAGTACTCGGGTGCTATTGCGGGAACTTGCCATTCCAACCTGGGGCATGGCCAGTTTTGTGGTTGGGGACTGTTCAGGTGAATTGACTTGGGAAATAGTGTAAAGATCCTGGACAATTCAGGGTAACTAGCCATTGGGGCTACTTGTGTATGCTTAAAATACTGTGATCGTTAATGCTATTTATTTATTTTCAGCACAGATGATGATAAGACCTGGACAGAAATTCTAGGCCAGTCTTTGAGAGACATTTTCCCGGAATCTTGAAAATGTGACAGGTAAAAAGTCACCTGGGCCCCTGTTTGCGTATCTGTGAGCATCAGGAAGGTTGGGGCGGGGAGGGTGATAGTGAGTTGGCCTAACATAAGCTTTTAACAGAAATTTGACTTTGCATTCATGAGCACAACATTTTTAAGGGTTCATCACTAATACAAAAAAAATACACAAACACTTATTTCTAACGTCACTCATGGTCTGTGGTGTTATTGGAGGTATTACTCTAAGTATTTGGATTGAGATCATATTATCTTTTGTCACAATCCAGAAACTGGGTCAGCTAATAGTCGGCACCAGTTGTGGATTTGCTATTAGAAGCTTTTTGAATTTGAAGCCAGGGGCATGTTGCCAGCAAAGGTAAGGCACGACAGATAAAGCGCCTCACTTGTTTCAAACACACAGTATCTGTCTTTGCAAAACTGAAAGGTATTAAGGAACTTTTGTTTAATGCTTTCAGATTTAGGAAAAAAAGAAATATGAGAGCTATTTCAACCGTAATTCACATACCCTTTGATTGTATTCCTTGAAATCTAGTCCAAGTTTAATCCATTTAGTCTAGACCTAGCTTGGTGTTGTGGTTAGAAATTTAAGCTTTAAGTCACAGTTCTTTTATCAAAAGTAAAATGTGGAGATATAAGAAAATCCATATAAGTGTGTTATTGTGTGATAGTCATACCTCGTCCTCAGAGCCTAGGGCATTAATTTGATTCTACCATTTGCCATCCCATTGTATTTATGGCCTCCTGTTTTGCTGTTCACTTTGTAAGTGTCAAACATGAAATATGACAATAGCTTGACTCTCTTGGGTACCCAATTAGCATTCTTGCTGTGAAGGAAATGCTTTTAGTCTTAAATTTATCATTAGACTGCATCAAAACTAGCAAAGTAAGAGTTACATTTTTACTTGGTATTGTATATCTTGGTGTGCAAAAGGCTACTTTGTGCATTTCAGTTTGTTTAACAAAGGATGGTGTTCCCCTTCAAATGCATCTTTTGTGATTTCTTGCCATGTCTTTGCGATCTTGCTCCACAATTTAAGCTGCCCAATGAGAAAGTAGCCCTGTGATCACAGAAACTTATTTTCTAATGGAATGTTTCCTGGCTTATTTGCTATAAACTTTTTAATAGGCCCACTAACCAAGCATTGGCATAGGATTGCTTTCTATAATATCCTTTGGTACCTCTAGCTTACTTTTTTTTGGTACTGGGGATATATTTGCACAGCTATCTATTTCTTCAGTCATGTCAGAGTTCAATATTTTTCAGTCTGACCTCGCAGATCACCTAGAGTTCGTGATTTGCAACCAGGAATTCAAGTTGAATATTTGCTCCCCTTTCCAGGATTGTTGACCTTTTTGTCTGTACTTTTTCCTCTTTCCAAGGACTGGAGGGAATATTCACATTGTATCTTCTATAAGCATCCTTCATTACTTCACAACACTTAACAGCATTGCAATCCAGAGAAAGACATTCAAAAAGAGGATTGAAACAAAGCAAGGTTGTATTCATAGTCCCTGTCTGGAGTTTTCTAGATGACTGAGGAGAAACAGAACATCTTAGTGTATAATTAGTAGTCATATTGAACCTCACACACTTTAAATAACTTATTTCTATGTTTGGTGAATTCCAGGAAAGCATGAGAATAGCTCCAAATTCTGACATCAATATGTAACAAAAATAAAATCTGGAATTTCAAGTCAATAAGCTGAATAATGTTTTTGCTGACTTAATTTAATTTCTATCATAAAATTGAAAACAAAAATATGTTACAACACACACGCACACATGCATTTAAAGTGATACAACTTTTAACCGTCTAATTGTGTGGCATTCACTAAAAGTGCAGAACCACCAGAGTTCCTTCCCATCGTGAGCTCTCATTCAGCACTGTGTCATCTTATATTGTGTAGAGTGGGAAGAATCCTGTCACCTAGGTAGCAACTGATCTATGACCCAGCTCACTGCAGCACTATGAAAGCCCAGAAGTATCCCATTTTATTTTTCTCAATCTATTCACAGACATTCTCTTAACCTCGACCACCAGATGTAGTTCACAGCAAACAGTTGCCAACGTCCTAAACATCAAAATGCATGAGACTCAAGTTTTGCTGTAGTGTATGAAGTATACTGTACAACAAAAAGAAGTCTCTAACGGAAGCTTGGAACTTGGGAAAATTGACATAAATATGTATAGTGGGAAGGATATACATCTCCAGTTACTGAACAAGGATGAAATTTGATAACCCCTAGGTCTTAGTTGTCTTGTTCTTTTAAGTTCCTAATGAATATTACAATGGCCTATTTTTGATTATTTGTGCTAAGGTAAAACACCATTGCATTTTGTTTCAATAAAAACTTATTTCCTTAGTTTTGTTTTCTTTTCTACTTTATAACATTGACTACACTTCAAAAGTACGTAAATGGCTGTAAAGTGCTTTGGGTCATCCAGTGGTCATGAAAGGTGCCATATAAATGCACATCTTTATTTATTTATTTTCCTAATGTTTTTGTATGTGATGACTGGCTCATCCTCCAGGCTTCTCAATACTTCCGAGCCTCACTGTTCAAATGTGATGATTTGGACTCCACATTGAAGTCCAGCACCTGCTTGTACTTAATTTAAAGATGGGAACAGTTAAGATACTGGGAGGTGAGGATAATCAGTAAACATCTAGTTTTTGGTGCCCAGCCTCAGACACTAAAAGATGATGAGGGACAAAATCATGAGATCAGGTGCTACATGATAGCAAAAAAAAAAGTGATGTTTCAAAAATGAACTATTTAAAAATAAATCCTTTATTCTGCTGATTTTTAATGGCTACATAAGCTGGTAAAGCTCTGATGTCAGCATGGTGACAACAAGAGACCAACTGATTTTTCTCATCGCATTGGCTCTTTTGCACAACAATTAATAAAGCTGGGGGAGTGTGGGTGGGGGAAAAGGATCATCACCAGTTAAGAACCTCTTAATCTGCAACAAAAACAGAAAATGCTGGAAAAACTCAGCAGGTCTAACAGCATCTGCGGAGAGAAAGACGGATAGAGTTAATGTTTTGAGTCCGTATGACTCGTCTTCAGAATCTGTTAATCTGCACTGAGTTTAGTTTAATTAATAAGACAGCTACTGTTTTACTGCTGTATACTGGGGGCAGACTTTTATGTTCCCTGCTGGCGGGTTTGTAGATGGGGGTGGTCGTAACACTTGTCGGATGGCCTTTCCACTAGGCTCCTGCCCACCCGACCTCTTCGCAATTTTACGCTGGGACAGGCAAGGGTGGGCCATCCGGCCTAGGCTTAGGCTGGCCGGCCTGCCCTTGCCCCAATTGAGGCCCTTAAGTGGCAAATTATTGACCATATAAGGGCTGTTTCCTGCCCAGCTTCAATTTTCAGGCTGGCGGAAGGAGTTCAGGGGCAGGGAGAAGCCCAAAAAGTAACCCTGCTCAGTCCTCAGGCAGGAAGGTGTGGGGCGGGGGGGAATGGGGGGAGCGACCCCATCAGCAGCCCCCTTTCAACATCAGCTGACCCCCCCCCTACCCTAAAGGACGGCTCTGCAGATCCTCCCTGCCCCCTCGACCTCTCCACCAACACCGCACCCCCCCACCCCCCCCCCCCCCCCCCCCCCCACCCACTCCCCTGGGCTTCACCTTCCCACCCTGCCCTGAGACCAGCTAAACTTACCTGGTCCTGGATTCCCAGGACTTAGGCTCTGCAGACTGCTTTCATTCCCAGTCCTGTCCACTGCTGCTTCTGGTGTTACAGGGACTAGAGAGCTGAATGGCCGGCAGTTCTCTGAGGTGGGATTTCCCCAGCCCCTGAATGAGGGGTGGAATTCCAGCCTCCAGCCAATTAATGCTTGTTGGAGTATTAAATGGCTGCAGGGCAGGCAGTATCGGCGGGGATATCTTCTCCCCTGACTCCTCAGATAGTGAGAAGGGAAGCCCTGCCATTCTAAAAATTCTGGTAAACATTAACACAGTGAAAACCTGAAAATGTGAAGTTGGATTTTCCCTTGGCCTGATTCGAATACTTTCTGTCCCATCTTAACGGATGCCTTTAACCTTTTAATACACTTCTATCAAAGATGCTCTTTTGTTTAGCCTAAAGTAGGGCAAATGACTTGTCACAATCTCACAAATTTCTCCCATTATCATATTTGCATAGTTTGTTGGCAAACTATCACAGTTTTTCAAAAAATGTTCCAGAGCAGTAAAAATTTGAATGGATAATGAAACGGATAATTTTCTCAAAAGGTGATTGTACATGTAAGCAAAAGGGGAAAATGATTAATGGATAGTTGGCAGTATGGCTACACAAAATGATGAATAAGTGATCAGGCCAATTCCAGAAGGATTGTAGTCAATTTATAACATTATCATTTTGAAAAATTCATGCCAATTGATCAATAGGGGTCAGTTTGGCTCATTTGGAGCACATACAGCTTGTGAAGCTGCGGGAATGGCCTCAAAATCATAATTTCATCATTAATCGGGAGAACAGAAAAATACCATAGCAAAAATATGATTTTGAGTAAAAACTTTTAGTGCTTTTGTTTTTTGTGGGCTAGGCATAATCTATGCAAAGGCATCTGTTATAAGTGTGATGGAATCTGTGGTTTATGAGATCAGTGGGCAAGCATGTGAAAACTGTTGTCTGTTTGTCTGCGAGATGGTTCGTCAAATATTTTGTTGGGTGCCCTAACTCTCATCTCAAAGCTTGCTTTTTAAGACAGTCTCTGACTGAAAGAGAAACTAGGACATCAAGTTTCTGGGAAATGGGCTGTGACATCAGATTGCTAGGGCAACAGAAACCAGCTGCAACCAGACAACGGATAGAGCCATGAGGTGATCTGAGCAGTGCAGTTCAGTGGCAGGATGTGGAGAGGTGTCTGTGGGGCAGTTTAAAAAGAAGAAAATCTGAAGGCTAGAACTGGGAGCGGGGATAAGAAAAGTTACTGCCGCTGCTTCAGTTGTTTTAAAGGGACGGATTAACCAGAGCTGGCTATATGGTACACATGGGACTCTGTTGGAACTACACCACCATGATCATTGTGAGCAGAACTGAGGGGTTCTGCAGACGCATGCCATTTTGATGAATACCATGTCATGGGGCTCAGATTGGTTGGGAGCAGCTGGCGGAGGAGGACTGGGGGTTAAATCCTGTGTGAATAAAGAAACTGGAACTCTATCTGAGGAAGGCAGAGTTTTGAAGAACTTTTTGCTGAGACCAATGCCATATATGCTGAATGGACTACTTGAGAGATCTGTGAGGTCCACCATTGTTGTATCCACTATTTAATGTGTCATTTATAGCTCCTATTGACTACAATTTATCTGTTAAATCATGTTTAATTTATGTTGATTTTGGTTTGATCATTAAAGTAAAAACTTTAAAAAGTAAAATCTTGTCCATTGGTTTCTCATTGGGCTGTTTGATAAAGTCAGTTTTTCTTTAGTTTGTTGGTCTCCATGGGGATCATAAAATAAGCAGAAAATTCTAGCTCCTGTCGTTAGAACATAGTAAAGTCATTCACTAATACTTCTAGAGGTTTGGTAACCAGGAGAGTACTTGTTGCAGTACCAACACTGGATTTAGTGAATACTTCCCCTGTTCAGTGGGATGTGGGGAGTGGGTGGTGAGGGGAAGGGTGGGGGGGAGGTTGGATTGTGAGAAGTGTTTGGAGAGTTTTCTCAACATGTTCCCGACATAGACAACCCAATTTTAACTCGCCTGTGTTTAGGTGGAGGCACCATTCCACCAGAAGTCATATTGGGTGAGGTAATTGAGGCCCAGGGGTCAAAATCCTTTGTTTTCCACCCACTGCAGCCCACACCCCCCCATTTCCATCTCAGTTTAAAAACAGGACTTAAACGGATGTATTTTTGTAAATGAACACATTTCGCAGTCTAGCCATCAGTATTTAGCAAGCAGGTTTCACATATGATCATTTTGACTTATATCTTCTGCTCTCGGAAAATTATAATTCTGTCTCTAAAAAATTGAAAATAGAATCATGGAATGGTTACAAACATAGAAGGAGGCTATTCAGCCTGTCATTTTCGTATCAGCTGACCCTTTATAAGAGCAACTCAGCTAGTTCCACTCAACCACCTTCACCCTTTACTCCGAAAATCTTCACTCCTCAGACAATGATCCAATTCTCTTTTGAAAGCCAAGATTGATACTGCCTCCACTGCACACTCAGAAAGTACATTCCAGATCCTAATCGCTGGCTGCATGAAAAAGGTTTTTCCTCAGGTTGCAGTTGTTTCCTTTCCCACTGCCTTAAATTGGTGTCTAGTTCAAGTCACTTCTGCCAATGGGAACAGTTTCTCCCTATCTACTTTGTCCAGGCCCCTCATGGTTTTGTAAACCTCTATCAAATCTCCTCCAAACCTTCTCTTCACCAATCTATCGATGTAACTGAAGATCCTTATTCCCAGAACAATTTGCATAAATCTTTTTTGCGTTCTCTCCAATGCCTTTACACCCTTCCTAAAGTGTGGTGCCCAGAACACTCCAGTTGAGGCTGAACCAGTGTTTTATAGTGGCTCATCATAACTTTCTTTTGTACTCTATGATATAAGATCAATAACAAAATAAATTGGCACATTTCCAAACCCAAAAAGTGAAGAATATTCTGTAAAAAATACTCTATCCATAACCTATAATTCCAAATTTCACCAGTTTCTCTTTATTTCTTTCATTTTTAATCAGTTCCTTCCCCTAGTCCCAATATTATTCATGGAGTTTGGGGTTCCTGGACTACTGCTTATGGTTGAGCTATTTGGAGTAGGCTTCGGTTTGGCTTCCCCGCAGGTGTCCTGGTTGCTATGATGTCTCAACTCCGCTCCAATATTGTACCTGTTGTAGAGTTCACCTTCAGGCAATTTTCATAGGTGGAAACATTTGGCTTTATTTACAAGAAAGCAGTAGCAACTACACACATTCATCAAACTCCATTAAAAAAAGATTTTGCAATTGTCACATGGGCAAAATGGGCAGCCGGCCAGCTGACAATTTCAAAAACCACATCCACGAGCAAGATAAAACGGGTCAGCAGCATTGCCAGTGTAAATAGTCAGGAGTTTGGTAGATAGTTTGCTGCTGGTGACTTATTGGTATATGGCAGCTTCATCTCTGTTTGGGGCTTCAGTGTTAGCAGGTCAAGGCTTCATTTCAGGACCCCTTGGTGTCTCCAGGACCCCAGAGAATTCTGACGTGTGGACCCTTCCAGGTAGCAGACAGCCTGCTGTTACCCTGGTAATGGGGATTGTGGTCTCCACTGGAGGCACCTCCTCTGAGGAGGAAGAGAGAGGCAGAAGGGAGAGGAGGCCAGGTGTTCCTATGCAGCTTCCAGGGGAGTGACCTGTGTGAGGAGAGGCTCAGGCAGAGAGGGGGTGCAGGGCCAGCTGACAGTCTAAGGCAGAAGGGGCCGCAGAAGATACCATTATCCTGCTGCCAGGGTTTACAGGCAGTGATGCAGCTACCTCAATATGTCCGAGGTGCAATGCTGAAGGAGGCTCCGCCTCTCAAGGGAGACAGTTACCTCAATGATGATTGGGCCTGAGATCACCTCTGACTGTGTGGATGGACACCCCATGCCAGTGGCTCTGAAGGTCACAGTGGCCCTCAACTTCTATGTCTCCAGGGGTCAGTTGGGGATCTATGTGGAGTCTCCCAACCAGTTGTCCACAGTTGCATCAAGCTGGTGTCAGAAGCTGTGTTCAGGTGAGTATTGACTTTCATTCATATCCGTATGGATGAAGCCAGCCAGGCTGAGTCAGCCAGAGGCTTTGGGGTGTTTGCTAGGTTCCCCCGCATCCAGGGTGCAATAGACTGCACACAAGTGGCCATCTAGGCACCAGCAGGTCAGCCGGTTGTCTTTGTCAACAAGAAGGGATTCCACTCCATGAACGTGCTGATAGTGTGTGACCATGGAATGCATATTCTGCAAGTCTGTGCAAGGTACCCTGGCAGCTCCCATGACACGTACATCCAGAAACACTTCCAGGTGCCAAAACTCTTCAATGCTCCTACCCGACTGGATGGATAGCTGCTGGGTGACAAGGGCTATCCCTTGAAAAGGTGGCTTATGATGCCTCTCCGCCACCCAAGAACAGAGGCAGAGCAGCGGTAACACAGGAGCCACGCCTCCACAAGGGCTGTGATAGACAGGGCCATAGGACTTCTGAAGATTCGCTTCCGATACCTGGACCGTTCAGGGAGAGCACTACAACACCCTCCAGAGTGGGTGTCACTGATCGTGGTCGCATGCTGCGCTCTCCTCAATCTGGCTCTGGCAAAGGGGGACCCAGTGGAGGAAGAGGATGTTGACGCAGCTGCACAGGCCACAGATGATGAGTCCAGTAGTGAGTCAGAAGAGGAGCACGGTGAGGAGAACGCTGAGGGCATGGAGGCAGACCTCTGTAACCTCCAGGGAGGCAGGGACACCGGGAACACCTTGATCCAACGCTCCTTCAGCTAGGCTACCAAATAAGTAGGACCACCTCGTGCCAGGGCTACCACCTCATCCCGGATGTCTGAAATGACCCTTTCCTTTGACCCCAAAGTCCACTCAGTGCCTGTGCAATAAAGTTTTGAGCCAGCCACATTCAGCATTACATACTGGCCTATCCTGCACCACATTAAATAAGAAAGGTGAAGCATATTCAGGCCACTACGAGAAAAGAAAATTTATCTCATGTTGACAGTCAAAACAAATTAACAGAACCTTCTCTGGTCTTCAACCCTAGGCCAGTAAACGTAAACAAAACAGTGCACAACAGAAGATCACCCGTGAACAGTCCCTCTTGTGCTCATGGTGCCTTAAACTTATGTTTGCAAGTGCTATGTCTTGGCGCTCCCCCCTCGCTGGCACCGGCATTGGAGACAGCCTGCTGACTCTGCTGTCCTGTTGGCCTTGAGGACCTTGGCAGTCATCCTCTGGCCTGTGGAGACTGTGCTGGTCCTGCTGGGAGGAAGCGGTCAGTTCCACAGCTGGCATCTCCCCAGTCACAGCAGCCTCATCAGATGCGACAGTCACTGGCTGAGGGGTGGGGGAGCTGCTGCCATCATCCAGAGTACCCTGAGAGGAGCCCGCAGAGATGGCAGGTGGCTTGTGCGCCAATGTGAGGTCGCTCTGGACCTCCCTGCTCACCATTGATGGACGGGCACCTAGCTGGGACACTGGGTGACTCATCCATCTCCCACATGGACACTGACCGCCTGAGGGCTTGCAGGTCCAAGCGCAACACCAGGAACCCCTGATTCTGTCCATGGAGCTGCTTCTCCATGAGAGTCGCCACTCTCTCAGTGGAGGAGGCAGTGAGCTCGGCCATGAGGGACAACGCAATGCTGACGCTCCACATGACTCCTACATAACAGAGACCATGGCACGCATACCCTTAAGGATCTCTGCCAGATCCTTCCACACATCTCATTGGACATCCAGCATCTGCTGTCTAATGGACAACTCCAGAGGCTCATGATCTGCCTTCGACTGAGCATTGTCCCGATCTCCAGCAGTCCTCTGACTGCCGGTACCCTGGGCACACTCTGCCTCCGTCTGCACTTGAAGCTAGCGTGAAGTGCCATCACTGCTGTGCACTGACATTCTAGCCAAAGATCTAATGCCCACTGAGGTGCTGGTACCTGCGCTGGTGCCTGGTTCAGAGAGCAGGTGTGACGCAAGTGCACCTGGAGCCTGGTGGTCCTCTGGTGGGTCTTTGGGGTCCTGCGATTGGGTGCATGGTGGCAAACCTAAAGGAGAACAATGACATGTCTTAGGTTAAGTCATTACACTGTCACTGTGTATGCCAGGAACCTGGTGAGACCATGGAGATCTGCATCACGGTGCCATTGTCTTTCAATGATCAATGGGGAATCCAGTTTTGAGGCTCCCATCAATGATGAGACTACACAAGAATGTTTGCACCATCAGAAACTCTCACCATTCTTACCTTCGTCTGACACCTCAGCCTCTCTGGGGCCGGTTGACTGAGGTGCGTGGCACCTCTCCAGCTCCAAGACGTCCTGCTCATATCTGGTTAGGATTAGGAGTTCCCAGGGCCTCCGCCGGGGGTCTGTGACCTTTCAATGTTGTTATGGGATGTCCTCTCCCGAAAGGACAGAGGAACATTGATTAGTCCACTCTCTACCTGCAGCGCCATTGCAGCCTGACCGACCCTATCTGAGGAGCACCTTGCAAGGCACATCCGAGTCGTGGCCCTCAAGCCGCAAGGCACTTAGTCCAAGCAGACAAGTCTCACCCCCTTGGCCAGCTCCGGCGTCATTGACAGTTGGCACTCAGACTCTAACACCCCTGAGCTCCATGGGTGGGGCGGGGGCAGCCAGCCCTTAACACTTCAACACACTGATCCATGCCAACACAGTACTCACCCTTACTGAGCACAGCAGTTTGTTAAACCTCTCGTGGCACTGGACCCAGGTGTGCCACCCAACATCCTGGCTGCTGACCAGCACTACCACCTCCTCCCAAGCTCTTTTTGTGAGGTGTGGTGGGCTCCTCCTTTCATCCCTGGGCACAAGGGTGTCCCTGCTGGCAGCCCCCTCCAGGAGGACCGCGAGACATTCATCAGAAAACCGGGGCCGAGTGCCCACCTGACCTGTCCTCCTGCCTGGCCTCTGAAGCCGCATTTGAATCCATAATTTTTAATCTCCTGCTGACAACATTGAGGATGTCTTCCTGGCTGGCAGCCTTCCGTGGCCTGAATGTGCCAGTTTTAAACCAGGCGTCAGGTTGCCATTGGACCTGGCGACCGACATGCCCCTGCCCCTGTGCCCGCCCCCCACCTCCCGAACACTGGGGAGCCGCCATTTGTGCTCGCCGGGCCTTAATTGGCCCACCAGCCTGAAATCGCAGTTGGGGGCTAATCATGGGAGGCGGGCTGTTTCCCACCTGTTCCTGGGCCCACCAACTGTGCCCACCCGCCCGCCGAACTCCAAATTCAGGCCCATAAGTAAAGAAGTACTCTTACTGTAGAGGTTCCCTACGCTGCTACACATTGGTTTACACAGATCATGTGATCTCACATCACTGGATTATTCTCAAAACTACAGTCCAACATTTTCCAAAACAATAATTACTACATTCCTCCCCCTTTAACTTTTCTGTGCATTTTGTATTTACAAGGATATTTATCTCATGACATTACAACGTTTACAAAGGTCATGAAATTACAAGTTCAGTCTTTCAGGTGGTTTCCTGATCCATGTGGAACGTCGCAGCTCCACGACTTCCAGTTCTTTTGTAGGAAACACATTCTCTGGAACCGCATTAACATCAGGGACCTCATTAGGCACTGGCAGTTCAGTGTCTTCCACTCCGACAGGCACATCAGGCATGTCTGTCCTTGGCTGAGCATCTTCAAAAGGAACCAGTGGTTGAGTCATGGTTACAGGTGGAACAATATCTTGTTGTGGTATCTCTCTTTTTCTTAAATGTTTACGGGTGATCCAGCTCTCCACTTCCATGTGGTATGACAATGGTCCAGTCACTGAACTTACTTTACCAGGTAACCACTTTGGTCCTCCACTGAAATTCTTTATGTTTACCGCTTCTCCAACAGTAAATTGTCTTTCATGACTATACAAATCATGCGTTGCTTTTTGGTTTCCCTGACTTTTCTCCACCTTCCCCTTTAAATTGGGAAATAGGCTCAGTCTTGTCTGAAAACGATGCCTCATCAGTAATTCTGAATCTCCTTTCTATGTGTCTTCTTTTTACCACAGAGTTTAGCCTCGGCCTTCTTTGTGACTTCACTGCCAGCCAGACGTCTTCTCTCAGATGCAGTCTCAACTTGTCTTGGTTCAGTAGTTGAGTCACCCAAGACTTCATTATATGCTTGCCTCTTGGAAATTTCTATGACTTTTGCTTTCAAAGCCTCTTTAGCTTCATTTAGCTGATTTTTCAGCTCTTCTGCCTCTTTCTTGTATCTTTTGGCTTCCTCCTGGAAATGTGAACATTGCTGCATCCTCTCTGCCAACTTGTTCTTCAGTTTGTTCAGAGAGGTGTCAAATTCTTCCTGTTTTTCTTCATATTTATCCAGAGGCACAAATTTTGTCTGGATGGAATCTTGTCGTGTGTGAAGGTCTTTCAACAGGTTTTCCTTTTCCTTGCGAAGGTTACGCATTTTGTCTTCAACCCTGTCATTCAGCAGGGTCTCCTTGAATTTCTTCTGCTGTTTTCCATGTCTTTGTTTAAGACAGTCTTCATTTCTTTAGGTTGTTGAATCCTTAAACACTCCTTCTTCATCCTGTTGTGGTCCTTGGACTCTTCAAGCTCTTTTCTGCAATACCTTGTCTTGTTCCTTTTTCAAGACAGGAACTCTTCCAGCTTCCTTTTGAAATCTCACTGGCTAATCAAGGTTGATTTCCCTTAACCAATTTCACCCCAGAAGGCTTGGCCCTCTACCTTTCAATACCATCACTTGTGCATACGCTGATTGGTTTCTTTAATGAGCAGTTGCGCTGGTGATAATTTTTACTTGGATTTCTTCGCCTGTGTACATTTTCAACTTGGCAGATGTTTGTTCCAAGTTTAATTGTTGATCACCTTTATTTAGATATCTGAAAGTGTGTTCTTCTATTACAGTGGTGGAAGCTCCCATGTCTACTTGCATTTTTAATGGTTTACCATTCACTTGCACTGTAACAAACATTGGCTCTACCTTCCCAACTTTCATGTTGAATAATGAATAAGTGTCAGAATTTGTTGTTTCAGGCTCTTCTACACTATAGACTTCATTGGACTTTGTTTGTTGTTTGGAAGCCTGATTAAATCTCGCTTTGCACTGTTTCATTATGTGTCCACTCCTGTGACAAAAATAGCATTCTACTTTTTTGTATTGCCAATCACTAGAAGAACGATTATTTCCATGTTGCTGAAAGCTATTTTTCGATTTAGTTGCTAAACTGTTTCCTCTCATTTTTCAGTTAGCGGGGGCTGTTTCCCACTTCACGGCGGAGTCCCAGCTTTTTGCGCCACTTTTGGCTGACTGTTCCCATCCGATTTGGAGTAAGGCGCCATTTTGTGTTCCTTGAATTGTTTGTGAATCCCTTACAGCACTTTCCATCACCAGCACTATTTCTACGGCTTCACTTCAGCCAGCAATCTTCGCTGTATAGTGACTTCCTGCATGCCACAAACTAAACAATCTCTAAGCATGTCATTCAGGGTTTCACTGAAATTACAATATTCTGTTAGTTGTTTTAATTTTGCCATGTAGGTAGAAATTGTTTCACCCGGGGCTCTACTTTGTGAATTGAACCTGAACCTCTGCATTGTGACTGAGGGCTTTGGTTGAAAATGTCCCTTAATGAGGTCTACTGATTCACTGGAAGTCTTTGAATCTGCGGCACTGGGGGTCATCAAGCTTCGAATCAAACTGTAGGTTTTTCTCACACAAATACTCAGGAGGCTTGCTCTCCTCTTCTCTTCCCCCGTGATTTCGTTCACTTGAAAGAAAAATGCAAGACGTTCTATATACTGAAACCAATCATCTCTGGCTGGCTCAAAGGGATCAATTCTGCTAAACTGTGGCATTTTGGATGAGTATATCTTCTGTTATTTTTAACAAACTTAGATACCCACAATCACTGTGCGAGGTACAGCACCGATTCTGATTTATCCTCGTCGCCAATTTGTTGTCGAGTTGCTCTTCAGGCAACTTTTATAGGTGGAAACATTTAGCTTTATTTACAAGACAGCAGTAGCAACTACACATGTGCATCTAACTCTATAACTAAAGAAGTACTCTCACTGTAGAGGTTCACCGAACTGCTAACACATTGGTTTATACAGATCATGTGATCTCACATCACAGGACTATTCTTAAAGTTTCAGTCCAGCATTTTCCAAAACTATAATTACTACAGTAGTGGCTGCCAATTCTTCTGTAAAATGCTACAGGTAATCTAAACCTTTCCATTTCCATTCCATCCAACCACTTGTGCCCAACTAAATGCAAAATAATTAACCTCAGGAGGTATGCTAAGATCAGTGGCAAGATTAACAAGCAGGCATGCTGTATTCCCATTGCTACAAGCACAAATTGGATGTCCAGACCTGGCACTTTGCAATCAGATAAAATTAGCTGAAATTTAAGAATGTTGAACAATTCAAAATGAGCTGAGATAGATTAGAATAAAATTACTCTATAATCACTGAAATCTCCACAATATTTGCCAAGAATCTGAAGTCACAGATTTTCACCTCCTTGCCAGTGCTGTAATAGCTGCTACTTCCCCCTTTAAGCTTCTACAGGCCTTCAAATGCTGTAGCAGCTTCCCAGTTTTCACTCTTGTGAACCACGTGTGCCCAATCACAGACAGCACTCGCAGCCATAAAACCTGTGGGGAAGGCAACTTCTGATTTCTGTGAAACAGAAATAGATATATTTGTTACCTGAGGCTAGCCGACCAAGAAAGGCAGGACTATTTGGCTAGTAAGGAAAGCAACCACCTTGAGCCACAGTGAGGGCTCAGGTGAGGGAGGTGGCTAAAACTGTTAGTGCCAACTCCACAAGCTCAATATCAGCAATGCAGTGCAGGAAATCATTTAATGATTTGACCAGAATGGACAGGAGAAGTGCCTCACCCATCCCATTAAAGGCCATACAACCACATTGCCATCTTGGCACAAGCAACATGTCTCAGAATGGAATTGCTTGTATGGAGGTGTCAATGCCAATAAGCTCCTTCGACATGCCAACTAGATAATCACATGATTATAGGCACACCCTCCCCGCATCCTACTGAAACTTCAAACCTTCTGAATGTTAGAGTTATTGGCTCTGACGTGCACATGCAATCGCTGGGTTCTATTCCCAATATTCTGTAAGTTGAGGGAGACAGTTAAGTTACATATTCTGCATTTATTTTTTAGGAAAAGATGGCCAAAAATGGGAAAAAGAGAAAGATCATAGTGGAGGTAGAACGTAAGTGGCAATTAAATGGGAGTTGATTCACTCAAGGAAGTGGCAATCAGCAAAGTGGCACGTCAAAGGTGGAGGGAATGGAGAGATTGCCGAGCAGGTGGCACAACCGGCTTTGCACATGGATCAATTAATTCTTCTTCCTTAGGGTGGAATCGTCCCAGATTTGCACTAGGTGCAAATAGAAGGTGGGAAAAGGGACGTTTTACCGCCGGCCGCAATGGCGGCTTTTCGCATCATATCATCCCAAACCCGCAGCATTAATTATGCATTCCCAGGAAACATGCTATTTCGATGGTGGTTAGGCTCTCATTCGCCCCCCACCACGCCACCACCTCGCCGCTTCATCACGCTAGGCGCCATATTTAAAGTGCAGCCGTGCGCACACCTCTTAGTGCTTCCAGCCCAGGAACGCTGCACGGAAGACAGGATGGCTCTGAAAGGCAAAAAGACTGCAGCTGCTACCCACCAAATCCTCGTACCTTCTGTATGGTTGTCAACCTGAATTGTGGTTTTTGATCCTGGCCACTTGGTAGAAATAGGAAGGATGGGCAGGCGACATACCTGCTAGTGTCCTGCTACATTCCTGCTGTATTCTAATTTAACATGCTCTTCTGAAGAGACATTGAGGACACACAACTGAAACCAATCTTCAAATTTCCAGATCTATGTTTTACTAATACTTTAGTGTCATGTAAAAGAGACAATAAAATCTATCCTGTATAAATAGTTAAATAAATAAAATATATTAGGTAGGATGCAGAAGCAGTGAGGGTGAGAGTATATATGTAAAATTTGCTCCATATTAACAACTATATAGAGAAAGAAGGGAGCATTTTAATACTCCAAACATTTAAACCAATGCATGTCCTTATAAAAGGGCTGCACTATAGTTCTGCACTTAAATCTCTTGTTAGGCCACAACTAAAGAATTGCATTCAATCCTGGTCACCACATTTTAGGAAGGGTGTGTGGGTCCTTGAGAGGATGTGGAATGGTTCCAAGGATGAGGGATTTTAGCTACAAGGTTAGTTTGAAGATGCTGGGGTTAATCTCCTTGGAGTAAAGGGGGAGATGTGATAAAGATATACAAGGTTATGACAGGTTTCGATAAGGTAGGCAAAGAAAAGCTGTTCCCATTAGTTGGTGCTACAAGGACTAGGAGAAACAGATTTAGGGTTTGAGGCAAGAGATGCAGGGGGGTTGTGAGGAAGAACTTTTTTACATACCATGTGGCAATGGCCTGGAACTCACTGCCTCCAGGGGTGGTGGAAGCTGAAATGATTAATGATTTTGAAAGGAAATTTGATGGAGATTTGAGAGGAATAATCTTGGAGGGTTATGGGGATAGAGCAGGGGAATGGAACTGACTGAATTGCTCTACGCAGAGCTGGCATGAATTCAATGGGCTGAATGGCATCCTTCTGTGCCATAATGACTCTATAACTCATAGAAGTTTACAGCACAGAAAGAGGCCATTCAGCCCATTGTGTCCACACTGGTCAACAAAGATCTGACTACACTAATCCCATTTTTCAGTGCTTGGCCCATAGCCCTGGAGGCTATGGCAACACAAGTAAATATCTAAATGCTTCTTAAATGTTGCGAGAGTTTCTGACTCAACCACCCTTTCAGGCAGTGAGTTCCAGATTCTCACCACCCTCTGGGTGAAAAGATTTCTCCTCAACTCCCCTCCTGGCCTTCTACCTCTTACATTAAATCTATGCCCTCTGACTATTGACCACTCTACTAATGGAAAAAGTGCCTTCCCAACCACCCTATCTATGTCCCTTGTAATCTTATACACCTCTATCAGGTCCCCTCTCAACTTTCGCTGCTCCAAGGAAAACAACCCCAGCCTATCCAATCTTTCCTCATAGCTCAGACGTTCCAGCCCAGGCAACATCCTGGTAAATCTCCTCTGCATCCTCTCCAGTGCAACCACATCTTTCCTATAATGTGGTGACCAGAACTGCACGCAGTACTCCAGTTGTGGCCTAACCAGCATTTTATACAGTTCCAGCATAACCTCCCTGTTCTGTTATTCTATGCCTCGGCTAATAAAGGCAAGTATCCCAAATGCCTTATTAACCACCTAATCTACCTGCCCTGCTACCCTCAGGGATCTGTGGATATGCACACCAAGGTCCCTCTGATCTTCAGTACTTTCCAGGGCCCTACCATTCATAGTGTAATCCCTTGCCTTGTTAGCCCTGAGTCTAAATGCTATAGTTCCAAGAAACAATCAGAAAATTGAAAACATAAAATCAATATGCAACATCAAACCACAATTTTTTTTAACGAAATACAAAACTTGCTAAATCTCCATAAGAAACTAAATGTTCTCTATATTCTTAACACCCCTAAACCCACCCCATCCTTTCCTGCACCATATCATTACTGTGTAAAGCAGAAAAGAGAACCTCCTTACCTTATCATGACATTTTATGACTTAACATTTCTCTCGTGACCCAATTCCCCACAGCACCAACAGACAGCAGAAATGTCTTAATTTCTTTTTTTCAATGCTTCAGTCCATTCATTCTAAAATATATCATTGTAATATTTATAGCATTGTTGAACTTTCTTTGTTGTGCGTTATTACTGTAGCCTTGGTACAATATATGGACTAAAATTGTTTCAAGTTGAAATCATAGATGCAAGCTTTGCTTTTGCCAAGAAAAAGTAATTTTATCTGACAGATCTGTTCCCTGGCTTCTGCATTTGGTTAATGGGGATATCATATGTTCATTTTGCACAGTTCACAAACTCTAAATGAGTGATGATCAAATGGCATTTATTACCAATTAACCATAGATCATATTATTTCACTGCTTCAATACAATGGCCTCTGATGTAATTAATTCATGCTAAAATAATAGATCTAACATTGTCACTATAGTAATAAATGGTTGGAACTTCTATTACATTTAATTTAAATGAAAAATGTAAAATCCAACCAAAAGCCGAAGTTTGACATTAACATTCAATATTTCATTATAGAGACAATGATTTAATGAATCCAAAATTTTGATTTTCATATCATCAGAAATGTGAAGGTTTGTTTGAGCCATACGTTTGTATACAATACCTCAGATCGACACCTGATAGTGATCATTTTTTCTTATAAAAAGAAAAATGAAGATATGATGAACACAGGACCCCTTTGTCTCGAGGGCTTTGTCCAACAGGTTTGGTGTGCTCCTAATTATGAGTTTTATATCTTATTCTCGCCATCTTGAGCTTCCAGCTGTAAAGTAGTTCACAACACTCTTGAAAATCTTTTGTGAGTGAGAGCTGAACGGGAAGAAATATCGAAACTGAACTTTTGTTCATCTTTCCTCAGGCTTGATCATGGTCAAAACATTCCATTCTTATGGAATAGATACTGATAGAAGTTAATAAAGTGAAATCAAGCTGGATACTTATGGAAAATGGAATGCCATTGTTCTGCCATTACTGTTGTGGATGGTTTACTTTTATGATTTATAGCATCAATTAAAAAAAATACATTTTGTCCATAGCACAAATGTATATGTATGAACAGTGATAAAATAGAAATACATTTTTCAGCAGTGATATCGACTGGTAAAAAGATAGAAACAAGCCTAGTAAAATAAAGTATGATTGGAGTTCATAAAATATATACAAAGCATGCGACCGTGCCTGCATCTCAGCCTTGCAGGCTTGTTCACCTGGCAACAGAACAAGTAAAGCTAACAGCTGTGGGAAGTAAGTTCACATTTCTTAGTCAAAGAAAAATACAGCAATTTCCATTGCCCACCTCCTCTCCGCCCCCTTTCCCCCAGCACCCCACGTAACAAGTTTGGATTTTACTTTCCCAGGGTTGTTTTATGTGAATTGTTGCTGTTCTTTTCTGCTATTGTTTAGACAGCTTGGACATTCAGAAGGAAAGTAGATATTGACATTGCAGGCCACAGAGATACATATGCTTAGAATTTGTTTATGTCCTCCCAGAAGTAAAGATCTCGTGAAACCTCTAAGGCCCTCCTTAAGTACATATACAGTTCATACAAATAATGCACCTACTTTGAATTGTTTTAAATAATGGGGCATGGAAATGTGCATCAATTAATTAATCTGCTTGATGCATCTTTACTCATTAAGGAAGTAACAATTTTAATGGCCAACATATTAGAAACTTACTGCCATGAATTACTTAATATGCAACATATTTGTAATGTTCATTTGTTGATGACATTACACCTAGTGTCAGGTCATCAAAATACTGTGTTAGACATTCCATTTGCGGTCTAGCAAACTTTGACTACTGTTGATTCTGCTTTCCACCTCAGTCAGATTCTTCACCACTAGAACCACAACAAACATCACCTGGTAAGTCTCACTTGTATTATGTAGAAAATGTATGCAAGTGGACTTCAAGGCTG
Source organism: Cetorhinus maximus (assembly GCF_964194155.1). Classification (NCBI taxonomy): domain Eukaryota; kingdom Metazoa; phylum Chordata; class Chondrichthyes; order Lamniformes; family Cetorhinidae; genus Cetorhinus; species Cetorhinus maximus. The sequence continues at coordinate 27,362,914 of NC_135884.1, read as the reverse complement.
CAGAAAATAAGAGCTTATGATGTTCAGGAACGTTACTCATGTGGATTATACTTTCGCTTACAGCCTTATTTGGTGCGGTCTCGTGACACTGGGCAGAGTTTAATCTGTGGTGCGCTGTTGCCGATGGTGGAACCAGAAGTGGGTGGCACGTTCGCTGCTGCCCATGCGATTCTTCTGAAAATTTAAAGGGCCTGTGGCAGGCATGTGAAACACATGGTTGGGGTGGATTTCCATTGGAGGATCCCACCATCAGGTGACTGTTCAGCAGACCTGGACAGGCTATAAAAGTGCTGCCTAGGCAAGGAGGGAGGCTTTGCATCAAAGCCCCAATTTCTTGTCCACTTTCATTTTTGTCAGAAGTTGGAGCCATTTGTTCTGTGCACCCCTTCCTCCCTCTCAGCACCCCTCAAACTTCTCCCTCCATTACTATTGTGCTGGGAACACCTTCCACCCCTCCCCACGTCGAAGCCCCTTCCATGTCACTTTGGAGATGTCAGAGCCAAGATATAGACGCCATAGTTCAGTGATACCTTCCTGCAGATTCCCCTCCAGGCAATCAGGAAATAGTAGGAGGTGTTCATCCCAGGCAATGGCAACAGGCGACACCCCCCACCCCACAACCCCCTGCCTGACCAAGACAGCCTGGACAGGGATTGCAGAGGAGGTTGATAACCAGGGAGTCCATCAAAGGTCCTAGGCCAAGTGCAGGGACAGGGTCAATGATCTCATTCGAAACAACCAGGTATGTGTCACAGCGGAAGGGGATTGTCTCTCATGTGGGCCTCAAGCCATGTATTCTTGTGATTGTGCAACAAGGCTGGTGGGTGAATGTGTGATCAGCCTCAGGACTGCGTGACATTTGAGGCATAAGTGTGTGACTGTTTGGCTTGAGGAAGCAATTAGATACAACCTAACACAGCAACAGGCCAGGATGTGTGAAGAGATGCGCACAGACCAGAGGGTCAGTTGGCATTTGTCAAGTCACTAAATCTCCACTTTCTTCTGCAGGACAAGCAGACCTATAACCAGAAGGAAGGGGTAAAGATGGGTGGAGGGATGCCCAATCTCAAGGTCCTCGCGCCTGTTGGGGAAGAAGCCCTACAGATTGTAGGGGAATAGGACAGCCGAGCCATAGCTGGTGGTGAGGCTGGAGTGGCAAGACATCAGACTGAGAATGCATGAAACCCCGTGCTGCTAAATGAGTGCTCAGGACCATGTGAGGAATTGTGATGTGCTCATAGGCTCTGTGGAACGATAATGTGTTTCTTTTTGTTCTCCTCTACAAGTTTCCACAATCCAGACCCAAGGCCTCAGCCATTCCAGGAGACTGAAGACTCCACCTCTTGGGACAATGACACCAGTGACTCAGAGGATGCACCGTCACATGCTTCTCCCACACCCTCCACCAGCACAGATCCTTCCACCCGGGTTGCGGGGGAGGGGGGAGTGGGGGGGGTGGGTGGAGGGGGGGGGGGGGGGGGGGGGGGTGGTGGGGATTGAATTTAAATCACACATTCTTGGGAGCACAGCATCCCAGCAGTTGAGGGAGGGTGCGACAGTCAAGGACCCAGACACTCGTAGGACCATTGGGGATCAGACCCCGCTGAGCCCCATGCTGGTGATTGGCCTCTGGTCATGGCCACAAGTAGCCTGCTGGAAATGCAGCAAAAATAAGGGGAATATATGGCAGAGATGTCGGAGGTTATGCATAGCTTTATGCAGACTACGGGAGTCTATGCAGGCCATGAGCTCTGCCATGTCTCAGGCATATGAGCACATAGCCTCCTCCATGGAGAAGTTGGTGAACACCATAGAGAGCCAGCTCAGAAATTGTATGAGCAGTCAACCTATACACACTCTGACCTGCACTCCATAACTCTAGCCATGGGGTCCACACAGCAGTGGGTAGGCAAGACAGAGTAAGGCACCTGGACCTCCCTCCAGATGTTCCTTTTCTTCAAGGAGACAGCGGGGGTGTCACTACACATCCAGATGGAGGAGGAGCACATGCTAGCTGCCCAAGGGACTGATCCTCTGAGAGCACCCCCAGGGTGAGCAGCCTCTCTTCATCCCCTCTGCCATTGACCCCATTGGCTCCAGTAGACGTGGCCGAGGAGGTTGCCCCTGCACCTGTGCAGGACATCCCCAATAGGATGGAGCCCTCAACGCCCGAACTTCCAGAGGACACCCACCAAAGTCATTACAGGCAACAGGGTACCACACTCAGCAACCTGCCTCCACCTCAGCTGCTGACGTCAGGGTCACACCAAGACATAATGATAGGAAAAGAAAACTTAACAATTTATGAGAACACAAAGGTGTTTTTACAGAATTCACTTTGTCACATGTAAATATTGCAGAATATATTGTTTTCATTTTACTCTGTGTGCATCATTATCCTTTTTTGGGATTTGCTTAGTCAGAGACTAACTACACTGATGTGCCTCATGGTTGTCACTCATTGAAGGCATCAGGGGAATATAGGACACCTCCTTTATTGTGTAGGAGACACTGGTGTCTGTTTGTGATTATTCTTTATTTAATGTTCATGTGTGTGTCCTTTTTGATGTTCACCAGACTGCAGGACATAAAGGAACATGCAGGGCTGCAGACGCTCTATTACATGCAGGGGCAAGGAGATTGTCCGAGATTGTGTTCCACAGGACCAATTGAATTGCCTTATGTCAAGTCAAGGACCTGTAACAATGTAGGAGGTTTTGAGATCTCGGTCATGATAGGCTGCTTGATATTTGCCCCCTGGTGCATCAGTTTTCCTGGGTAACAGTCTTCAGTGGCAAGTGTGTGTGACAGAAATCCACTTCCCCCTGCAATTCTAGGTGGTAGTGGATGCAGGTTCGGTGGTAGCTCTCGGTGGGGTGGTGGGGGGAAAGCTGGCAGGGGTTGATAGACATTCCGAGCAGTCAAATATGTCTTGGCAATGGGACAGTGGTCATGTAGCTCTCTCATTTTGGACAAAACTCATGTATATGACATTGTCCCTGGCATCCCTAGCATGAATCTTCATAGCCCTGGCATCCAGTAGAGGTTCAGGCATATCATGTCCTCTTCGTCAGGCTCATCTCCCTGACCTCCTGAGGCAAGGATTCTCAATGTTACATAGCCACAACTATCCATGAAACTCTGTGAAGCATACTGCAGACCCCCCTACCCTGGACCTGTCAAAGCCACGGAAGTGCATTTTCAACGTGCCAATGGTCTGTTTGATGATGGCTCTGGTAGAAACCTGGGTTCATTGAAGCATTCTTCCGCTACGCTATTAGGTGCTTCACTGGTGTCATCAACCAGGTTCGGAGGGATAGCCTTGGTCACCCAGGATCCAGCCATAAATCTGTGCAGGGGCTGTGAGGAGATCAGGAAACTGGGAGTTCTGCAAGATATGAGTCACGAGAACTCCCTGGAAAGCAATTACAGACCTGCATGATCCTTTGCCTGTAGTCATAGACCAAGTGGATGTTAAGAGAGTGGAATCCCTTGTGGTTTACATATAATGCTCACTGTTCCAAGGGAATTCTATTGGCAACATGAGTGTAATCAATTGCCCCTTGCACTCTAGGGGAACAAGCAATGGGTGTGAAGGATCTGGCAAATTTTGGTGGCCACTTCCCGGGAAACCCTCAGGCGCCTCTGGTATTGCCTCTCAGACATCTTGAGATAGTTTCTCTGCATTCTGAAGATGCGCTGATGGGCCACTGACCTTCTTCTCCAATGACTTCCCTGGATGGCTGTCTCCTCCTGACCACCCTACTCCCCTGGTGCTGCCTGCTGCTGGCCTTCCGGCCTCCGTTGTAGCCCAGAGGTGGCCCTTCTTTGCTCATCCTCTCTCCAACCTCCTGAGGTTGTAGGGATGTTGGGCATTTGATACCTCTAGGTATTCCACCAAGAGAAATGTATGAAAAAGAAAACAGTGATATGAGAACCTGTGTATCTATGGGTTATGTCCATATAGCTGCTGAGCAGTAAGATTTTCTGCTCCTCCTGTTGTCAATACCCAAACTTCTACCCACCCGACACTGGCCTCCTCCCACTTGGATCTGCGCTACTGGCTGCTAAATATAGGTTTTCGGACATGGCCAGTAACAGTGTGTGAGTGAGCCTCGAATTACAACCTGTGACCCTTCCCCCTTCACCTTCAACTTTGTCCCCATCACCCTTGACCCTCCCAACATCATTGTGCACCTTCCCTCCGTAATCTTTGAACCTCCCTGCATCAACCTGGACCCTGTCATTGTGGAAGTGGACATGCCATCTCTCCTGTCCGAGCCTACCCTCATTCCTGTTGAGATTCCTCCTCTGATCCTAGACATCCACACCCCCCCACCCAACATCATCCCTAGAGTCTCCTTTAGATCCTGTGACCTGCCCTATGAAATCTTTGAATATTCCTGCCTTAGAGTGGACCTGCTCCCCACCCCCACCCCACCACACTACTGAATCGAGCTTCCCCCGTGACTGCCAATGTACCCTCTGTCAGCCAGCTCCCTGAATTTAATCGCAGGACCCAATCTTGTGCAGTACTGACCTCGCCCTTTAGGCCCCTCATTCAGTTTATCTTCACCAACTGCCCCCACACCTCCCCACCCTCGACCACACCCAAGTTGCCAGGCCCTTCCCACTGCACACTTCCATGCCCTGACCCCAGCCGCTTTCCTCCCTTGAAGCCCTCCTCCACTCCTCCATGCCCCCGCCCAAATCCTCGACCCCTCCTCACCCCTGAGCTGCCCTTTCCAGCCCCATCCCCCATCCGTGCAATCATTCTTCTGCTTTCCTCCCTTGTGCTGCAGAATTCAACAAAGACAATCACTCACCTCAGGCTCAACTGCACAAAACTGACTGGTGCATGATACTTTTAAAGGAATGTGAACTGGGTGTTCTGAGGTTCCTACACGCCGCTGGCTTAATCTTGAAGGTAGGACTTAATTTCAAAAAGTTTTAAGATTTTGAGTATTCAAATATATGGAAATTTATAACAAGTAGGATCATGCCGTGGGATGCGTCACTAAACCTGCCTTCATAATTTTGAAATTTTGTCTCCTGCATAATTAATTCGCCTCGCCCGCCACCTTTCCCACTCCTGTAGTCATCATTAAATTCAGCCCGCTCTTCCAGATGCATTCAAAGTTCAGAGGATCAATTCAGAAGTAACTTAAGCTACAAAATGTAATGATTGACATTCGTATCCTTTGAACTTCATTCTTATACAGCATTAGCTTTATAGTAATCAGTTCTGAAGCAGCCCATGCTATAGCATGAAGTTACACTGGGTTAAGTGCAGAATGAAATTTTCACCAGAAACTGACTACCTTTTGGCTGCACAATGAATTTGCCTTTTATTGCCATGTTGTGCTTGACTTCATCAACTTTTTATGTTTAACTCGCTTAAATCTAATGGCTTTCTCCTGTCAGCTTTCATTCTTCTAATGCTAACTGGAAATTCAAGTGATCGCCATTTAGATGCATATGGTGGGTTGCATACCAGTAGTATTTCAGGGTTAGAGCGAGGTGAGGTTCACCCACGGTTTATTTGACCTCTAGAGGTTCAGAGTTTCTCTCTGTAACAAACTTCCTCCATTCCTAGAATAACACAGCTGTAGAGACATGCTAAGTCAACGGAAGATGTTCCATGTAGCTCATCTAATGTGCTATTTCAATGTACTTCTGAATATCTTATTCTTATTGATGCTAGCGGTTGCAGGGGAGGGAGCTGCTGTTGAAGTAACCTCCGTGAGTTTCTGTAGTTCACCCTGTGGATTGTACATGCTGCAGTCACAGAGCACCCAGTGGTAAAGGGGCTGAATATTAAATCCACTAGGAGAGGAATGCAATGAAGTGAATGTTACTTCTGTTCATCCTGAGTAAGTGCATGTTAACATCAGAACATTATTTGATTGTACCGCTAAACAATATGAATTCCCTAAAAACTTAAATTTTAGCACTCCCATGAACCTCCTTTAATTCAATAGTTTGTAATCAGTGCATTTGATCAGAAGGGAAGCAAAAGAATGAAAGAGCAAAAGGTCCATTTGGGTTTGTTCAGTGGACGTGGGTCATAATCGAAAATCAATTTCTTATTGCCACCTATTTTTTAAAAAGAGAGCAATCATATGTCATTAAAATAATTACTGGACGTGTTTAAGCTCAATGGAAATGTGAGAAACAATTAATAGTCTTACCTTCTCTGTCGGTCAGGAATAAAACACAATTTTGATGGTTATTTCTACTGAGATGGCTTCCAATTCACATTCCTGTAGTTTGGTCATTGGGCAAAATGAGTGTAACAGTAAAATGATATATTAACCAATTAATTATGTTCGATAAATCGAACATGGAATAGGATTTGACCGATCAAGATGAAGCAGTGGGACATTCAGGAATGAAAGCAATATGCACATATTTCCTTAATAAATATGTTGTATATTTAATTGGAACCATCCACAATTTTACAAATGCTATACATGTAAGTATTCCAACAAAAATGAAGAAACACTCCCCTAGACCTTTCTATTGATATTTATCAGGAACACATTGGCTGAACTGGTTCAAAGTCATAATGCTGCCAAGGTGATGGAACAAAGCCCATTCATGCACCATGCAAGTTATCTGAGTCAATGAAAACCAGCAGGTGTATTCAGGGACCTCGTGGAAGGCTACACAGAAACAAATTCACATGGAGTATGTATAACATTTTTCTGGCACGAGGGCCCAAGTTCCGGAGGCTACCCTCAATACAGCAGACAATCACTGGCAGCTAATAAAGGATACATTTATTTGATATGTCAGCAGTTAGTGCAAAGTTTAAAAGAAAGGAGATGATGCAGTAAGATAGCATTCTCTATATATCCCAGAGGGGAGAAGGTATTACTGTTATTACTATAAGCCATTGTTACAGCTGCTTCTTTGAAATAAAATGTGACACTGTATTGTCAGCTGATACTTGTGCGATCCCAATCAATATGAACTGCAGTTTTGCAAGAGTACAAATCTCCAATTACAAGAGCAATAACAAAGGCAAGCGCTGTCATGGCTGGAGGAATCAAAGTAAGATTTTCTGTTACTATACCAGTGATGGTCTCTACAAACAGCTTCAACATTGCGATGGTTTCATTCTATGTTTGAAAATACATTATCCATGTTAACAGGCATGCATTGCCCCGCTCATACCCATTGCCTGTTTATGCAAATTTCAAGAGTACAGACATAAAATCCTGTTAATCTACCGAGAATAACAAAATTGTTAACTAGTCTCTTGAAACAGAGGAAATATTCTATATATACTTCTAAATTAGTTTTCCCCCGTTTGGCTACCCCAGTAACAGGTATTTTCCTGAACAGATTGGAGGCAATTAAATTGATCTTGTATCCCAAACCTGTGCTGGTTTGGAGCTATCTACGAGACATTCAAAGTGATTTGCTCCCTGACTTTCACCCCACCCTGCCACCCATGCCCCACCAACCTGTAATTGATATATTTATATTTGTATTTACGTGCATGTTTAATTTTGTTAGCTGCCTTAACATTAAGTAAATTTCAATTCCAAGCACAATAACAGTGACGCTATATATTAGGAACGATTTTTAACTTTCTTTAAATTTTGCACAATTAGCATTGCTCCCATTGAAATGAATGGACACCTGAAAATGACTTTAATACCGTAGGCACATATTCTGGAAATGTGCAATGTTTATACTCTTTGTGCATCAAATTTTCGACTGAAATGTTTGATTTATTCTCTAGGGAGTGGCCCATTGAGAATGCTGCAATTTTTTTTGTGGTTTTCACCAGATAGAATGCTGTCCTTTGAATCAAAAGCTAGGATTTGGCAAAATTTTTTGCCAGTCACAGTCTCTCACCATGTGTTAAATTGCGTGAAAAAAAAACTTTCTATGTGGGGAAAAGAGCTATCAAATTGCCAATTATTAAGAGAAAGTTCTACTTAGCCTAATTTGCCTGACATGAGTTTCTTTCCACCTATGAGGACTTGAGATGAAATGAAACCAAACTATCTGCACAGAAGACAGAAAATGTATTTGTTCTGAGTGATATAATTTTACATTTATGATGTAATGCATTTTAGTTTTTTATGTGGATGAAAATGATTATGGTGATTTGTCAGTGATTGTGGGTACCAATTACTAGTCCTAGCATTTTATAAAACCTGTCAATACAATTTATCACTGTGTTATATGGAAGAGTACCCTGGTGCAATGCATTTCGGAAAGTTTGAGGTTATGATAAATAATGGAACAGCTTTTTTTGGGCGTCTTGAATCACATGGATGCACTGTATAGAGGATAAATTGAACAAGAAATTTATTTGCGGACTCATAACAGCTTATCTAATCTTACATCGGCTAATTTTAAAAAATGGAAAACCAGGCAATATCCCTGCCTGATTTATCCATGCACTGTGCCGAGATCCAAAGCAGCTACGTACAATGATATGAAAACCTACACCACTCCATCTGCATCTGTGAAATGGACCAAACTAAATTAAATGTTAGAGAGTATTAACAAGTACATGAAGGCAGGACCCAAAGAACAAGAGATACAGGACTGTGAAATGGTTAATGTACAACTGTGCAGGTGAAAATACTATTGAATCCTGCACACACATTTAAATTTTACTCCCCCTTCATATTTTGCAGGGCTAGCGACACATCTGTCTAATGGGCAGTAGGCTAGCCCCACTACACTTATGATGGCATTAACTGGTAAAGGGTGAATTCTGAGCCAGTTTTCTTCGGGTTTTCTTCATCATGGAGTGTCACATCAGGTAATTCTGATCTATTTAGATTTTGTTATGATCTCGAGGGTGACCATTAACCTTTAAAAAGAAATTCAAGCTCCCAGTTATTAACAGAAAGAATCATGCCACAAGATTTCATGTTTTAAACAAAAATGTCTAATGTGCAAAAATTAAACAAAGCAATTGCAACTAACGTAACATTATATTTTGTAAACCCTTATTACTTAAGCCCACAAATCTCAACAGGACACCGCTTGTTCTATTTTATTGCTCCCAAGGGTTCCCCTATACATTACAGGATGTTGATGGTTCCTTCACTTCTCTTGAGTCCAAACCAAGGTGTGCCACAGATCTTAGGAATTCACTTTAATTTTCCTCAGTTTCCCAGTCTGGCACCTAGACTTCCAGAGCTCACCCTCTCTGCGAGGATTCCATTGCTGATCTCTTCCACTAGCTTTATCAGGCACATCTGACAACTTTAATTCCTCATGCACTCGGACTTTACTCTCTGAGTAAATTGCACATTCAAAGAACTGTGCGAACACAATGGGCTGAATGGCCTCCTCCTGTGCTGTAAAAATACTGTGATTCCTACTTTGTATTCTGAGCATAGGCGGCACTTGAAATTCCTACTTAGTGGTTCCAGATCAGGAACACCCTGATTCCTAATGGCCTCTATGCTCCTTGTTCTAGCTGCTGGCAGATACGCTACCGCCTTCTCACAGCCATCCAAGCTGACTAACTGTCTCTGTGAGAAAAACACACAGATGAACCCAACACAAAAGGGTGCCTCCCTGCAATCTATCTGCATGACAATGTGGCACACCTGGGATGACTCAGGGGGAGATTTCAATAAATTAACTTCAATTCCTTCTAGGCGGTAGAGGTCACAGGTGTGGAAGGTGCTGTCGACAGGGTTTTAGCGAGTTGCTGCAGTGCATCTTGTAGATGATACACACTGCTGCTACTGTGTGTCAATGGTGGAGGGAGTGAAGGTGGTGGATGGGGTGCCAATGAAGCAGGCTGCCTTGCCCGCTGGCATTGACCTTATTGAGTGTTATTGGAGCTGTATTCATCCAGGCAAGTGAAGAATATTCCATCACAGTCCTGACCTGTGCCTTGTAGATAGTCTCCAAGCTTTGGGTAGTCAAGAGGTGAGTTACTCACTGCAGAACACCCAGGCTGTATCCTGCTCTTGTAACCACAGTATTTATATGGCTGGTGCAGTTAAGTTTCTGGACAATTATAATCCCAGAATGTTGATAGTGGGGGATTCAGCAATGGTTATGGAATTGAATGTCAAGGGGCGATGGTTAGATTCTCTTTTGCTGGAGATGGTCAAGGCCTGGCATTTGTGTGGTGTGAATGTTACTTTTCTGAGCTGTTTGCATGTGTATTCCAGCCATTACTAAATTCTTCAGAACTTTCTATTTTTGGCTGCAGCCACAGGCATTATTTCAACATTAAAATGATCATCCTATGGTCATTTTCAGGACATTTTTAAAGATTATTCAGAGCTTTGGCTGCTACTTGGGATTGGTCGGTGGATCCAGAACACAATTTAAAACAGTGTTCGGCACAAAATGCCTATTATCAGATTGCCCCTTGTGAGCAGTTCCATGATGAGGAAACAAGAGATGATTCACTGAGGTGGCTGAGCAGGTGTTTCTGCTGATAACATTTAGGGCTATATTGCAGGAGAATACACTTCCTCCCTGAGCTTCATTATCATATGATAAAAAGGTGCAGGGATATCAATTTTGAATCTTGACATTCTAAAAAAGTAACAGTTTGCTGTAGGTAGTGACATATCAGTTTATATTTCACAACACAAACATCCTTACTTGTGGTACAATGAATCATCCTACATTGTTTATTTGTTCTAGGGATATTGTGTTAGAAAATTCAGGCAGAGTAAGTTGAATTGATATTATCATGCTAAAAACGACAGGACATAGCAGATTTCACTTATCTTCAATCACTGTGGCAACTTATTTCCCGACATTCGATAAACATTTAAACTATTGCACAATAAGAGTTTGTTTTTCCAAGTAATAATCCACAAGCTCTGGGTTGTACCATGTTGAGATACCAAATGAGCAGAGATAGCTGAAGAATATGACACTGCCGCATTAGGAGATGTTACGACAGATGATGACCAAAGGCTTGGTCAAGTAGGTAGATTTTAAGGAGCATTTTAAGGGACGAAAGTGAGGTAGAGAGGCAGAGAGGTTTTGAGAGAGCTAAGCGCCCAGGCAGCTGAAGGCACAATCACTAAAGGTGGAGCAATTAGAATCAGGGATGGTCAAGAGGCCAGAATTAGATGAGTTTAGATATCTTGGAGGGTTATGGGGCTGAAGGAAATTACAGAGGTAGGAGGGGAGAGGCTATGGAAGGATTTGAAAACAAGTATGAGAATTTTAATATAGCATCTTTCATGATCTCAGGACTTCCAAAATGCTTTACAGCCAATTGCGCACTTTTGAAGTGTAGCTACCTTTATAACGTTGGAAAATACTCTTGTATAAGAGGCATTTATCCTTATTGAAGGAGTGTAGAAGCATGCAACTTTACAAAGGTAAAAAGACATGATCTCCCTATGTCAGAAATAGAACCTGGCAGCAGATAACGTTCATGTGGTCACCACTTGCTCTGGATAAGATTCCAAAGTGTTCCATAAGAACACGAGGGATAGGGGTAGGAATAGACTACACGGCCTGTCACGCTGGCTCTGCCATTCAGTACGGCCATGGCTGATCTTGGTCTTCAACTCCTTTTTCATCCGCTCCTCAAATCCCTTAATTCTCTGAGAGACCAAAAATCTGTCTATCCCAGCCCTAGATGTATAACTTGAAGAAAAATTAAGAATTAAATAAAAATACCCAAACGTTTGTGGAATCTCCAGAATCAGATTTTCAAACTTAAATAATTGCTGGAGCCTCTGGATACCCATCATTGGGCACTCAGAAGATGGCACAGCATCTGCAGCAGCCCCGTGTGCCACCCTGGCATCTGACTGCAGTTGCAATCCTGCCAAAAAGAAAAGTTTCACCAAGATGTATCTGAAGTCTTTCTTTCTTTGCTGCTTTGGTTTTTCTCATGATTCATATTGTTATTCTCAGTAAATAATGTATTGCTGATTTTATACAGTTCCTCACAGATATGATTTCCTGTTCACAGGAGTGTTGCCAGAGGACTGGAGAATTGCAAATATTCCTCGTTCAAAAATGGGTTTAAAGATAAGTCCAGCAACTGCAGGCCGGCAGTTTAACTTCAGTGTTGGGGAAGCTTCGAGAAACGATGGGTGGAATTCTCCCATGCCCCGTCAACGGGTTCAATGACGGGTGGGAGTTCCAAAAATCAATTTCACACCGGTGTGAAATGACGGTGGGGTCTTCCAATACTGTCCGACATGGCAGATCACGATTATTGCCACAGACCGGAATGAAGATGATTTGCATCCTGCTAATGGGATGCAGATAAAGGCTCGACTGGAGTCTTCCCTCCACGCCCGACTCTCTGCGACGCCAGCGGGAAAACATGCCAGTCTAGGACACGTCTGGACCAACACGATGTGCAAAAAGTTGGGATTTATCTTAAGAAGGCCATGGGCAGCTCACAGACATCCCAGGGGAAGATGGAGGCCTCCAGCTACTGGACCCTGGAGCATCATGTGCAGCCCAGGGTGGGTGAAGCTTCATCCACATGGGTCCTCCATGGAGCAGCTTCCAGAAGGTGGGACTTCTCCACGCAGCAACCTCGCTCAATCTTCGGACCTTCTTCCAGGGACTTTGCCGTGGGTTCGGATCATCGAGCTGCAGGCGGAAGGCAGCAGGAGGTACTTTTGTGCAGCGAGGGTCTATTGGGGGGGAGGAGGTTAAAGAAGGTTAGGAGAGGACTGAAGAGGTGGTGGGGGGCTAGAGACCTAGAGGGCATTGGCGGTTGGGGTTGCTGGAAAGGGTATTACAGGGGTTAGCAAGGCAGTAGCAGGAACAGACGGCGAAGGTGGGAATGGCCATGTTGGTTGCTGGGTGTTGGGAGGGGAGGCGGTGGGGGGTGCGGGGGGGGGGGGGTGCGTTATATCCAGATGTGAAGGGGCATGGAGAGGTATACAGGTGTGAAGGGGCTTAAAGAGAAAGGTTGGTGGAGTCAACTGTTGACTCCTGGGGAGCAAACTCAGGGCAGGCATAGTATGAGGGAATAGTTAGGGTTACAGGGGGCAGAGGTAGTCAGAAGGGTGGGAGGGTGAGGGTGCGACGGTGTCCCGCGAAGGGGTGCCGAGGGTCGTTAATGGGGATGCATAGATACGCACGGACTCGGGGGGTGGGCAGGAGGAGAGTGGGCAGATAAATGGTTATGGGGTGGGATTTGTGGGGAGGAAGGGTATGTGTACATTGACTTGCACATTGTCAAAGGGAAAGGGAGCTGGTTGGATAGTAATAATGGGGGGGGGTTGAATGTAATGCCAGGGGGTGTCAATGGTAATGGAGGAAAGAGCATGGGTGACTGGGGGCGTGGAGACGGCGTCAGAACTCAAGAAGAATTTCACGAACACCATTGCTGGTCTGGTCGAAACTAAGCAGAGCCTCGTTTTGGAGGCCCTGAGATGCTGCATGGGGATAGGGTCAGTGGATGGGCGGAGATGCAGGTCATCTCAGCTAGACAACTGAAAGGGAAGCCAGCATGTGTGGTATTGACAATGCTAAGGACTCGGGACACGTAAGACCCTAATGGAGGAAGGCTCATTGCGCATGGGAGAAGGCTTGCACATGGCTCGCAAAGGCCCTGCTATATATCCCTGCAGACTCCCTCAGGGGGGTTGGCTGTCTGCAGGAAAGAAGGTGGGGGGCCTTTGGTGAGCCTTAAGGACCACACTGAAACAAGACAGTAGACATTATTGAAGTGAAAGTGATTATATTTACATAAGTTCTAATTGTGACAATCATTTGTTCACCCGTGCAACCAGTTGTGATCAGAATTTCTTTTTCCCTTGGTGTACTACTTCTAGGGGCTCCCCCAACATCCGCAGCAGGGGTCAATTAGCAGCAGCCTGTTGACTAGTTGGTCCCGTTGCCTTGGATGACTTTGGCGACCATCCTCTGGAGAGCCAAGACCCTGAGGGCCCTGCTCCCCCTGCGGTGACAGAGGGTGAGGTTGAAGGGGGTCACACGCAAAGGGGATTCGGAAGGTTCAGACATGGTCTGAGATTCCTGAGTGGATGACCCAGGGGTGTTCAGCTGCTGCTCCTCCTCCCTTTGGGTGCCCGAAGGCCCTGGCCTGACTCCTTGAGGGAAGGAGTACCTGGAAGGAGGTCGAGGTGCCCCATCCCCCGCCTCGCATGCCAACTGCAGAATCTCTCCCATGGCCCCTGCAGGCGAGTGCGTGCAACTCCAGCAGGATCTGCTGGACTAGGATCTCCATGGAGTCCGCCAACCATCCCATGGAGACCTTGATGTACCTACAGGTCGGCACCACTTCATCAGCCAGCATGCAGACAGTCCCCTCTGCCTCACATACCACTCTGAGGGCCTCCAACGCTCTGCCTGATGTTCCCCTGCCCCCTGCTGACTCTCCACCATTGGTGGCAAGGCCAATTCCAGAGGCCTGACATCGGACTCTGACCTTGCAGATGCCTCTTCCCCAGCAGTCCTCCTAGTGCCAGTGAGCTCGGCTGACCCTGCCCCCCACAGCTGCGCACAAGTGTCCATGCGATAACCACCAGAGTGTGGCACCCTTCCTACACTACAGCTCATACCCACTCTGTGCCACCTGGCTGGTGAAGGCTGCAGGTGTCTGCTAGGATGCCTCTACAGCTGAACAACTCTCCCCTTGCCCTCTCTCCTGGCTCCTCACCGGGCTAGGAATTCTGCTGAGGCCTGATAGGTAGTCCTTTGCCCCAGACCTTGACCTCTTCCTGGTGGTACCTGTGAGAGAGGAGGGAATGAGTGACAACATGAGTTACCTCCAAATGGAGCACACTTGGCCCTCAGGTTTCTAAACCACACATGGATCCTTACTGGGTGGAGGCCCAAATCCAAGCTCCCCATTGCCAATTGCTCAGTCCTGCTCCACACCTGCCAGCTGGGCTGCCCTCTCTTCAAACTCTGTGAGAACCCTCAGATGTAGGCAGCCCCTCCCATCTTCTCACATTCTCGCCGGTTGTGCCTCAACTTTTCCTGCTCAAAGACAACAGGAAAGATGGATTTGAGAGGAGTTGTATGTTGCATCCATTTGTACATGGCAATTTCATGTTCATTTCACAGACTTCCACTCTTAGAGATAACCCACTGGGTTGTGTGGCATGGCATTAACAGTCTGCAAGTTGTCCAGAAAAGTTGCGGGCCAGTTCCCTCCGGAGCATGCAAGGATAAGGCTCAGAGAGGCATCTGATTTGTGCAGATTGCCCTCTGCACCTCAACCCATTTCCCACCACCCCTCTCCTTCTTCCATACAACATTGATCTCTCTATGTGAAAGGGTGAAGGAGGCACAGTGGTCACTCCAATGCAGAATGGATGCATTGCAGGCGGTTATGAGGTATGACTATGCCATTGCCACAGAGGCCCCTGTACCCTGACATTCATTGGTTTCATTGTGGTTAGCATGAGCAGCTGAGGCTTTACTTGCCCTGGTGGAATGAATGAGGTTGTTCATTCTCTTCCGGTATTGTATGGCTGACCTGTGCTGGACAGCCTGGGCACTTATAGCATCCGCAGTGGGAAACACTCTCTGTCCCCATCCCTGTCTCCACCACGGGACTTAGTCCCGGATGGAAGAATTCAGCCCAATAATTCGGTACAAATGTAACAGTCACATGGCCAAATGCAGGTTAATTTAGGAAAGCCAGCATGGATTTGTTAAGGGCAAATCGTGTTTAACTAACTTGTTGGAGTTTTTTGATGAGATAAGAGAGGGTTGATGAGGGGAATGCTTCTGATGTGTACATAGACTTCCAAAAGGCATTTGATAAAGTGTTGCACAACAGACTTGTGAGAAAAATTATAACTTGTGGCATAAGGAGTTCAGTAATGACTTGGATACATAATTGGCTGAGTGACAGGAAATAGAGAGTAGTGGTTAATGGATGTTCCTCGGACTGGAGGAGGAATAATTGTGGACTTCTCCAGGGTTGTTGTTAGGACCCTTGCTCTTCCTGACATATATTAATAACCTAGGCCTTGGTGTACAAGGCTCAATTTCAAAGTTTGTGAATGATACCAAACTTGGAAGTATTGACCAGGATTTTCTGGCCTCAGCCACGACAATGCCCACTGCTGGCAGGGCCAGAAAATCCCGCCCATTGTAAACAACAAGGACAATAGTGCAGTACTTCACAAGGACATAAGCAGGTTGGTGGAATGGGCAGATAAATGGCAGATGAAATTTAATGCAGAGAAGTGTGAAGTCATTCATTTTGATTGGAAGAACACAGAGAGACAATGTAAAATAAAGGATATTTCTAATTCTAAAAAGGGTACAGGAGCAGAGGGACCTGGATGCATATATCATTGAAAGTGGCAGGACATGTTGAGAGAGTAGTGAATGAAACTTACAACATCCTAAACTTTATTAATAGGGGCATAGAGTACAAAAGCAAGAAGGTTATGTTAAACTTGTAGAGAACATTGGTTTGGCCTCAGCTGGAGTACTGCATCCAGTTCTGGGCGCCACACTTTAGGGATGATGTGGAGGCATCAGAAAGAGTGCTGAAAAGATTCACAAGAATGGTTCAGAGATAAGGAGCTTCAGTTATGTAGATAGATTGAAGAAGTTATAACTGTTTTCCTAGGTGAAGAGAAAGTTGAGAGGAGATTTGGAGGTGTACAAAATCATGAAGGGCCTGGACAGAGTAGATAGGGCGAAAATGTTCCCATTGGTGGAAGATTCGAGAACAAAAAGGTACAGATTTAAGTTAATTGGCAAAAGAAGCAATGGCAACATGAGGAAAAATGTTTATATGCAACAAGTAATTGGAATCCAAAATGCACTGCTGGAGAGTTTGGTGGAGGCAGGTTTAATCAACGCATTAAGAGGGATTTGGATTATTATCTGCAGGGCTATGAGGAGAAGGCAGGGAAATGGCACCAGGTGATTTGCTCCTTTGGACAGCCAGCACAGGCATGACAGACCAAATGGCCTCCTTCTGCAGTGGAACCATTCTGTGACTCTGTGACTCTAAGGATTTTTTTAGGCAAGTAGAAATAATCATTCAAGTGCGCTACTCAAAAATGTGTACAATGAAATGAAGGGGACAAAGTTCTGACAGGACTAGTTCCAAATATAGTTAAATAACCAAATTTTCAAACCAAGGACTGAAGTGGGGAACAGTACAAGTTAATGGAAATTGATGTGACTTATAAATTAAGTTAACACATTAAAAATTACGGCATTAATTTTCTGGGAAAATATTGCATTCAAATTATCTTCTCTTTTTGTTTCTTCTGCTTCTAATACATGATAATATCTCTAATAATTAGAGTATGTGATACAAGGGATTATGTATTGATATTGTGCATATCAATAATAATCAATAGTCAAACCATAAGACCATATGTTTTTAGAGCAAAGAATGCTCAAGTAGAATTTCGTTCATGTTGCTATATAGTTGTGTAACCTGTTTTTTATTAATTAATTCATGGGATGTGGGCATCGCTGGCTGGGCCAGCATTTATTGCCCGTTGCTAATTGCCCTTGAGAAGGTGGTGGCGAGCTGCCTTCTTGAACCGCTGCAGTCCTTGTGGTGTATGTACATCCACAGTGCTGTAAGGAAGGGAGTTCCAGGAATTGACCCAGTGACAGTGAAGAAACAGCGACATATTTTCAAGTCAGGATGGTGTGTGGCTTGGAGGGGAACTTACAGGTGGTGGTGTTCCCATGTGTCTGCTGCCCTAGTCCCTCTAGATGGTAGCAGTCATGGGTTTGGAAGATACTGTCTAAGGAGACTTGGTGCATTCTTGTAGTGCATCTTGTAGGTAGGACACACTGCTGTCACTATGCGTCGGTGGTGGAGGGAGTGAATATTTATGGATGGGATGCCAATCAGGCAGGCTGCATTGTCCTGGGTGGTGGCGAGCTTCTTGAGTGTTGTGGGAGCTGCACTCATCCAGGCAGATGGTGGACAGGTTTTGGGGAGTTAGGAGGTGAGTTACTCGCCACAGGATTCCTAACCTCTGACCTGCTCTTGTAGCCACGGTATTTATATGGCTAGTCCAGTTCAGTTTCTGGCCAATGGGAATCCCCAGGATGTTGATAATGGGGGTATTCAGCAATGGTAATGCCATTGAATGTTAAGGGGAGATGGTTAGATTCTCTCTTATTGGAGATGGTCATAGCCTGGCACTTGTGTGGCGCAAATGTTACTTGCTATTTGTCAGCCCAAGCCTGGATATTGTCCAGGTCTTGCTGCATTTGGATATGGATTGCTTCAGTATCTGAGGAGTCGCGAATGGTGCTGAAATTATGCAATCATCAGCAAACATCCCCACTTCTGACCTTATGATGGAAGGATGTTCATTGATGAAGCAGCTGAAGATGATTGGGCCAAGGACACTACCCTGAGGAACTCCTGCGGTGATGTCCTGGAACTGAGATGATTGACCTCCAACAACCACAACCATCTTCCTTTGTGTTAGGTATGTTTCTAGCCAGTGGAGAGTTTTCCCCCTGATTCCCATCGACTCCAGTTTTGCTACGGCTCCTTGATGCCACACTCGGTGTAATGCTGCCTTGATGTCAAGGGCAGACACTCTCACTTCACCTCAGGAGTTCAGCTCTTTGAACCAAGGCTGTAACGAGGTCAGAATTGAGTGATCCTGGCAGAACCCAAACTGAGCATGAATGAGCAAGTTATTGCTAAGCAAGTGCCACTTAATAGCACTGTTGATGACCCCATCCATTTCTTTACTGATGATTGAGAGTATTGGCTGGATTGATTTATATTGCTTTTTGTATATGGGACATACCTGGGCAATTATACACATGCCACTGTTGTAGTTGTACTGGAAAAGCTTTGCTAGGGCCACGCAAAGTTCTGGAGCAAAAATCTTCAGTACTACTGCCAGAATACTTTCACGGTCCAGAGCCTTAGCAGTATCCAGGATATGCAGGGCCATGATGTTACACATTGTGTTCGAGTACAGTTCTGCTGCTGCTGATGGCCCACAGCCCCTCATGGATGCCCAGTCTTGAGTTGCTTGATCTGTTTGAAATCTATCCCATTTAGCACAGTGGTAGTGTCACATAACACAATGGAGGGTATCCTCAATGTGAAGACGGGACTTTATCTCCACAAGGATATCTACTGATACTGTCATGGGCAGATGCATCTGCGGCAGGCAGATTGGTGAGGATGAGGCCAAGTATGTTTTTCCCTCTTGTTGGTTCCCTCACCACCTGCCGCAGATCTAGTCCAGCAGCTATTTCCTTTAGGAATCGATCAGCAATGTGCTACAAAGCCACTCTTAGCGATGGACATTGAAGTCCCCCATCCAGAGTATATTCTGCACCCTTGCCACCCTCAGTGCTTCCTCCAAGTGGTGTTCAACATGGAGAAGCACTGATTCATCAACTGAGGGAGAGAGGAACATGGTGATCAGCAGGAGGTTTCCTTGCCCATGTTTGACCTAATGCCATGAGACTTCATAGGGCTCATTGTCAATGTTGAGGACTCCAAGGGCAACTCCCTCCCAACTGTATACCACTGTACTGCCACCACTGCTGGGTCTGTCCTGCTGGTTGGACAGAACATATCCACGGATGGTGATGGTTGTGTCTGGGACATTATCTGTAAGATATGATTCTGTGAGGATGACTGCGCCAGGCTGTTGCTTGACTGGTCTGTGGGACATCTATCCCAATTTTGGCATAAGCCTCCAGGTGCTAGTAAGGAGGACTTTGCAGGGTTGTCTGGGCTGAGTTTGCTGTTGTCATTTCCAGCACCTAGGTCGATGCCAGGTGGTCCTTCCGGTTTCATTCCTTATGGACTTTCTATGGCTTTAATACAACTGAGTGGTTTGCTGGGCTATTTCAGGGGACATAAAAGAGTCAACCACATTACTGTGGGCCTGGAGTCACATGCAGGCTAGACCAGGTATGGACGGCGGAATTACTCCCCTAAATGGCATTAGGGAACCAGATGGTTCCCTAATTTTATGACAATCGACAATGGTTTCTTGGTCATCATTAGACTTTTAATTCCAGAGTTTTATTGAGTGAATCAAATTCTACCATCTGCCATGGTGCCATTCAAACCTGGGTCCCCAGAGCATTATCCTGGGGAAGAATTTTCCATGCCCGTTGGCAGCGGGCGTGTTTGGTGGTTTGAGCGGACAATATGGTGAGAAGGCCAAAAATCGGTTTCACAATGTCGTGAAACCAGTTTGCAATTGTCTGCTCCTTCCGTCAATGGTGGGTCGTGTTTCCTGCTGTCGGACGCTGGGAGCTTCATTATAAGCCCAGCTCGTCGGAATCATCCACCCCGGGTCAAATTTGCTGCCCACATTGGCAGAAAAACACGCTGGTGCAAAACACATCTTGACAAGTGCAGAAGACAGGTTTTAGTGTCAGGGGCCTTGCTCACATCGCAGCCATCCGAGGAGCAGAAGATGCTGGAGCCCGATGGCAAAGGGACCCTGGAGGAATGTCCACAGCATGCTGGGTGGATTCTCATGGACATGGCTCCACCAAGAAGCAGCTCACAGAAGGTGGAAAGTCACCATTGAGGGTCGGCTTTGGGATTTCAGTATCTTGGCCATGGTCTGCAACGGATGATTGTCGAGGGGGTGGAGAGGAAGGTCCAACTATGAGTGGGAGAGGGAGATGTACTGGGTGGGTGGGAGAGAAAGGTTTAGGTTCGACTGGGGGAGGAAGGTGCATAGGTGGTTGTAATTGGGAGTGGGGGGAGGAGCCAAGGTGTTTAAGGTGTTGAGATTGGGGGGGTGGGGAATGAAGGTGTCGGGGTAGGTTGGAGGGAGGGAGGGAGTACGGGAGAGGGGCTGATGACAGGGAGAACACAGCAATTGGGGAGGTAGATGTAAGTAGGGAGGAAGGTGTAAGGGAAGGAGCCCGGAGAGGGGAAGGAGTCCGGGGAGGAGGAAGGAGTCCAGAGAGGGGAAGCAGTAGGGGTGGAGGAAGAAGTAAGGGTGGAGGAAGAAGTCCGGAGAGTTGGAAGAACTAAGCTTGGGGGTAGGGGGGGAGGGGAGGTGGTGGAGGACTCTAGGCGCGGTGGTAGAGTCCCAAGGGCAAGGGTGGAGTCCAGAGGGGGGATGTCCAGGTGAATGTGCAAGGGAAGGGTCTGTGGAGCTGATGACTGCCCCCTGGGGAGGGTCCTGAGGGTGAGGTGGCAGGCACTCGGAGGCAGACATGGACCCTGGGGGTGGGAATGAGGAAGTCGGGGAGGTTAATGTGGATGGGGGTGGGATTTTCTAGAAGGTAGGGAACTTGCACATTCACCAGGACATCCCCAAAAGAAAAGGGGTCTGGCTGGTAGGTGACCATGGGGAGGTGGAAGGTGATGCCAGAGGGGTTGACAGTGATGGGGGAAAAGGACATGGGTGACTGGAAGAGGGGAAAGAATAGGGGGGAGCTGAAAACATTCTGTACCAGTACCATGCATGTTAAATCGAAAATGAAAGGAGATTTGTCGTGGGCAGGAACAGTTGCTGCCTGGGAGTGTGAACAGTGGGTGGGCGGAGATGTAGATCAGCTCAGATGGACAACTGAAAGAGAACACCAGCAGGCAGCATTGACAGGACAGTGAGATGAGTGTGATGGAGGAAGGGTCCTTGTGCGTGGGAGGGTGCTCGCATGAGGCTCCGAAAGGCCCTGCCACACGCACACTTCTCCCTCCAGAATGACTCGTGGGCTGGCTGCATGCAGCTGAACTGCTAGTTGGGGGGGGGGTGGGGGGTGGGGGGGGGGGGGGGGCGCGGGGGGGAGGGGGGGGGGTGGGTGGGGGGGCGGTGAGGAGGGTGGCGTGGGTGAATATGCAGTGGGGAGACATGCAAAGCCTGTGAATGAAGCTGAAAGACACCATTACACATTATTCAGTGAAAGTGAATAGATTTTCAGATTGAAAAGTTGCAAAATGTGTTTACCTGTGCAACCAACTGTGATCAGAATTTCTTAACTTTTGAACACCTTAGGCTTCTAGGTGCTGCCCTGACATCCGCAGCAGAGGTGGAGACAGCCTGTGCAATGATTGGTTCTGTTGTCTCTTCAGCGTGGGTCCTCTGGAGAGCCGAGGCCTTGGGGATCCCACTTGCTTTGGCTGTCCTCCTGTGGGCTGCTCCCTCTGTGGTGTCAGAGGACTAGGTTGAGGAGGTCACAGGCAAAGGGGACTTGGAGGGAGAGAACAGCCTCTGAGCTTCCTGAATGGATGACCCAGGGGTGTCCAGCTGTCGCTCCTCCTCCTTTTGGGTGCCTAAGGGCCGCGGCCTGACTCCTTGTGGGGAAGGAGCTATTGGAGGGATGTCGATGTGCCCCACTTCCCTCTTGAGTTGCCAGTGCAGGAACTCACACGTGGCTGCTGTGATGGAGTGCAGGTCTGCGCACATCTCTGTGTTCTGCTGGAGCCGGGTCACCATCCTTCCCATGGAGACCTCCATACGCGCACATGTGGGCACATTTCATCAGAGAGCAGGCAAACACACTCTTCCAACTCACGTGCCACTTTGTTGAGGGTTTTCAACAGCTCTGCGTGATGTTCCCCCGCCTTCTGCTGACTCTCCACGATGAGCTGGAAGGCCGAATCCAGAGGCTCATCATCTGACTCGGACCTCACAGATGCCTCTTCCCCAGCAGTCCTCCGAGTGCCGGGGAGCTCGGCTGAACCTGCCTCCTCCTGCTGCGGACACATATCTGTGCGGTGATGACCAGATTGTGAACCCAAGCCTGCTCTAAATCTAGGTCCTACCGAGATGTGTGTCTCTGCACTGGTGGAGGGTGTGGGTAAGCGCTGTGGTGGGTCTTCTAGGCTGCTTATTTCCAGCTCTTCAATGGAGGAGGTGCCTTCTTGGCTGGAGGTGAGGATATGGATGGAGCTGAGGGACTGGCTGGCTGAAGGTGTTGGTCGCTTACAGAGCTCCCTGTGAACCAAAGTAGAGATGATTAGTGCATGGCAGCAGAATCAAAAGCAGGAGAGGGTACACTCACAGTTGTGTTGGTAGCGGGATGATGTGGTGCAGGATCCTCACATGGGTGTTTGTCGCCGACCTCACTGTCTCCACAGGCATGGTCCATGTCCTCACCAGTCAGCGTGATGGCACACTCCTCAAAATGAGTGAGGGGCCTAATGTGGGAGATCATTCATTCTATTTTGGCACTGGGTGGCTGCCTCTTTTGCAGGGCATTGGCACTGACCACTGCTGCCACCACCTCCCATACTGAATTTGTAATGTTGCTGCCCCTCCTGTGGCCAGCACTGGGAGAGAGGACATTATCACGGGCCTCCATGGCACCCAAAAGGCACTCGAGGTATGCTTCACTAAACCAGGGGGCTGCAGTCTTGCCTTTCGAGGCCATGTCTTCTTTGCAGCATCCTGGACTGGAAGCACTGAGATGTGTGTATGTGGCTGGTCTTTAAATATGGTGCCTGGAGTGATGAAGCAGCGAGGTGATGGCATGGCGGGCGATTGAGAGCCCGCCCACCATCGAAACGGTGTGTTTCCTGGGAATGTGTGATTATTGAGGCGGGATGGGGTTGATAAGGTGTGAAAATCCGCCATTGCAGCTGACGGATAAAACGTTCTTTTTCCCTGCTCGCTACTGCACGTAGTGTAAATCTGGGACAATTATGCCCCGGATCTCTGGATTACTAGTCTTGTGACAATACCACTAATCCACTGCCTCCCCATATGTTTCCAGCTACAGATAACTCTACACTTTTTGAGACTGTCCTGCTGATCACCTCACAAAATTGTCACATTGAAGCCGGTGTATATTGAAGTGTTAGACAATTACCATCCTCCAAACATTACAAGATAGGGTACAATATCGATATGAGCAGCAACTGTAACCTGCCTAGAAGATGTGAAGCGCAGTTATTTAATGCTTCTTCCTTATAATGACCAAACAACTGTAACATGGATAACGGTCTATGCAAAATCTGTGACTTGTATGTTGAGAAACCAGGACAATCCTTTCAGATCATTCTGTCTCTCTCCGCAACAACCAAAATCAAAATTGAATAGTTAGTTCCTGTTCACTTGTCAAAAATTGCTTTTGTTGTTGCTTGCCCAATAATCTATGCACGCTATTACAAACTCTGATTTTCTACTAATATGTTGCTTTTCAGTATTGGATAAAAAAATGAGGAAACACATTGAATTTAGTAGCAAAACCCTGATATAACAGAAACTTCTGAGGCAATTCCAGTTTTGAATTTTTTACCACCGTTATCCGATGTTTTGAAATTAAATATGTTGCACAAGTTAGCCATTAACAAAAAACCTATTTTGTTGTTATTGTAATAACTTTAAAATGATTTGATTGCAGATATAAAGTTGACACAATTAGCAATGCCTTGCCTTATCATTTAAAATGGCAACTGATTTTACAGAACAGTGGAACAGCAGGGGTACATTGTCCTGGGGACATTACCTCGCTTATGTCAAATTGTTTTGAGACAAATAGCAGATAAAACATTAATTTTACACTACAAAACATCTGTTTTGTCTAATGTTCAATTTTTTTCTTGTGTATTTCTTTAAAATAGCTCCAAATCTTTGCCTTATTAGGCATGTATTTCCTTCAGTTAGCTTACATCAAGCTAATCTTGTTCACTTCAGTAAGTTTCACCCTCTGACTGAGACCCCTTCATGCAAAATAGGGTTAATCACAGACAAAGGAATTAAAAATCTTTCTTTTGGGCTGGTGAATTATTCAGGGCACTGTCTTGCTGGTCAGAGGAGACTATGTTCTGTGTTAGCCTCAGCGAGAGAATGGCTTCTGAATGAAGCAATAATTTTCAGATTGTCGTGCACACAGCAGTGATAAAGCTTCCTGTCACATTTTTCTGCACAGCTACAGGAGCAACCATTCACATGAACTGTCACGGCTTCTTCAAGCCAAACAAGCAATCCTTCCGGCCTTGTTTGCATTAAAATGTGATAAAACTGAAGGTGACTTACAACACAACTGTGCAGAAAACTGGATTAGGTCAAAGTGACAGAGTTCGTCAGGGTCTGCCACAAAGGTAGCTGGAGATCCATCCTAAGTATTAATGTGTGAAAAGCATTGGCATCTCAAATTAAGCCATTTGTAAAGACACAACAAAAAAGTCGCATCTCTTTCATGCAAGTACAATTTGTGATGGCAAGCACCCAGCTCAATGCCTGCTCTAGCAGAAGTTTAGAATAGCGAAGAATCCATGAACAGACTATTGTCACTTATCATTTACCATAAGAACATTAATAGTATGTCGCATCCAAAACCCCTCGTTGAGCTGCAAGCCTTTCTGAAAATAAACCTTTTTCTAAATACTATTCTCATCAGGAAAAGCTTGCACAAATCCCATCAAGTGAGTGTTTAAGAAACTTTTATTTCATCTTCTTAAATCTAATTTCATTATAAATAACAAAAGGATAGGATAATTGCTTAAGAACCAAAACATTATAAAATGGTCATTTTTATTAGACAGTCACTTGATAAATAAAATCAGACATTTTAAATGAATTTTTAGTTAGATTTTTTTTTGTCAGCCTTGGGACCAGGGTCTCCTACTGGAGCAAAACAATTTGGCCACCACCATAAGAGTCATAGAGTCATAGAGATCTACAGCACAGAAAAAGGCCCTTCGGCCCATCCAGTCTGCGCCGGTCAAACAAGTACCTAACTATTCTAATCCCAGAGTAGGTTGATCAGCCTCAATTAAAAGAAATGATGATGGCCATATAATTACTGTTTTAGGAAGGTGCCCAACACACCTCATTTATTCCATCGAGTGGGCAAGACTGTTCTCCATAGGAGCCTTCTCTTGGCAGCTCTAGTTTCATCATAAAAGTGCTGACAGTAGAACTTTGAGGTCTTGAAATACTACACTGTTGGCCATTCCAAAATTATCTTTATACTTGCACAAATAACTACCATAATGGAAATAATTGTGAGAAAATCGGCTCTATTTTCTACATTAGTAGAGTTACATTATGTGAGAGCATAATTAACGGATTAACTTCCAAAACATAATGGAACTTCCCAAAACATGTTTTCTACCTTTGTAGAGCAAACTATGTTTTGCTTTTTTGTAGGCAATAAAACCAAATGACCTATTTAAAAACTCATGATCTATACCCTTTATGTAACTCATGTTAATTCAACTGGCTCCATAAGGCGGTAAACTTCACACATTTGTGTAATTGTCTTTGTAAATTTTTACTTGATTATTCATCAATCTCATTAATCCAGCCGAATTTGCTTTGGAATGTCAGCCTGGTGACTCACGGCTGTAATTTTAAAATCCAAAGTGACAAATGATTGGGAGTGTTCAGCTTCTGTCCCTCTGGCAATTTATTTCTTGACAATTCCACAGAAGTGTTGTGTAAAATGTCTGATTCAACTGTGAATTCCTTTTTTTAAATGCTATCTCATTTGGATAAAGCCTATCAATTGTTTGCTAATAAACTTTGCAACAATATAAATAAAAAATATGCACATCTGGCTTTAGACAATAAAAATAAACAGAAAATAGTGTCAAGCTTTCTCTCAAAAAACTGCAAAAAAAAAGCTGCAGTGTACATAATATGCTTTCAAGTTTAAGATGGACTTGTTTTTTTCCCCTTTCTGGGGGAGGTGGGGGAGGAAATGTATGCCATCGACATAAATCAATTTGTTTCCCTGAAACTTTGATGGTCGGGCAAGACAAAGCATAGCACCTATATTAATTTTTAAAAACTGAGGATTCTGGCACTAGCATACACATCACAGGTATTAACTTGTTAGCTCTTCATGAATGGAACTGAAGCAGGAGTATATGGCGATGTTTTTTAAAAAAACACACTAGACAGACACGAACAGCATTAATAATACTTGAAATGAAAGTGGAAAAGTTTATCACATGTGGATTCCTTCAGGCCCAGGTGATGCCTATAAAGTTATTCGTATAATTCATAAAAAGTTTAGACAGTATACTGCAAAGTGAATGAGCTATTGCAAACCTAATCTTGAGTATGTGTCTTCCCAATATTTGAGGGTGAAATTCTTCAGTGCCTGCAGCCTGTAGGCTCCTATCAGTTTAAGGATTTACACTGCCTGGAATTGCGCATGTGTACACCATAAATTCCTCTCTTGTATTCCCTGTCTGCCTACTCAGCTTTGCGCATAAAAACCTTGTCCTGGTTCCTTCCAGTGGCATGCTCTTTTGCACGTTAAATACAACAGCTTCATTAGCAATGCAATTCATATAAATACCAAGGGCAATTTTCCTGTTCTCATGCAATGCATATGTAGTGTGTTAACCTCGCCCATTTCAAATCGGTGTAAAAAACCAACCAGATTCCAATGTGTGAGAATTATAATTCCTTAAAGTTGCATTCTTCATTTATTTTTGTTCCGCACAATTGTAAACTTGGGGGGGGGGGATTACTCTTAGTGCTCCCCTCCTGCTGGATTCAATGAAAGGGGACAGAGAAGGGATATTTGGTGGCACTGTCTGCATTCGCCAATATAGGTCAGGCACAGTTGTTTGACAATGTCTGATGAGAACTACCTAAATAAGGAGTAATTGGAATATACAAGTTGGACAGCTGCAGCTAACTTCGACCATCAGCAGTCAAGGCAACTGCAACCCTCAACTTTTACGCCTTCAGTTTTGTTGAATCTACCACAGGAGACATCTACAAAATGCCAATTTGCTGTCCACATGTATATTAAGCTGTTGGTTGATGCTTTATTCAGCAAAGTCAAAACCTTCATCTTTTCTGATTTGATAGGTTTTACCAATTTTACGAGGTTATTTGGTGACTAAAATTATGGCTGTTATAGATGTTACCTATGTGGTCATCTGTCCCACTAGACACAATGCAATGGCTTACATTACCAGAAACATATTTCAACATATAGCTGATCACTGACCAACACTGCATCATGTAGGCCAATACCTGTTTCCCAAGCAAGAACCATGGGGCTTTAATTTTACCAGTGGAACCTTGAAGCAGCACTTCAGATGTCTCTCAACAGGTCAAGGGTCATCTTTCAGTACAGCTCCACCAGAGTATGCAAGGTTAAGAAGGCTTGCTCTTCCTCCCCTTTCAAGGACCATGCCTGAAGAGAGCATTGGTGACTATCGACTTCCATTGGATTGGTCCATGATTATGCTTGGCAAAGTACTTCAGTGATTTGCTGTTACCTTCTGCAGATGGCTGACCAGGAAAGTCTCCCAATCGTACCAGCTGGCATCAGGTGAATTGGAAGGATTTGCAAGCTGACAATCAACCCATTTGGTCTTATTATGAATCCACCTTCCATGGCCATCAAATCCTGAAGTTGTTCTTGAACCCGGAGCTTCTGGCCTAGAGGTAGGGACACTATCACTGCGCCACAAGACCTCCAAGAATGCCTGCTACATGCTGCATAATTTTGAAATACAAAATGGCCTAACAATGCATAGAGGAAAAAGTATAAAGGAAATAGAATGCATACTCTCACCAGGTACCCTTCCAAATGGCATTCAGGTAAGTGCCTAAGCTATTCCATTAAGGAACTCCACTGCACTTCCTCAACTAACATCACCAAGGCTCCTTAGACAGCACCTTCCAAGCCCACAACCACTACTATCTGGAAGGACAAAGGCAGCAGATACATGGAAACTGTTATGGACTTAATTTTCCAGACAGGTTTCTCATTAGAAACATCAAACTTTATTTACAAGCTGCAGCAGCAGTTACATGCTTCCATCAAGCTCCACAACTAAAAGAACAACTCCTACTCTAAGGTTCACTGTGCTTACAGTTGATTTGTTCACACTGACATATGAACTATACAACTCAGTAAGTCTTAAAGCTACAGTCTCTACATTCCTCAAATCTACAATTACTACATTCATTCCCCTTTAAATTTTTTGTACAGTTTGTATTTCCAGAACATCTACCTTCATGACATTACAAATACATACATGTGTCATGGAATTATAATTTTCAGGTACTGGGGACTGTCTCCTCCACTTCACGGAGGAGTCCCCGCTTTTCACGCCACTCCCAGCTGCCTGTTCCTGCCCCAACTGGAAAACGGCACCATTTTGTGCACCTTAAATAGCCTGCGCATCCCGTTTGGTACTTTCCATCACGAGCTTTCCTTTTCCAATGCTTTTTTAAAATCGAGGTTTATTCAGCCAATAATCATCGTTGAATGGCATCATCTTGCACTCTGCAGACCAAATGATCCCTGAGCAAATCGCTTAGAGTCTCCTGGGAATCACAGTGTTCAGTTAGTTGTTTCAATTTCGCCACGTATGTAACAATGGTTTCCCCTGGGGCTCGAACCCTTGAATTAAACCTGAACCTCTGCATAGTGACTGAGAGTTTGGGTTGAAAGTGTCCCTTGACGAGATCTACCAATTCACCGAAGGTCTTCAAATCGGGGGTGCTTGGGGCCATCAAACTTTGGATTAAATTATAGGTTTTACCCCTGCAGACAATTAGGAAAATTGCTCTCCTCTTTTCCTCCCCATTATTTTATTTGCCTGGAAATAGACCTTAGGCATTCTACAGATTGACACCAATCTTCTGTGGATGGTTTGAAGGGGTCAATCCAGCCAAAATGTGGTCTATCTGGTAAGTATATCTCCCTTTTCTTCTGTTTAAACAAGATATACACAGTCACTGGGTGAGGGACAACGCCGGACCTGATTTATCCTCGTCACCAGTTTGTTATGAGCTTGATTTTCCAGACAGGCTTCTGTTATGATCCCAGGTGAGATTATTCTGGACAAGCCTGATCCCTGGGTGGAACCCAGCTTGATAGATCTTAACTTTTATTTGTTAATGAACTTTTAATAAAAGAATAAGACATTTATTCAGCAAGAAAAGATGAACTATATTACACTACTCCTTCACCCACACCTATACCTTTACAGGTATATACAGATTTGTAAGGATAACACAAGTTACAAAAGCTATCTTATACTTTAATGTCCACAATAAATACACAGTCGATGTAAACCAATAGCATCCTGTGGTCAGACAAACCATACTCTGAAACCAAGTGACAGATGCCACCTCAACCAGATGCTATGGATCTCTCCTCAACTACCACCCGCTCCCCCACCCAGGTGCTTGTCACACGGTAAGCCAACCGGTCTTACTGCACTTCGTATTTCACATGAGGGTTTCCAATATCCATTCTCCAAGACCTTGCCTTGGAATCTTCTCCCAAAACGATGCTTTCTCTCAGATGCCTTCCGCAAGTATTCACCTCCAGGGTTTTGAACTCTCCTTCTGATGCTCCTCTCCTCGGGTCACTACATGCATTCAAGCTGTCTTCCACACTCTCTCCCACTGACTCAGCCATCAACAGTACCACTGCTTCACATGCCCATAGCAAAGAATTACAGGCCTTTAGCCATCTCTTTGGATCTTCTTGCCTCTTGCTAGATATTCTCGGTCTAAGTTTGCTTTCTGCAGCATTTGTCTCTTTAAATCTGAAGCTTGGAGGCTTTCTTTCTGCCCCTCACTCTTAACTTCATTAACAGGGCTTTTTTCAGGTTCCTGTCCTTCCGTGGACTAGAAGGTCTTCTTGGGACTTTTCCCTCTTCCACTGCCTGGATTCTCGTGTCTTTTCCTTAGCTTGGGGCTTGATATCTATCTATTTTTCTCCAGTCTCTCTCTGGAAGCTACTTTCAACCAATTTTAGCTTGGAACTGGCTATCTGCCCTTTCTGGCTGGCTTCCGTTTGGCAGCTGTCTTCAAAACCAGCTGAACCCCAACAGCTTCCAAAACAAACTGCTATCTCTAGCTTTTCTGTGTGTATGTCTATGGGGGGTGGGGGACCTGCCTCTCTGGACCCCTGTTGCTAAGAAACAGCACTATTTTTTCCTATCCTTTTGTTTGCTTAACTTCTCTTTAGGAGTCATAAAACACATTAGAAATGCAGGCACCTTTTTAAAGTGAAACTAAAACTCGATTTGACCTTTCCTAACACACAGATACAGAAATACAAATTAAACTTAAACTTTAAAGCTAAAACTCATCCCTAACACCCACAAATACAAATATAGCTTACTTAAACTATCTCTATTTCCTAACATTTCTCATTGGAAACATCAAACTTTATTTACAGGCTGCAGCAGCAGTTACATGCTTCCATCAAGCTCCACAACTTGAAGAAGAACTCCCACACTAAGATTCCCCACGCTTAGAGCTGATTCGTTCACACTGTCATGTAAGACTACACAACACAATAAGTCTCAAAGCTACATTCACTACATTCCTTAAAGCTACAATTACTACAGGAACACCACCACCTGGAAGTTCCCTTCCAAGCCACTCACCATCTTGACTTGGAAATATATCGCTGTTCCTTCACTGTCGTTGGGTTGAAATCCTGGAAACCCTCTCTAACAGTGCTGTGGGTGTACCTACACCATATGGACTGCAGCAGCTCAGGAAGGTGGCTCACCACCACCTTCTCAAGGGCAATTGGGGATGGACAATAAATGTTGGCCCAAGCAGTGGTGCCCACATCCCATTAAAAAATTTTAAAAATGTACTGCTGTTATTTTACACAGTCAGAAAAGCACCCCTGACAACGTTGAGATGCAGTCTAACAAATGTTTTCTTCTAATTTGTGTCATGTGTCAGTCTTGTTTGTATCTTTTGAAGGCTGAATGGCTGGAGAACATTGTACTTATGCCTGGAGGAAATATAGAAGGATAATTGGTCAGTGTACTGAAGCACGGCAAAGTCTGCAACCAGAAAGAAAAAAAAATAGTAGAGTGAGTTCTTGGAAGGTGGATACTGTGGTTGGGTAACCGTGAGAAGAACTGGAAAGAATCAGAAAGGAGAGCCATAGGAGCAAAAGCATTGACATGGAAGAGGTTATTAAATTAGTTTTGTTATAATAGCTGAAAGTTGAATTTCAAAATAATCATTGCTCCCAGACAGCAATGCAGATCTTACCAGTGTAAGTATCTCACTCTTTCTAGAACATCCTGAGCAGACTGAGCCATGTTCTAAATGCAGTAATACCATGGAGACCACAGGGAGGGGCGATTGCATAATGGTAATGTTACTGGACTAGTAATCCACAGGCGCAGGCTAATGCTCTGGGGACAATGTTAAAATCCCATCACAGAAACTGGTGGAATTTATGCCATTCAGGGAAGGAAATCTGCCATTCTTACCTGTCCAGCCTCCATATGCGACTTGTGACCCACAGCAATGTGTTTGACCCTTAACTGCCCTCTGAAATGGCCTAGCATGCCACACAGTTGTACCAAACCGCTACAGAAAAATGAAAAGGAATAAAACTGGATGGACCATCCAGCATTGGCCTAGGCACTGGAAACAACAATGGCACACCAGCCCAATCAATTCTGCAAAGTCTAACATCTGGAGGCTTGTGCCAAAATTGCTGTCCCACAGGCATGTCAAACAACAACCCTGACATAGTCATAATCACTGAAACATACCTTACATGCAATGTCTCAGACAACTTCATCACCATTCCACCGGCAGGATAGACCCACCAGAGTTGCCCTGGAGTCCTCAACATTGACTGCAGACCCCATGAAGTCAGGTGGCATTAGGCCAAATGTGGGCAAGAAAACTTCCGGCTGATTACCACATACTGCTCCCCCCACCGCACCACCACCACCTCCCCCCCCCTTCAGCTGATGAAGCAGTACTCCTTCACATTGAGCACCACTTGGATGAAGCACTAAGAGTAGAAAGGACACAGAATGCGCTCTGGGTGGGGGACTTCAATATCCATCACCAATAATGGCTTGGTAACATCACTACTGGCTGAGCTGGCCGAGTCCAGAAGGATATATATGCTGGACTGGGCCTGTGACAGGCGGTGATAGAACCAACAAGAGGGGAGAACCTACTTGACCCTGTCCTTAGCAATTTACCTGTCGCAGTTACATCTGTCCATGACAGTATCTGTAGGAGTGACCACCGCACAATCCTTGTGGAGACGAAGTCTTGAGGGTACCATCCATCGTGGCATGTGGCACTGACACTGTGCTAAATAGGTTCAGATCAGATCTAGCAACTCAAAATCCATGAGGCGCTGGGATCCATCAGCAGCAGAGCAGCAGCAGTACTGTATTCAATCACAATCTGTAACCTCATGGCCTGGCATACCCCTCACTCTACATCACTATCAAGCCGGGGGATTAACCCTGGAAGAGTTCAGGAGGGCATGCCAGGAGCAGTACCAGGCATACCTAAAAATGAGGTGTCAACTTGGTGAAGCTAAACACAGGACTACTTGCATGCCAAACAGCATAAGCAGCATGTGATAAACAGAGCTAAGTGATCCCACTACCAATGGATCAGATCTAAGTTCTGCAGCCCTATCACATCCAGTTGTCAATGGTGGTGGACAATTAAAGAACTCACTGCAGGAGGAGGCTCCACAAATATTACCATCCTCAATGATGTGGGAGCCCAGCACAACAGTGCAAAGGATAAGGCTGAAGCATTTGCAACCATCTTCAGCCAAAATTGACAAGTGGATGATCCATCTCGGCCTCCTTTTGAGGTCCCCATCATCTCAGGTGCTAGTCCTCAGCCAATTAAATTCTCTCAATGTGATGCTAAGAAAAGGACAATGGACACAGCAAAGGCTATGGGTCCTGACAACAACCTGGCAGTAGTAATAAATACTTGTGCTCCAGAACTAGCTGCACCCCTAGTTAAACTGTTCCAGTACAGTCACACCACTCCAACAATATGGAAAATTGTCCATGTATGTCCTGTCCACAAAAAGCAGGACAAATCTAACCCGGCCAGTTACTGCCCCATCAATCTACTCTCAAACATCACCAAACTGATGAAAGTGTCATCAACAGTGCTATCAAGTGACGCTTACACAGCAATAACCTGCCCACCACTGCTTAATTTGGCATCCACCAGGGCCACTTGGGTCCTGACCTCATTACAGCCTTGGTCCAAATATGGAAAAAAAAATTTTGAGCTCAAGGAGTGAGATGAGATTGACTGTCCTTGACATCAAGGCAACATTTGACTGTCGCATCAAGGATCCCTAGCAAAATTGAAGTCTACGGGAATTGGGGAAAGCTCTCCGCTGGTTGGATTCATACCGTGTACAAAAGAAGATGGTTGTGGTTGTTGGAGGTTAATCATCTCAGTCCTGGGACGTTGTTACAGGAGTTCTTTGGGGTAGTGTTCTAGGCCCCACTATCTTCAGCTGCTCCATCAATGCTTCCTTCCATCATAAGATCAGAACTAGAGATGTTCACTGATGAAGCACAATGTTCAATACCATTTGCGACTCCCCACATACTGAAGCAGTCCATAGCCATTTGCAGCAAGGCCAGGATGACATGCAGGCTTGGGCTGACAAGTGGCAAGTAACATTTGCACCACACAAGTGCCAGGCAATGACCATTTCCAACAAGAGATAATGTAACTATCACCCCTTGACATTCAATGGCATTAACATCACTGAATCCCCCATTATCAACATCCTGGGGGTTACCATTGACCAGAAACTGAACTGAACCAACCTTATAAATACTGTGGCTACAGCCAGGTCAGAGGCTAGGAATTCTGCATGAGTAGCTCACCTTCTGACTCCCCAAACACTGTCCACTATCTATAAGGCACAAATCAGGAGTGTGATGGAATACTCTCCACTTGCCTGGATTAGTGCAGCTCCAACAATACTCAGGAAGCTTGACACCATCCAGGACAAAGCAACCAGTTTGACTGGCACCCCACCCACCACCTTAAACATTCACTCCTTCCACCATCAATGTGCATTGTCAGCAGTGTGTCACAGACAAAATTTATGTTTTCCTTTTTATTGCTTGTGATCAATATGCTCATAAGTAAAAATGTTGGTTTTCTTACTCTCAGAGTGATTTCCACAATTAAATTATTTTCAGCAGCAAGCTTTTTGTGACTTTTAAAAACAAAGGAGGTTAATATCACACACTTGCCGCTCAATTTATAATGTGATGCTTCACTCACTCAACTCACACATAATTTTACGCATACAAGATTAGATACAGATGAAGGAAGAACAGTACAATTACAATTTATGATCGTCTCAGTCTCTTTTGTGACAGACCTATAGTTTCTTCGATGAGCTCATCCTTTAGTTGATGTGAGGGTTTGTAAGGCAGAAGATTTTCAGGGTAATCTGTGAGGCTTCTTGTAGTCAAATTTACAAGAGGTTGGTTCTCAGCTGAATTTGAAGCTGGATCAGGTTGGAAGAGTCCTTCTCCCACTTTGAAGATATTGCTGTTTATTATCTTGGCTACTTGGATGACTTGCAGCTGGTTCATAGCTTTCTGGTGGAACTTTGACTCTTCAGAAGAGCTGTTTGCTGTTATTTTAAAAACAGGCAATAAAATGGCTCCTTCATCATGCGACTTTTCTAACTATTAAAGGTATCAAGTGTTATGGGGATAGTGTGGGAAAACGGCCTTGATGTAGAAGATTGGCCAGGATCTAGTAGAATGGAGGAGCGGGTTTGAGGGGCTGAATGGTCTACTTCTGCTTCTATTTCCTATGTTCCTAATACACCATGACTTACACAAGTAAAAATTCATTTTTCCAAAAAGGGGTGGTGGACAGATTACACATTCTTTGTTGTCATTTGACACCTTAAAATTCACATTCATCTAATACACATTTTGAGTTTCAATGTTTCTTTTGTCCATGATGAAATAGAAAGATGAGTCAGCTGAAATGCTGTGGTTCTTGTGCTGATATTCCATCCTTAAACAAAGGGATGTGTGAATTCCCTGATGGCTGTGAATGTCCATATTTAATTAGGAATTTTCTTGAGACTCAGGGCTGTCTGGCGTTCAAAATGTCAAAAGGTCACATGGTTTGCAGCATACATTTTAATAGTCTCTTTGCGTTCAAAATCTTAAAGCATTGACTGAAAGTTCATAAAATACTAGAATGTGACAAGTTTGCACTAAATACAAGATACAATGCAGCAACTCACTAAGCTTCCTTTAACACCACCTTCCATGACCTTTACCACCTGGAAGGACAAGGGCAATAGATGCATGGGAACATCACCATCTACAAATTCCCCTCCAAGCCACCCAAAATCCTGACTTGGAACCATATTGCTGTTCTTTCACTGTCACTGGGTCAAAATCTAAGAACTTTGGCTAGGATTTTCCAGTCTCGACATACTGGTTGTAATGGTGTGGAGGGGGGAACAATGTGGGGAATTGCCCCTACCCAACACTGTCCAATTATCTGCACCACCAGTGGGGTGTCACACTGGTCTAGAACACTTATGGACCAACGTGGCGTGGACATGTTAGGACTTGCCTGGAAGAAGACCTGGGGCAACATGTGGAGCATGGAAGATGGAGGCCTTCAGCAACCTTGGACCCTAGAACACCACAAATAGCAGTGGGTGGGTGGAGCATCAACCACGTGGATCTTTGTGCTGCTGGAGCTTCCAGTACGTGGACTTTCACTCTGCAGGAACGTCCAGGACATGGATCTTCACTCTGCAGGAACTTCCAGGTCGTGGATCTTCACTCTGCAGGAACTTCCAGGTCGTGGATCTTCACTCTGCAGGAACTTCCAGGTCATGGATCTTCACTCCACAGGAACTTGCAGGTCATGGATCTTCACTCTGCAGGAACTTCCAGGTCATGGATCTTCACTCTGCAGGAACTTGCAGGTCATGGATCTTCACTCTGCAGGTCGGCTGTATGAGGTACTGTTGGGCAGTGATAGTCTGTGCTGGGGGGTGGGGGTATTAGACAGGAAGAAGAGGAATGAAGAGGTGGGGTGGATGTGGAGACCTAGAGGGGAGCGGAGTAGGTTAGGGGTGGTAGGGGAAAAAGAAAGATGCTGTGGGGATCATAGAATGGGTGAGGTGGTTTATGGAGCAGGAGGCTGGAAGGACCATCCTGGAGTGTAGGCGGTTGGTTGGTGGGTGTGGGGGGGAAATGGGTGGTGGTGTGAAGGTGTGAATGGGCCTGCGGGTGTGTGAAGGTGTGAACAGGCCTGGGGGTGTGTGAAGATGTGAACGGGCCTGGGGGGGGTTTGAAGGTTTGAACGGGCCTGGGGGTGTGTGAAGATGTGAACGGGCCTGGGGGGGTTTGAAGGTGTGAACGGGCCTGGGGGTGTGTGAAGATGTGAACGGGCCTGGGGGGGTTTGAAGGTGTGAACGGGCCTGGGGGTGTGTGAAGATGTGAACGGGCCTGGGTGGGTTTGAAGGTGTGAACGGGTCTGGGGGTGTGAAGGTGTGAACGGGCCTGGGGGTGTGTGAAGATGTGAACGGTCCCGGGGGGATATGCAGGTGTGAACAGGACTGGGGGTGTGTGAAGGTGTGAACGGGCCTGGGGGGTGTGAAGGTGTGAACGGGCCTGGGGGTGTGTGAAGGTGTGAACGGTCCCGGGGGGATATGCAGGTGTGAACAGGACTGGGGGTGTGTGAAGGTGTGAACGGGCCCGGGGGGTGTGAAGGTGTGAACGGGCCTGGGGTGTGTGAAGGTGTGAACGGGCTTTGGGTTGTGTGCAGGTGTGAACGGGCCTGGGGATGTGTGAAGGTGTGAACAGGACTGGGGGTGTGTGACGGTGTGAACAGGACTGGGGGTGTGTGAAGGTGTGAAAGGGCCCGGGGGGTGTGTGCAGGTGTGAATGGGCCTGGGGATGTGTGAAGGTGTGAACAGGACTGGGGGGGTGTGAAGGTGTGAACGGGTCTGGGGGTGTGTGAAGGTGTGAACGGGCCTGGGGATGTGTGAAGGTGTGAACAGGACTGGGGGGGTGTGAAGGTGTGAACGGGTCTGGGGGTGTGTGAAGGTGTGAACGGGCCTATGGGAGAAGAGGTGAAAGGTGTTCAGAGGGAGGGGCATTTGTTGTCAACTGGTTAGTTCTGGGGTGCATACTGAGGGAATTAGTATTAGGAAGGGATGGTGAGGTTTAAAGGAGGCAGTGGGAAGTGATAGGGTGGGAGGGTGAGGGTCCTGCGATGATGGTTGAAGGGATGCTGAGGGTTACTGGAGGGGTCACGGAAGTAAAACTGGATTCTGGGGCTAGACAGGATTGGTGGGGGGGCATGTCTATAGTCATGGGGGTAGGCTCCTCAGGGAAGAAGGGGACATGGACATTCACTGCGTGGGACGGAGGGTGATGGGGAGGGTTGTAGGATGACTGTGGGGAGGTCAAAGTTCATACCAGGAGGGTCAATGTTTATGGTGGGGAGGGTGTGGTTCATGGCGAGAAGCTGGAAGGTGTTGGACTTTACCAGAAAAGTCACACGCACTGTGGCCGCTTGCAAATATCCAGAGCCTCGAGGTGGAGACCTCGAGATGCTGCACAGGAGTTGGGTCATCGGGGGTGGAAGGAGTGGCAGGTCAGCTCAACTGGATAACTGGAAGGGAACTCCAGCATGTAGTACTGATAATGCTGAGGCAATTCAACAGATGAGTGCGTAAAGGACAAAGGCTCAGCGTGCGCGGGAGGCTTCTTGTACATGGCTTGCAAAGGCCTTGGCAAAGATCCTTGCCTCCCTGCACCTGCATGATTCTGAGGGACAGAAATCCAGCCTGGAGTGTCCACCTGAATTTGGGTGGAGGCACACTGACTTAATGACTACGAATTACAATTAAACTACATCATACCTCATTAAAGTACAAGTGTAGTCTATTTACAAACGCGTAAACATGATAACAATTATACTGCTCCATGCAGCCACATGTGAAGTCATAACTTCTTAATCTTTCATTCCCTCCCACTTCTTCTAGGTTCTCCTCCCACATCCGGAGCAGGGATGGAGGCAGCCTGCTGACCAGTTTGCCCTGTTATCTTGGATGACCTTAGCGGATGTCCTCTGGAGACCTGAGGCTTGGAGGACCCCGGCTCATTTTGGTTGTCCTGCTGTGAGGCAGCTACTCTCTCTGTGGTCACAGAGGATGAAGCTGAAGGGGTCACAGGCAGGGAGAGTTCTGAAGGGCCGGACACCCTCAGAGAGTCCTGAGTGGAGGCGCCAGGGGTGTCCAACAGCTGTTCCTCCCTTCGGGTGCCTGAGGGCCCCAGTCTGACTCCTTGAGGAGCAGGGAAGCCTGGAGGGAGGTCGAGATGCCCCATTCCCCTCTTGCATAGCCACCGCGCGATCTCACCCATGGCTACAGTGATGGAGTGCAGGTCTGTCCACATCTCCGATAGAAACTTGGCGTTCTGCTGGATGAGGTTCTCCATGGCATTCCCCAAGGAGACCTCCATGCATGCACAGGTTGGAACCACGTTATCAGAGACCAGGCGGATGGATTCCTCTGCCTCATGTGTTGATCTGTTGAGGGCCTCTGCCACCTCTGCCTGATGTTCCCCCGCCTCTCGCTGTATCGCCTGCATCTCTTGCAGGGCTGATCCCAGAGGCTCATCATCCACCTTGGATGTCGCAGAAGCCTTTTCCCCAGCAGTCCCCCAAGTGCTGGTGAGCTCGGCTGACCCTGCCTCCTCCTGCTGTGGACATATGTCCATGCAGTGCCCACCAGAATGTGAGATCCTGCCTAAACTAGATCTAATACCAACCGAGGTGTGTATCCACGTGCTGGTGAAGGGTGCAGGTGTGACGGCTCTACAGGTGCACTTTCTTCCTCCTCGCCAATGTCCTCGGTCCTCTGCGGGCTGGAGGTACTGCTGGACAGGGCTTCTTCTTCTGGCCTTCCCGCTGGCACCTGTAAGTGAGAGAGGAAGAGAGCGAGTGACCGAATGAGCTGCCTCCAACATGGAGGAACACATGACCCTTAGGTTTCTATGTGGCTACATTCTGCATGGATCCTTACTGGACGGAGGCTGCCCACTGACCTCTCCATCTGCACGGACTCGGTCCAGTTCCCCCCCCACCGCCAACCCCAACCCCCTGCCACCCCCCTCCCAACCCCCGCCAACTGGGCTGCTGGCTCCTCGAACTCTGTGAGGCTCCTCAGTTCAGGTAGGCCCCCTCCCATCTTCTCTCTGTCCTGTTGTGCCGTCACTTTTCCTGCGCAAAGAGAGAAGGTGGGATTGAAAGCAATTGGGCCTCAGGTATCTTTCCCATACTATCAGTCTTAAAAATAACCCACTAGATTGTGTGCCGTGTGATTGATGTTGTCCACAAAGACTCTGGGGCAGCGCCCTCCAGAATGGTGAGCCCAGGCAGATAGTAGGTTAAGGAGCAAAGAGGCATGTCATTAACCATGCCTGCTGGTGCCCTCAAATGCCTAATCCACATCCCCCCCAACTTTCCAACCCCTGCCGCTCCCACCAGACAGCTCTCTGTGGGGAAGTGGCCTCTCCACCTGCAGACTAGAAGGACTGCAGTGGGCAATGAGGCATTACCCTGCCACGTTGAGTAGCTCTTTTATGCATGGGCTGCATGATGGTGCCCTTGCCACTGAGGCCCATGCCCCCTTTACCATTTAGTGAGGCGTGTGTGAGCAGTAGAGGGTTCGCTTACCCTGGCAGCGTGGATGAGGTTATTCATCCATTTCAGGCGCTGCAGGACAGTCCCCTGGTGGAGGCCGTGGGCACTGATCACCCTGGTGACTTCTTCCCCTGCAGGGTTGGTCACACGGCTCGGCCTCCTCCTTC
Organism: Cetorhinus maximus; assembly: GCF_964194155.1. NCBI lineage: Eukaryota > Metazoa > Chordata > Chondrichthyes > Lamniformes > Cetorhinidae > Cetorhinus > Cetorhinus maximus. Next base: position 27,322,416 of record NC_135884.1, on the reverse strand, counting down.
CATCCTCAGGGTACAGGACACCCCTCCTGGCCTCCACTGCACTGAGCAGCACATCGAGGGAGGTGTTGCTGAATCTGGGAGATGGAGCACCCGGGAATCACTGGCCATCTTCTCCTTCCACAATGGGTGTGCGACAAAGACGTTGATGCCCGGGCACCTTTTAACTTTGGCACCCGGATATGATGGCGGGTTGCGTGATATCCAGCCTGCCCCACCACGCAACACATCGCGAAACCCCCGACTGCATAATTAATGAGCCCAGCATCGCACGTTTTGGTGTGAATTCCCACCGGGCTCCGCGGTCAGAGACACACCCAGCTCACGACGCAGCCACGGGAGTTTGGCCCGGAATGGAAAATCCCAGCCTCTCTTCCAAACAGCATTGTGGGTGTACCCACTTCAGGTGGACTGTGGTGCTTCAGGAAGGTGTCTCACCGCTACCTTCTCAAATGGCATTAAAGGCCATTAGGGACGGACAACAAATGCTGGCCTTGCCAGCGACATGCACATCCCATGAAAGAATTTAAAAAATGAACAGTCCAAACCAGTAAAAATTCATTTTAAAAAATCTCAACTTGTAACTTGGTCAAAAGCCAAAATGGGGATGAAATGATAGTTTAAGGATACTCAAATGGAGAAATAAGTTGTAACTTTTCTGGTACAATAAAGTTAGCACAGAACAAGAAGAAGTTAACTATCATGAGGTGTGAAAGATACGCATTCCAAAACAATATGAATATCTACTTCCCAACCATCAAAAAGAAACAGTAGAAGTCTTGATTACTGTACTGTCCAGCATGCTCTGCAGATACTCTACAAATGGAAAAGTTATGGGTGGAGTCAGGGTGTAATACAACAATACTGCTCCTGAACTATAAAACTAGCAGGGAACTGACACTGAATGAGGGCATCACAAAGGTTATAACATGAACTAATAACAACTGATTATTGTTCTCATCAAATTTGTTGCTGTTGCCATCATCTAACACCACGTTTCTAAAAATAAATCTCACAGTATTTACCTTGTGTAAGGCAAAGCATTCAAGGCACAATTTCCCAGGATTTCTTGGAAAGTTTCTGTGTAACTGCAGTGCAGAACTGGCTTTACACTGCTTTATTCAGAGGAACTTTGAACATCACTAACTTGTATTGAAACACCATTATGCACAAACATCCTTGATCATATGCTCTACTTCTGAAATATGTTTGCTGCAAATCCCTGCCATAGGTACACTCCAGTGTTAAAGACTAGTACATGTGAGTGTTTTGGTTTTAGGCGAATAATATACTGGTATAGATTTAGGCCAAAAGTCACCTATGATATTGATGTAACTGGTTTCTGGAGTTTGATAGTCATTTTTTTGCCAATTTTATTTTGAATTTCTTAAGGGGATATGAACTACAGTTAAACAAAGTAGTGTCAGACTCACTGCACCATAAATTCTTCCATTTTCCCACCTCCCCCACAAATGTATTCAGAAGGACTAAGTAGCTGGAACGGCTTTCTCAATAGGCATTGTCCTGTTATGTATAGTAATGGATGAGGAAGACAAGCATCAGAGGCGAATGCTCTGAGATGTGGCTTCATAGCAGAAGACAACAGCCCACTCACTGTGGGTGGTGCTACATTTACACATATTTTACATTCTGGCATAGGCTCTTCTTCGAAATAATGCCATGGGATATTTACATCCACCCAAGCAGTCCTCACTTTAATGCCTCATATGAAAAATGGCACATCTGTCAGCGCAATGCCCCCCTCAGTACAACACTGGAGGGTCAGTCTTGATTTGTGCCCAAGATCTGGAGCGGAAATCGAACTTTGTGGAGGTGTGTAAAAACAATAACAATAGGGTAATTATATTTGGTGATTTCAACTTTCCCAACATTAATTGGGATAGACATAGTGTTAATGGCTTGGATGGAGTGGATTTCTTGAAATATGCACAGCAGAACTTTTTAGGTCAATATGTAGAGGGTCCAACAAGGGACGGTGCATTGCTGGACCTAATTCTGGGGAATGAAGCCGGACAGGTGTCTGAGGTGGTGGTGGGCGAGCATTTTAGTGATAGCGACCACAACATGGTACAGCTTAAGTTTGTTATGGACAAAGAAATCGACAAGCTGCAAAAAAATGTTTTGGATTGGGGGAGAGTGGATTTTAGTAAAATAAGGCAGGATCTGGCCAAGGTAGACTGGGAACAGTTACTTGTGGGGAAATCTACAGAGGAACAGTGGGGGGTGTTCAAAAAGGGAATGGGGAGGGTACAGGCTCAACATGTTCCCTCTAGGGTGATAGGAAGGAGTAACAAGCCCAGAGAACCATGGATGACCAGAGATATTCAGGTTACAATGAGACGGAAAAGAGAGGCTTTTAGCAGGTACAAGGGAAGCAAATCAGCAGAGGCATTAGTGGAGTACAGACAGTGCAGGGTGGAGCTTAAGAAAGCAATTAGGAGAGCAAAGAGGGGATATGAGAAAGCTCTGGCTGGTAAAAGTAGGGAAAATCCCAAGATATTCTATAAGTATATCAATGGGAAGAGGATAACCAGGGAAAGAGTAGGGCCCATAAGGTTCCAAGGGGGCAATCTATGGGTGGAGCCAGAGGACATCGCTAGAGTGTTGAATGAATACTTCACGTCCATCTTCACCCAAGAGAATGAGGATGAGGGTATCGAACTCGGGGAGAGAGACTGCGAGGTTCTTAAGCAAATTGATATAGGGAGTGACAAGGTATTGGAGGTTTTGGCAGGCTTAAAAGTGGACAAATCTCCAGGTCCGGATGATTTGTGTCCCAGACTGCTGAGGGAGGCAAGGGAGGAGATCGCAGGGGCTCTGACCCAAATTTTTAATTTCTCTCTGGCCACAGGGGAGGTGCCAGAGGACTGGAGAACAGCTAGTGTGGTTCCGCTATTTAAGAAGGATTGTAGAGATAAGCCAGGGAACTACAGGCCAGTGAGTCTCACGTCAGTGGTAGGGAAACTATTGGAGAAATTTCTGAAGGAGAGTATCTATCTCCACTTGGAGAGGCAAGGTTTGATTAGGGATAGTCAGCATGGCTTTGTCAGAGGGAGGTCATGCCTAACAAATTTGATTGAATTTTTTGAGGAGGTGACCAGGTGTGTAGATGAGGGTAGTGCAGTTGATGTAGTTTATATGGATTTCAGCAAAGCCTTTGACAAGGTCCCACATGGGAGACTTATAAAGAAGGCAAAGGCACATGGGATACAGCGTAATTTGATAAGGTGGATTCAAAATTGACTTAGTTGTAGGAGGCAGAGGGTGATGACAGAAGGATGCTTTAGTGACTGGAAGCCAGTGTCCAGTGGCGTACCACAGGGATCTGTGCTCGGTCCCCTATTATTTGTCATTTATATAAATGACATAGATGACTATGTGGGGGGTAGGATTAGTAAGTTTGCGGATGACACAAAGATTGGCTGGGTGGTTAACAGTGAGGTTGAGTGTCGTGGGCTACAGGAAGATATAGACCGGATGGTCAAGTGGCAGATGGAATTTAACCCTAAAAAGTGTGAGGTGATACACTTTGGAAGGAGTAATTTGACAAGGAAGTATTCAATGAACGGCATGGCACTAGGAAGCTCTGAGGAACAAAGGGACCTTGGCGTGTGTGTCCATTGATCTCTGAAGGTGGAGGGGCATATTAGTGGGGTGGTGAAAAAGGCATATGGGACACTTGCCTTTATCAATCGAGGCATAGATTACAAAAGTAGGGAGGTCATTTTGGAGTTGTATAGAACCTTGGTGAGGCCACAGCTGGAGTACTGTGTGTAGTTCTGGTCACCACATTATAGGAAGGATGTGATTGCACTGGAGGGGGTGCAGAGGAGATTCACCAAGATGTTGCCTGGGATGAAACATTTAAGTAATGAGGAGAGGTTGGATAGACTTGGGTTATTTTCATTGAAGCAGAGAAGACTGAGGGGCGACCTGATCGAGGTGTACAAGGTTATGAGGGGCATAGACAGGGTGGATAGGGAGCTGCTGTTCCCCTTAGTTGAAGGGTCATTCACAAGGGGGCATAAGTTCAAGGTGAGGGGCAGGAGGTTTAGGGGGGACGTGAGGAAAAACTTTTTTACCCAGAGGGTGGTGATGGTCTGGAATGCACTGCCTGGGAGGGTGGTGGAGGTGGGTTGCCTCACATCCTTTAAAAAGTACCTGGATGAGAACTTGGCACGTCATAACATTCAAGGCTATGGGCCAAGCGCTGGTAAATGGGATTAGGTAGGTAGGTCAGGTGTTTCTCACGTGTCGGTGCAGACTCGATGGGCCGAAGGGCCTCTTCTGCACTGTGATTCTGTGATTTGTGATTCCGGGGTGTGTGCTACCACTTCTGGCAGAGCTCATAGTGATGCTGTGGATCCCCATCCATCCCATAAGTTTTTTCTTTATTTTTTCATGGAATGGGTGATCATTGCTGGTAGGGCCAGCATTTATTGCCCATCCCTAACTGTCCTTGAACCAAGTGACTTGCTAGGCCATTTTTCAGAGGGCAGTTAAGAGTAAACCACATTGCTGTGGGTCTGAAGTCACATGTAGGCCAGACCATATAAGGACAGCAGATTTCCTTCTCTAAAGGACATTAGTGAACCAGGTGGGTTTTTATAACAATCAGTGATAGTTGGTATGGTCAGCGTTGCTGAGACTAATTTTCAGTTGGTGGGGACCAAAGGCCATGGCTTCGGCCTTCTTCATATATCGAGTTCTGAATTTCAGACAAGCTGTCTAATAAATTAGATGTTACTCTAACCCTAACCCTAATCCTACCTTTTGGTTACAAATTGGAACTAGTAGAGTCTTCAGAGCAAGCTGCCTGTTGAGTGAGAAAGAGTTGATGGTGCACCTAAGCCTAGAGGAGGGAAAAAAGAAGTAAAAAAAAAAGAAAACTCTAAAAAAGAAATTACATTGGCAAGTTAGTCACATATATAAAACATGAGGCTCATAAAGCCATACCGGCTTTATAAAATTATTTTTGTAAAGACATTTGTAACCTGTGAATTCAATAGAATAAGAACACGTGTACTTTTGGTCAATTGTTTTGGACTCAACTTGGCAGTTCACAGCATTCCTTTGCTTCACAACTGTCCTTCAGTGAACTTTAATTAAATCAGCAAGTGAAAGGAGATCCTGAGATTGTAAACTGATGGTAGAATTGAGGGAAAAAAAACATATCTTATGGAAGGGTTTTTCACATAGAAAAAATATTGAATTTTTCTGTGCAAGTCTGCCATTTGCACTTATTTCTAGTTTAAAACATTGGACAACTTTCGATCCACTTAGAAATTCCCAGGCCTCCATCAGGTATTATTATCCTTATGGCATCCTCAAGCAAACCAAATTTGCAGTAATAGTGTGGAGGATGATTTCATGGAATGCATGCAAGGTATTTTTCTAGATCAGTATGTTGAGGAACCAATTAAGGAACAGCCTATTTTCAATCCAGTATTGTGCAATTAGGAACCATTAATTAATATTGTATTAAATGTACTCCTAGAGAAGGGTGATCATAAAATGATGGAATCTTTTACTAAGTTCGAAAAAGGTTTAATTAAGTCCAACACTAGGGTCTTAAATCTGAACAAAGCAAACTACGTAGGTATAGGGGATGCATTGGTTCAGATAGATTGGAAACTAGATTAAAAGATATGACGGTAGATAAACAATGGCAGCCATTTAAATAATTTATTCATAATTTTCAACAAATATACATTCCCTTAAGGAATAAAAACCTTACTGAAAAAGTAGTCCAACTAGAGCTAACAAGAGGTATTTAAGGTTCTAAGATGTTTGTCTATTATTTGATGCATCACAGACATTTCATATTAATGAATTCATTTCAATATAAAACACCATTTAGTTTTAGTCTTCCAGTGTATCCTTCACTATTGATGCTAATGTCCAAAATTTTAACTGGCCCAAATAATGAACTATCAAAAATTCATTGTGCATGATATCCAAAATACTCTGATAAACATTTTTCACATGCTATACATGCAAGTGTGCAAACAAATTAAAATGTTGCCTTAGGTTCAAGTTGTAGATTGCTAGTTTGTGCAGTTATAAACAATTAAAAAAAAACTATTTAACAACAAAGCAATAGACAAAAAGGCACAAACATTGCCGCACTAATCCGGGACAACAATTTTTAATTTTGAGACCAATTTTCAAAATCCCCAGTTTCTTTGTTCACTTGAGAATTAGAAACTTTTTTTACCACAGGGTATTTAGCCTGTATGTGATGCTTTTGGGACAATCCCATCAAAGATCCCCACCAACAAGTGATGCGCTTATCCTGAGATAAAGCTGACTAGCATCTTCCTGTAGAATTATCTTTGCTCAACACTCTGTATTGCATAGCTTTAACTGTATCATTAAGCTAAAGGAGGGGCAAGAATGAGATAGATCCCAAAATCTAGCAAGAAGAGAAGACATCTGTTGTCTGTACAACACATTCTGAAAGAAAATGTGGTGAGTTCAAAATCTTAGCTTGGATATCTGGAGGAGGTTATGGTAAAAATCAGTATGTGCATCCATCTATGTAGTTCTAATGCAGCTAAGAACACTAGTGAGAAAGTTTTTAACATAAATTGTATGTATGCCCTCAGTATGTGATGTGAAAAGTGTAAGGAGGAATAAAGGAGAAATAAAGCCATTAAAAAGGAGAGATAGAGTGAAAGATTCCTGGAAAAAAGACTAATACTTGCAGCAAAAGAACACAAAGAGAAAGAGGTGATTACTGATGCACAAGAAGACCAGATAGTGATTGAGAGCAGCGACAGACTATAGTTACAGAGAAATGGAACAGTTTTGAAAGGAGAGACAGATGAGGTCAGAGGGTTTAGATGAGGGAACATGCAAGCAGGTGTGGCCATAAGGAAAATAACAAGTCTGCACCTGAAAGAGCAACACTAAGTCATAGGTAGACAGTGAATGTAATTTTAACTGTGGCTTGGGAGCTGCATAAACAATAGACATATATCTCTGTTTCAAAACCACTGATTCTAAGTAATTATTCGGATGATGTTTCTCAATCATGTCCAACAGAGGTTAATTTATAGTTTATCTTTTTAACCACACTTGTTAACTTGCAAGTTTGAAATACCTTTTGTAAGGAAATTTTACCAGTCTATATAAATAACATTTATATTCAAGCCATTTTACTGTGTATTCACAAAAATTGCTACCCATTCCATAAATATTTGATTACTGTTAGTTCTCTTGTAACTTTTTAGGTAATTTTATCATTTGATTACTATAGTAAACAAGCTTGGTTTCGCAATCCGTCAAACATAAATTTGCCACTGATAGCACACGCACTTGTAGTATCGGTTATGGAATTAGGATTATGTTGGCTTTGCAGCATTCTGTGCTATCTATAATGCACATACAGTGGAGCTATTTAAGATGTGCTATGCTGTAGCTTTTAGTTTTCCAGGAGAGGGTGGGGGAAGGTGGTGGGTAGCCTAAAGCAGGATTTGATCTGAAGAAAGAGACACTAAAATAAATGCATCATTTTAAGATTAACCTGGCGACTACCTGCAAAAGCAAAGATAAGGAAAAGGTGAGGTAATGCTTCAAATATGTAGTTTCACGTTGGAAATTCTGTGTAAGTGTCCTATGTATCTACTTGTACAATTGACGTGTACATTCCAGAATTCCTTGAGCATGGAATGGATACAACGCTGGCAATAGATCTAAATAGTGCTGATAATAATGTCAGCCTTTGTGCAGCTATATGCTAAAACACGATGTAAATCGCTATGGCCTAAAAATTTGATCATGCAACGCCTGTTTCACAGGTGTCAAATGGATGTTTCAAGGATCAACATGGTAGGCAGCTTATGCATGCTCATTCTACCCCTGGAGTGTGCCATCTTCCATATTGGATTGAGCTCCTCTGCAGGACACGCACCAGAAGTATTGAAACACCTGATTGTGATATTTAGGAACATAGGAACAGGAGAAGACCATTCGGCCCATTGAGCCTGCTCCGCCATTCAGTTAGATCATGGCTGATCATCTACCTCAATGCCACTTTTCCGCACTTTCTCCATATCCCTTGATGTCATTAATCTCCATTTAATTAGAGTCCTACTTTTATTGTGAAATTGGTCTGCCCCAGTGACTGATTGACACATTCAGCAACTCCTGGGGTGAATTAGTAAATACCCTTCTGCAGCACTTTTTAAAAGACTGAATCACTGCATAAAGGCTACTTGCTGGGTTTGCCATTTTAAGATGCTGATAAACTTCTTGGTGTTTTGGTGCCTTTTTTTCTGCCTTCTACAATTGATTTGTGACCTCTGCTAACAAACTTTAGCTAGTGCTGAACTGCTTTTGTTCACCTTCCGAACAGTTTCATTGCAGTCATGGATGGTCTAGTAGGTTTGCCTTTAGGCTTGAGAATGAGGTTAGCAGCAAAGAAGATAGGAGAGAACTGAAGGAGTTGGGAGAAGAGGGAGGATGAGGACACTGCACAGGGGGCCATATCGAATTTTAACAGAATACTTCGACCTTAACTTCACCGAGGAACAATGTATCAGATATCTTCACCTCTTCAAGGAGGCAGGCACTAAACTGTATCATCTGCTGCAGCCTCCCAGCAGGACATGAACAGTACTGCCTGTGGTTTTAAAGTTTACCATGGCCCTTAACTTTTATGCCACAACTTTTTCCAGACTGATGCAGTTGACATCAGTGATATCTCTCAGTTTGTTGGTCACTGTTGCATCAGGTAGGTCACTGAGGCTCTCCACATCAGGTGGAACACCTTCATTACTTTTCCAATGGGTGGAGCACAGCTGTACGAGAGAGCACTAGAAGTCACCCAAATTAAAGGCTTTCCCAGCTTGCAAGGCAGCATAGGATGCACCCACATTGCCTTGCATGCTACCCATTACCATCATGGCATCTTTCTGAAGAGAAAAGGATTCCATTCCCTCAATGTCCAGCTTGTTCATGACCATAACAGCTTATGGACTGAAGGAAGGCAATCCTATGGTAGTAGTAAATACAGTTGTGATGAAGATTGCAGGACTTTGGTTTATTGGGGATGAGAGGGGTGGTTTACATGAAGCACTCGTTAATAGCGTTGGAAGCTCAAGGGACTGGTGTTTGTTACTGCTCCTGTTCTTCCTCCTCTTCTTATGAGCAACAAATATTAATGCAACATGAAATCCAGACTTTTTTCATACAATAACTCAATTCCATCTGTATTTAATGCTTAACAGGAATAATTAAGAATCACCATTGTGCAACTCCTGTGTGCTTGATTACCTAACCTAGCATTCCTACCAAGTGTTCTCCAAGTGTGTAAGACTTAGTGGAAGGCTCCTGATCATCGACTCTTCAGCGAGCTGTGGTGAGCAACCTTGACCAGATTTGAACCTTGAGGGCTTGGCTGCGGTCTGTCCACGCTGGTCCAGCTTTGGGATTGACAAGGGCACTGATGGAGTGGATGGCAAGGGTTCCGGCATGCTGTAATTTGGTGGATCCACATTACTCCTCTAAGACTTCATCTCTGCACTTCTCCAGCTCTGTGAGAGAACAGAGTGCAGGAGAGGTGGGATGGTCTGGAAGCTCCAGTCAATACTGGCCTTATGTTGAATGGAATAGTCTCCTGCCCTGTGCGAAGCTGTAACCAAAGTCGTAAATTTGAACCATTGCACACAAGCTCATATACAGGCTGTCCAGTGAACTTCTTGCTGTCTGCCCATCAGCCTTCTTCAGTAGCTTGAGCCCATGAAGCATGCATCCAAGTCGTCTGCAACAAAGCTAGCAGATGATCACACCCTCCTGTGAGCTTGCACCAGGGATGTCCTATCCCCCTGTCCTAACTCCTGCACACACATGGCCAGTGATTCACCACATGAAGACCGACCTCTAGCCTAGCCCCTAAAGTGTCAATATCTGAGCTGCTGCTTGTGAGGGTGAGATCAAGTGACATTACCACATCTGGAAGGCTGGCATCCTCTTCCTCAGCACTCAAAAGGGAAAAGGAGAACAAGGATTAACTTTGATGTGAAGGTGGAGTGGAGAGAGAAGCGTTGTTGTGAGAGCAGCTGAGCTTGTCGTGTAGAGTGAGTAGGGTGAGATCGAGGTATGAAGGGAGGAAGATGGAGTGTGAAGAAATCTTGCATGATGTCTCCTCCAGCATTGCCAATCACCATGATCATTACCCTCACCTTGTCCATGACTGTCAATATGTTCTCTTCCAGAAAGGCAGGGTATGAACATGGGCTTAGCCTTCTCTGGCTTTCTGCCACATATTGTGTGTGACCTTCTGCAAGATAGCCAGTGAAAAGCTTGTGATTTTTTTTGAGAATATGCCTGTTGTGGTTAAATAGTTTGTATGTTGTATGCCAGGTGGGAGGTGTGAGTGACGTGAGGATAGTAAGAGTGGTGAGAGTAAGGGGTACAGACCGAGTGAGTAGGAGGAGGAGGAGGCAATGTGGTGTGATCTATTGATTTTAGGGTAGTATATGGAATGCAGCGAAAGAGGGGTGTTGTGCATTGTGAGGCTGCAGCTGGTGGAGGTGTGAGGAGAAAGCAATTAATGAGAGGTAAGGTTCTAACCTTGACAACTTTGGTGAAGTCATCAAACCTTTTCTTGCATTACAGCCATTCTGGGGAGCTAAGTTCCTAGCATCAACATAACTTGAAACCTCCTCCTATTGCCAAAGGAGATGTTGTATGGAGGGCTTTCTGCCTCTGCAGCGATCAGGATGTCCCTCCTCCTGATGACTGCTTAGACTAGGGTTTCCAAAGCTGCAGCATGAAATCTGAATTCTTCTTCAATCCATCTTAAGCCTACTGTCGTAATCCCTTTAAGAAATTCTGTCTGCCTGTAAGTACATTCAGTGAATCTCAATTTCCCACCCCCCTCAATTGGGCATGCAGCTAATGTATAGCAGCAGTTATGCTGCCTACATGCCTGACTCAAAATGAGATGGCAATACAAATTTACCATGGTGCTTGCAGTCATATGAACAGGTGCCTGCAGTGCCCATCCTGCCTGCTACTCACTCGTTTATGGCTGCAATCAAATTTCTAGATCTATAATTTAACCTTATCTACTTGTAAAATGACAATTTTTCAATCTATTCAGGCTGATTAGATTACCTTGTGTTTTCTGTGAACTATTTGCAATCAGCTGGTCCCTTGTAGTAATTTTTCACCTCATGCTGTTTCAATCAGACACCCAGATCCATGCTCTCTCTTCCCAATGTTATCCTCATTGGTTTTGTCAACCCGTCTGATGCACATTTGAAAAGAAATCAGATACTGCAGAAAACAAATCATATATCATCCATAATAAGACATTAGTCATAAGTGACGCAGCCCAATTCAAGTTACACAAATGCATTCACAGTTTAGTCCTGGGGTATCCATTGCCCTGTACTAACACTGGAAATTCTTTGTTGGATGATAGAAAACTGGTACACTAAAACCATAAAATCATCTCCTTATTCACTTGTAAAACAAATGATAATACCTAAGCATAGAAATCATAAATCTTTAAGACATCTTATGCAAAGTTAGAAACATGTCGACAAATTAACGCTTTTGGGGCTATACTGATATTTTGGATCCATATTGAAAACTATATTACACCTTTGGCCTAGGGGCCAATTAAAGGGCATCAAGTGTCCACATAACCCACCACTACATCATACATTCTTTGCTATCAAAATGCAAATAATGGCAAAAACATATCCGCACATCATTGTAATTTATTTTCTTTGTTCTTCTGGTGCTGTCTCATGTCAGCATTTTAAAGTTTAATTGACAATTTGTTTGCTTTTAGAAGTTAGCAATATCATGCAAACATCACCAAATTACAGCAAGGTAAGATAAACAACTGAGGAGCTATTCACAAAAATATTTTGGCAGTGTTAAATTATTTCAGCCAACAACATGGTGACATATTTAACATTTAGCAAAATCTGTGTTTTTTGACGTATGGATATGTACCTACTTATAAGTAATGTAAGTGTGAATGTGATATTTCAATACACCCATTTTGCCCTGTTTAATCTTGCTACAGTTTTACCCACCATATTACCAGATAGTTCAGGCACTATCAAATCTGTTTGACACCTGATCACATCCTACTGCGTACTAAGATTGAGAGAGTGCAGAGAAGATTTACTAGGATGTTGCCGGGTCTTAAGGAGTTGAGTTACAGGGAAAGATTAAACAGGTTAGGACTTTATTCCTTGGAGTGTAGAAGAATGAGGGGAGATTTGGTAGAAGTTTACAAAATTGTGAGGGGTATAGACAGAGTAAATGCGATTAGGCTCTTTCCACTTAGATTAGGAGAAATAAACACGAGAGGACATGGCTTTAGGGTGAAAGGGGAAAGGTTTAGGGGGAACATTAGGGGGAACTTCTTCACTCAGAGAGTGGTGAGAGTGTGGAACGAGCTACCATCTGACGTAAATGCGGGCTCACTCTTAAGTTTTAAGAATAAATTAGACAGATACATGGATGGGAGAGGTCTGGAGGGTTATGGACTAGGTGCAGGTCAATGAGACTAGCGGAATAATATTTTGGCACAGACTAGAAGGGCTGAATGGCCTGTTTTCTGTGCTGTAGTGTTCTATGGTTCTATGAATATGCTAACTCTACTTTTGGCATATAGTTAGTTCAGATTTATAACACCACGTATCTGACTTAAACTGGTATCCTGCTTAATAATTTACAGCTGTCCCTAGGATTATTAAATTAGAAGGTTATCTGAATTTATCACAAGCATAAAGCTGATTTAACTCTGCAGTACAATTGCCTTTCAAAACATCATCCTGTCCCAGCATTCCAAGGATTTCTATAACTATTCAATATAAAGCGTTGAATCCCTCACCAATCTGTTGCCAACAAGTTTTTTTTAAAAATAGCTGTAATTTAAATAGCCTTTACTTTAAAAACATCAGAAGAATATTCAACAGCAATTAGTTATTATATCTCCTAATGAGCTGCAGTTTAACAAATAGTTTTTTTGGGGGCATATTTTCACTTCTACAATTGCCATTATCCCACTGATCACTTTGGTGTTACATACTGTCCAATTCTGGTGAGAAGTAGGTATGTACAGTGGCACAAAACCACCAAAACACTCATCTGGAGAATGAAAGCTGCAATAGGGAGTGGCCAATGAAATGGGGGCAGGGTGAGGCTTAAAATAATTTCCTAAAAGCAGTTATGTTCAAAAACACAATATTAAATATCCATAGGCAAATCATATTGCAGACACTTGGGTTAAAGAGCAGACTTGTCAAATTTCACTCATTAGAACTGACTCATTCATTTTGCTTTAAAATGTAATCAAATTTCATGCATGCCAAACTCAAACTGCATGGAGTTTCATATGTTCCAATCTGTTCTAGTCTTTCTGCTCACCAATCTCAATCCTAACATTTCATTAATGTCAGTTGTCCTATATTATAAAGAAGTTGTTGAGCAATGTTTAAGAAGTAAATTCGTTTTACATAATTTCCCGAAAGAAATAAAAGATTATCAGGTGTCATTTTTAACTTGCTACCAGAGGGTAAAACTGACGCTGCGGATAGGGCGTCTGTTCGAGAAGCTGCTCAATTTTCACTTCCATTGATTTCAATGCAATGCAAAGTTGAGTCCGTGAAGTCTGTCATGGGTGGCCAACCCACAAAGGCATCTTTACTCCCTAAAATGTTCCTCATCATCACTAAAGAGAGTCATTGGCTAAAGCATCTCTTTCCATGCAAGTTTTAAAATGCACCCTTTTAAATTCTAGTTTGTGTGAGCTGGGTGATTTCTTGGACTTCGGTACACTTTAACAATGCATTCTGATATTTGCTATGTTCCAACAGGAGAGAATGAATAGGTGTGTGCTTCAGGGGAAGATGAGTTGACTATAGTTGGTAATGAAGTATGATGGGTAATACAGGCTGTACCTCAGTGTAAGTCTAGGGGTTAAATGTGTTTTTTTTTAGATAAAACTAGAAGGAAGCTAAACTGGATTGATCTATCTATTTCTTTTTTCTTCCTTGCCTGATAGCCAATCCCTTTTTGTGAACCAGGCAGCTCCTGTTCTTGGAAAGTTCTCAATTCTTTCACAACCTACAATGTGAACAAATTTGATTTTTGCCATAACAAGGCTTACATAGGATTAAAACCTCCGCATGTCATGAAATAATGTCTTCCTGTTTGTGGATGAAATTAATTCACAAATCTATCACATGGTTGCCAAGATTTATTTTCACTTTTGGTCAGGAGCTGAGTACAGAAAACATGACCACGCCATCCAAGAGTGGCAGCATTAAAACTCACATCCTGGGATTAACCATTTATTCTAACTGAATTAGCCTTGTGACAGACTTTTATGCCAAGCCAGGCTAGAGTGGTCTTTTGTGCAATATTTACTGAATTGGCTGTACTGATCTCATCGCTTTATTAGACACAGCTCACTGCAGTTTCATTGAAATTTTATAATGTTCATTTGGCAACCTAGTGGTGAGGTTGACCACGTAAGCTCAAAAGTTCAGCAAGTTCTTATCATGCATCTAAAAACATTTTGTGCATTAGATTTGCTGACATGATAGTAACACTGATAGAATTCATACTTCTAATCTACCTAATGCAGGTACCTGTACATCACACTGGTGTTGAAAAGCTCGGCACTAGAATTGTTTAGTTGCCAATTGATTCCAGCTTTTTATGTTAAACTAGCAAAGTGAAGCAATAAAATATCAGACAATTAAGCTGCTCTGAATGCCGAATGAGCAGACAAACTGGCAAAGGTGGTATTGAACCGTACCAACCGGAAAGCCCTACTCTATGAGGAGTTTGCTGTTACCCATTGGGGAATATCTGATACGTTACAGTTACACTCAGTGTTCTCCCTCTAAGGGAAGGTATGAGTGGTGGGGAGGGTATGAGAGGTCGGGAGGGTATGAGGAAAAAGCAAAGATAGGGGTTTAGAGAGGGGTAGAGAGGATAATGGGGGTGGAGAGTGGTAGGGAGGGGAAATCAACGAGGGTGTTTTCTCTTGTTTCACTATCCAATGACCATGATGTACATGTGTAGATGTGGTGGATATCAGGCCAGGGCATGATTGGGATTTGCTGTGATGTGCTTCAGGATTGGTTAATCTACTGACACTTGCATTCATGCTTATTCTTGAAGAATGGCAACTTGAGCAAGGTACCGGAGATGCTGTGAAACTGGAGTGCTGTGAAAGTTCTTGGTGTCAAGACAGGAGGGAAGAAAAGTTAGGTTTGCTCTTTAGAAAAATATAATGAATAAATACCTCAAAAATTAATCTGAGTCAAAAGTTTTGAAAGCAATAATGTTTTAAATGGAACCTCTTGTATTCACAGAGCTAAAAAGAGCCATGGCCGGGATTTCATAGTCCGTCGCATAGAGACAATGCTTGCTGCTGGTCTTGAAGAAAACTGCCCACAAAGATCTAGTGATCTCTGTGAAATGGATTTCCCCTTTCCCAGCATTGGTTTAAACCTGGCACCAAGTCAAGGG
Organism: Cetorhinus maximus; assembly: GCF_964194155.1. Lineage (NCBI taxonomy): Eukaryota > Metazoa > Chordata > Chondrichthyes > Lamniformes > Cetorhinidae > Cetorhinus > Cetorhinus maximus. Next base: position 27,306,882 of record NC_135884.1, on the reverse strand, counting down.
GATCTCCAGGTGTCTGTCAATAGCAGGGTAAGCAGGCAATCGCATTGAAATATTCCCACAGACAGCAAAATGCACTGCTTAACCCTTCACTTTTACACATACACACGAGGTTAAGCTTATGTAACAAAACATCTTTAAAATAATATTATAAAAAATGTGAATTTTTTTTTATCATGGTGGAGAAATTTAACTTTCAACAAATATAAAATTAGTATTTCAGGGCTAGAGGGGTTCTTCAGCAGTAATTATGAATGAAGTTATGCCTCTTTCAAGGGTTTTTACAGTGAGACTAATAGTGTATAAGGATAAGACAAGTACTCTTCTTTTCCAGCACAAGCAGAATGATCACCAGCTGTTTGGCTGCAGTTTTTGGACCGTAGCTGGTTGGACCAAAGTGAGCTGCCATCTGTATTCCTGTAGGTCTGTCAGGTAGTTACTTTCTTCCCCTGCCTCTGGATGTAAAAGAAATGGACCTGTAACAGGGAATGGGCTGGCTTTTTGCAGAGTCGGGGAGACTCCATGGACCTTTAAAAATAGCGCTTGGGTCCCAATTCTGGCATTCTCCGCCCCATTCTCGGCACCCCAATTTTCACCAGTGTGGGACTAGGGTTGGTGCGGGTCGCAAGCCCGCACTCGGCACTCCCAACCTAGCCAGCTCTGTTGCAAGGATAGGCATCTCCTAGCCCTCCGCAATTTTCGTGGAGTCAGGCTGGCTTTTTGAGGACTCATGGTTCACATCCCCTCAGAGGTTTTGTGAACCATAGTCTGAACGAGGGAATTTTTTGAAAGGTAAGGTCAAAATGTCTTACCCAGGCCCCCTTGCCAACCTATCACCCTATGGAGGGTATGAGGGGCCATAGGGGGTGGGTGAGGGGCATGAGGTGGAATGAGTTAGGATGGTTGGGGTATGGGCATGTGTGTGGGGGAGGGGGTGAGGAGGTATGAAGGACGAGGGCTAGAGGGCTGTTCTTTGTTTTGCTGTCATTATTACAACTGAGATAAAGTCCCAGAGCATTGAGATGGGCATTTTAAACAGCCTGCCTTGGCACCCAACAGCCCCTGTGATTGCCTCCAAACTCTTTCTGGGGGCAGTGGGCTGAGTCCTGTTTTTACCTGCCCCCCAGGAATAAAAATCCTGCGTGTGCTGGCACTTTCTCCTGAGCTGGGTGGGCTGAGTCAGGAAATTTCCCAACTCCCACTATCCACCTCTAGGATGAAAATCCAGCCTATTTAGCTCATGGCAAATGACCTGAGCTCAGAGACACATAAGTGTCTCCATGCATATGGTGAAAGGTAGAATCCATTTACAGAATTAGGAATGCAAAACTGAAAGTTCAAACTTGAAAAGTAAGGACAGGGTATAATAGTATGTAATCATCACTGGTATCTTCTTCCTCATCAGAAAAGAAACAGGAGCTGGTATTTTCCCTCAGTAACCCTGGAGAATGTTAACTTTCTGCTAAATGTAAGCTTTTTTCATTGACCATGGAGCCTGGATGTTCACCTTGATTGATATGGTTTGGATTGAATACGTCAGCCTGATGACTGTTTATGTGAATGGCAGATGAGGTTTTATTCTGACAGGTGTGAAATAGTGCACATAGAAAGAGAAAATAAACACCAGAAGTATTCCATGAATGGTGTTGAAATGGCCAAGATTATATGTAAATGCAAGTATGGTTTATGCTTAAGCTATTATAACTCTAATAAATTTAGAATTCAATATGTCCAACCAATGCAGGGGAGTAAAGAAAGCCAATAGAATGTTAAAATACATGGTCAAAAGGGTAAGTCTTAAGTTAGACGAAGCCATGACCAAAATATGTAGTAGACTTTGAATATTGCTCCCAGCTCTGATCAATGACACAAATGAAACATTCAAGCACTGAGGTACAGCACAGCCACAACCTTAGTGTCAAAGGTCTGACTTATGAAGAAAGACCAAAGAATCTTGAGATTTTCAGGAAGCATATAAAATATTTTATGAGAAACATAGGAAGAGTAGTGGAGGTGAATACTCTGGAATCTTTGAATTGAAGTCAGAAACAGTAGAATTCATAGACAATAGAATCTTTCTAGGTAGATGAATTAAGATTTGCTGAATAACCTCCCTTAAGTATTAATATATTGCAAACTTTTGTTCTTTTTAAAGAAGCTGATTTAAGCTTCTGATGAATTGCAAGGTCCAGTGAAGGTGTTTTCCCTTTCACTATTCTTATTCCATTTGTACTCCGAAAATGCCATACTGTACTTCAGATTTTTACACATTGAATTAATTTGTCACCTAGTTCCCTCTCCAGCTAGCCCATGTCCTTCTGCAGTCTTTCACAATTCTCAGTGCAGTTTTGTCATACTATCAATCTGGTTATAACACAGCAATAGAATTTCCCACACTTATTCCACATTTTGAGAGAGATGCAGCTAGTTAAATAATTGGCACATGACATTAGGGTGGGAATTTGGAGTACATAGTTAAGGAAGCTTCTGTTAGGAACAGCATGTAAAATATATATGACATGCTTGAACATGTGCAACATATCCAGAAAAAGGAACAACAGACACAGGGAAAGTAAATCAGCGGCTGAGGAGAGAACAGTCAGTTGACTTTTCAGAGTTGTACCCTTCTTCAGTTCTGTAGAAGTGGATGATCTTGAAACGTTGTATGTTGCTCCACAGACACTAACAGACCCGCTGCATATTTCCAATATTTGCTGAATTTGTTTTTGCATTTTGCTTTTTAGCCATATGGTGTGTCCTTTACTCTTCAAAGCCAAGCCAGTCCTGCTTAACTCACAGTTCTAAATATGGCATAAACTTCCAAATTGTAACATGAAAGAAACCAACACAAAATGGTATCAGCCATCAGCTGTCACACTACAAATCCCTCTTCAAACACAGCACTATTTAATTTATTTCCATTGTCCTTTGGTCAGTGTAATGCATCACATCTTGAATAAATAAAATAGTTCTGAAAGAATATAGATCATCTCATAAGCAACTTAGAATCAATTTAGTAATTTTGGAGCTGATAATATTGGTATCATATAAATAAATTCCTGCTCTTTTTTGCAAATTGCACACTTTAGTTAGTCATTGATTTCTACATTGGGAGAAGATATCCTAGTTCTAGCTGTTGTGGAATTTTAGAGCCATTTCCCTATCAACTTCTTTGAAGGAAAGCAAAGAAGCACCTGGCTAAATATATAAGTACCAAAGCACAATTGCTTCATTTCTTAGCTTGTGTAAGGTCTCACTATGCCCTTTGTGGTATTGTCAACTTTTACACTTCATGCACCAGTAGCAATATTAATGTACATGGCTTTTCTTTTCAGCCAACCGCTAATTTTGTGACAAAGAGTGCAACAATTTCTTTTTAAGCTGGACTGCACAAAAATAATGGGTTACCTCAGTAACTTAATTGAATTTCAACAAAATCAAATTACAAAAGCCTTCCTATTAGAGTTAGAATAGCTTAAACATAAACCATGCTTGCATTTACATATAAACTCTGTGATCAGTGGCATGCATAGATCTGAAGACGGAGGTCAACTTGCACCACTGTCCATTTTGGAACAAATTTCACTTGATTTTTGTCATTTGAAACTCAGAAGTATTTAGCAGTGCACTTGTTTACTTGGGGAAAACAATTGATTTTCTAAAGAGTGAGCACTGGCTTTTGATGTAAGGCATGGGTGATATGTTACCTGTGATATGTGGTCAGTAACTCTCTCAAAGTATGATGAAAAATTGAAATACTACTAAAAGTACTGAACACCACAAAATGCAAATACATGCATTTTTTTTAAGAAAAAAGGGCATTAGTTTACACAAATAGCAGAGTCACTGATGCACTGGGTTTTTTTTAATGCAATTAACACATTCATTCCCAAGCTCAGATTCCAAAAGTAGTACATCTCTGAATATTATAAATAAGTTACAATATTTATTACAATTCATACAGCTTTTGAATCTGAGTTAATTCTTCATACATGCTGCATTCACATCACAGATCATTGCACATGACATTATGGAGTACTCATGGACAGCCTAGCTCCATTCACTTGAAGTGACCTTCTTACATTTGCTTTGTAGTAAGATTGAAAGTGAGCCAAAGAACTGTCTGGAAATGGGATACTGAAACCAAAAATAATGACAAGAAGTCAGGTAAGGCTCATCTTGCAAAAAATGTGTAATATGGTAGTCATGGTGCCTGTTCATGAATCAGCATGGATATAATTATACAATGAAATATTATCTATTTGAACATGCAATAGTGTAGATTATCGACTAACATAATCATGACAGGTTATTCCTAGGCTCTTATTCTCAATTACTGCACCAGAAACACATGACTCTGTCCCCCATTCTAACTGTAGGAATCACAGAATGTCAATAATGGATCGCACACAAAATGCTGCAAAACTGGTAGCACATGGACAATGCCATTTTCCCATGACTGTGGTATCACTAATGCCACTGTCGCACATGAATCATTGTACCTCTCCTCAGTGTGAGTTTGATAGAAACTAATGAGTCCAATTAGGAGAATCCACAAGGTAAAAGTGCTCATGCTTGGGTTCACCATGTTTCTACTACATGCATTGTCGCAAACAGATGCAACAACCTGTCTCAACAACAAAGTCAGCTGCTGCTTGTGTCAAATATTAGCAACTTGAAAACATGCTGGAGGCATAAAATCCCAGTAAAGCAGTGGCCATGACTCTTGCTGGTATTGTTGAACTGCAGGGGTAAAATTTTCAGCTCAGCAGGCAGGCGCGCGCCCGACCTGACCGAGCATAAAATGATGCGCGGTGATGTTGGGCGTGCGTACCGACATCATCACACACTCTCGTGATATTTCGGTCAGTGGGCGTGCGCTGGAGTCGGCAGCACGCTCGGAGACAAGTAAAAGGCCTATTAAGGCCATTTAAAATTTTTCGCTGCCCATCCAATATTATGGTTGGCGGGCAGACGAAAAGGCCAAGTGGCCTTTGTACTTTTTTTTGGAAACCTCATCCATGGGCAGGTTGAGGTTTCCAAAAGCAAATAAAAATGAAATAAAAACCTTGATTTTTCATGAATAACATGTTTCATATAAAATTTATCAAATCTTTAATTTTTTTTTCAAATCAGCTGCCTCAGGGAGATTAGGTACCGTACACTCGCGCGCATGCATGAAGGCTGCGCTTGCCTGGCTCACACTCCTACCCCTGCCCGCACAGGCAGTGCTCAGCGCTGCCGTTTGTGTTTCACACTGGGCGGGCCTTAATTGGCCCGCCAGTGCGAAATTGCCTTCCGGGCCCGATTGCGGGCAGTGGTCGGCTTCCCGGCTGCCCCCGCCTGCACCTGCCGAGTCCACATGCCAAGGGCAAAATTCTGCCCCCGCTGCTTCCTTCGAAATCCTTTACATTTTCACTGAGGCCCAGACTGCATTTTTATACTTAGGCCTCCAGGTTCTCTCCATGTCTCACTGATCCATGAAAATGATATATGGCAAGAAGATTCTGTCCTTGAGATATTCTGTAGTCTGTTGGCAAGGACATACAGAAACACCTATAAAATAAAGTTAGCAGAGTCTTTAGATAAATTGCACATTATTACCAACACTTAAACATCTTGTAATTTTTGTGGTCAGCAAAGATTTGTGCAATGCTAACTTGCAAGCTGTGGCCATATTAATATCACCTCAGTCTTTATAGCCACAGTCTATTCTGCAATGTGACTGATAATGACTGTGTGAACACTCCCAAGATTCAGAGCTTCATATGTAATACTGTGCTCAGAGGAATTATAATTCCCATAGATGGAAGTACATACTTTGATCTTCAAGACCACAAATCATAGAGAATTATGACTGTTGATAACTGTTCTACTCATCACAAGTAAATATTCACATGTTTCAGTCATTGAGTCTTTTTTGAAGGAGAATATGAGCACTTGTTTATTTTTCCTGGTTGTTAGTTAAACGTGAAATGCTGCAGCTTTTCAGCAGCATCAGAAGTGTTTTTGGACATATTACCTTTATCGATAATTCAAAACCACATTTATTATCTGTCTACTTCAGAGCATGTTGGAGGGCACCATGCTCCTGCAGAGAAGAAACCAACTTAGTTAAACAGGAAACAGGGGATATGAACCGAAACAGCGTCCTGTCTAAACAATGAGGAATGCTGCTTTGCTTAGGTCAGTTCTAAATCATTACCTAAAACTCCTTTCAGTTTTGCTGATAATATACATCCTTTTGTACCATGGATTGTTTAAAGTCTGGAAGAAACATAATGCAAAGTAATTATGTCTATCTTTGGGATAATATTAACTCTATTACAATATATACATATGCACATTTTGCATATTAACTTAGGTTACCATATAAATGTCGATATATGACAGACCCTGCCAGATGAAAAGCAATACTCTATAAGAACTGAGCTTCACATGAAGTTCTGCTGTAACCACCTTATCTTACCCAGGAAGATTTATCCCAGCATAACACACAAACATATCAGTCAAAGTAAATAATTCGAATGGACTATTATGATAAAAATACATCATTTTTGCACATCACATAAGTGCCTTCAAGTTAACCCAGTATTGGCTTAAAAGATATTTTACATTTTAATGAAGTTCAAAAATGACATAATAAAACCAGGTTTTGGTTTATATTTTTTGTGTTTAATCAATTCGTGTCATTACTTATTTATTTTTCACACCTGACTGACTGGCTTAATGGTGTATTTAATCATTGGTTGCATTCACTTTAGACCAATCATTTCAGTGGCACTTAGCTAAAAGGGCTACAATTACATTAGCTAGCACTGAATAATCATCTGTTGTCAGCGCCTGCAGCCTTTGCAGTATCCAGTGCCTTCACTCATTTCTTGATATCACGTGGAGTGCAACAAATCGACTGAAGGCTGGGATCTATGATGGTGGGGACCACAGGAGGAGGTCGAGATGGATCATTCACTTAGAACTCGTGCTTGAAGATGATTACAAGTACTTCAGACTTGACTTTTTGTACTGACATGCTGGATTCCCCCATCATTGAGAAGGAGGATGTATTTGAAGCCTCCTCCCCTGGATAGTTGTTTAATTATGCACCACCATTCATGATTGGATTGGGCAGGACTGCAGAGTTTTCATTTGATTTGTTGGTTGTGGGTCGCATAGCTCTGTCTATAGAATGCTGCTTCTGCTGTTTCACATGCGTGAGGTCCTGTGTTGTAGCTCCACCTCATTTTTAGACATACCTGGCACTGCTCCTGGCATGCTCTCACACTCCTCATTGAACTAGGGTTGGTTCCCTGGCTTCAGGGTAATGGTAGAGTGAGGGATATGGCTGGCCATGAGATTACGTACAGATTGTAGTTGAATACTATTCTGCTGTTTCTGCTGGCTCACAGTGTCTCATGATGTCCAGTTTTGAGCTGATGGATCTGTTCGCACAAAGCTGATGGAGCGGAGTGCAGCAAGACCAAATGCTTAAATTAGAGAATTTGGTAAGTGAGGAAATTCAGTGCAGTGAAGGAGGAGGAGCTGTCTGGCCTTTTACAGAAATGGAGTGGTCAAAGGGAGGGAGCCAGTGGCAGCAGGACCCAAGAGCTGAAACCCAGAAGCACTAATTAGGTGTGTAGGTAGGTGATTGGTGGGTTTTGACTTCTTTTCTTCCTCTAAATTGGGACAGTAGTTTAAACTGGTACTGGGGAGATATAAATATTATTTTAAACTAGTTAAACTCCGTAACATAACTACATATAATCACTGAGTGATGTTCTAAACTTGAAAACTAATTAGTTAAATAAAAATAAATTAAAGATGGCAGGGCAGCTGATGCATTGTAGCTGTAGCATATGGGAGCTGGTGGATACCTGTGTGATTCACAGCAGTCACATATGCAGTAGATGTCTGCAGCTCAAGGAAATTTGGCTTAAAGTTGATGAGCTGAAATGTGGGCTTTGGACACTGCGATACATAATGGAGGGGGAGAATTACTTGGACACTTTGTTCCATAAGGTAGACACACTCCTTTGGCTTGGTGCTTCAGATTTGGTCCATGGTCAGGGACAGGTGGGTTTGACTGTAAGAGAGGCAGGTATGGGGATCCAGAAGGTAGCAATGGAGGGGCCTCAGCCCTTGCAGTTGTCCAACAGGTCTGATGTTCTTGCAGCTTGTGTGGACATAAGCAGGTGTCATAGAGAGAATGAGCAAACTGACCACAGCACCCATCCTGCAGGTTGTCATTCAAGTGGGGAGTCACCAAAAGGAAATTAGTCATAGTAGAGGACAGTATAGTTATGAGGAATAGACATAGTTCTCTTCAGCAGAGAGTGTGAGTCTCCTGAAGGCTGTGTTGCCTGCCCGGTACCAGGTTTAAGGGTGTCTCCTCAAGGCTGGAGAGAAACTTGGGGTGGAAGAGGAGGGATTCAGTTGTCATGGTCCACATAGGTACCAATCACATAGGTAGAATTAAGAAAGAGTTTCTGCTGAGGGAATATGAACAGATGTGAACTAAATTAAAAAAACAGAACCACAAAGGTAATAATTGCAGGATTACTACCTGACCCATGGCATAGGGTAAATAAGATCAGAGAGTTGAATGCGTGGCTTAAAGAATGATGTGGGAGAAATGGGTTTTGATTTATGGGGTACTGACACCAGTACTGGGGAAAGAGGGAGCTGTGCCGTTGGGACGGCCTTCACCTGAATCGCACTGGGAGTGTATTGGCAAATTGTATAACTAGGGATTTAAACTAAATAGTGGGGGAGGGGGCAGGGTTTACTGTGATGAGATGTTCGGAAAGTTAAAGAGAAAGGACAAGGCAATTGTGCAGGGTAGCGATGCGGGTAATGATAACTAGAGAGTGACAAAGCATAAGAGTGCACCAGCAAATAAGGTCAGAGGAGGGAAAAATGGTAAAAAGACAGAATTAAAGGCTTTTATCTGAATGCACACAGCATTTGTAACAAGATAGGTGAATTGATAGCACAAACATAAATAAATTAGTATGATATGATAGTCATTACAGAAACATGGCTGCAAAGTGACCATGCCTGGAACCTAAACATTCAAGGGTATTTGACATTTTGTATGGACAAAAAGAAAGGAAAAGGAGGTGGGGTAGCTTTGTTAATAAAGGATAGGATCAATACAGTAGTGAGAAATGATCTTGGTTCAGAGGATCAAAATATAGAATCAGTTTGGGTGGAGATAGGAAATAGCAAAGGAAATAAATCACTGGGGGAATGGTTTATAGGCTCCCTAACAGTTGCTACACTGTAAGATGAAGTATAAGTCAAGAAATAATGGGGGCTTATAAGAAAGGTACAACAATAATCATGGGAGATTTTAATCTTCACATAGATCAGACAAATCAAATTTGCAAAGATAGCCTGGAGGATGAGTTTGTAGAGTGTATTTGGGACAGTTGCTTAGAACAGTACATTCTGGAACCAACCAGAGAACAGACTATTTTAGACCTGGTAATGTGTAACGGCCCAAGAGTAATTAATGGTCTCATTGTAAAGGATCCTCTAGATAAGAGTAATCATAGAATGATAGAATTTCACATTCAGATTGTGGGTGAGAAATGTAAGTTTGGAATTAGGGTTGTAAACTTGAATAAAGGCAATTACAAGGGTTTGAAGACAGAGTTGGGAAAAGTGGGCTGGGAAAATAGGTTAAAAAGTAAGAAGCTGTGGTAGACATTTAAGGAGATAATTCATAATGCTGAACAAAGATATGTTCCATTTAGAAGGAAATACTCTATGCAATGGCACAGCCAATGGTAAATGGTGAGTTGTTCAAATCCCAAAGGGAAACTTGAAATAACTGCCATAACTTGTTTTGCAATTTGTATAAATTTCAAGATGCAAGCCTTGATTTCAGTAGTATTAAGACCACGAAGACTTATAGGTTTTTACAAAACTAGGTGAAATATTTAATTAACAAGAAAAATGATTTTTAAGCACATACATAGATCTACAAATTACTACTATGATAACTTCTAAATTATTCTGACTCCCAGTTACACTTTCGTGAAGGCAACAATAAGACACATAGATTTTAAAGACCCAGGCAAGGTGACATACAATACCTTGAACCTGTCGAATCCAAAGTGAGTTTTCTTAACTTCAGTTCTTTGATGACAGCAGCTTGAGTAATAGATGCTGAAGGCTTTTCACATTTGTTAGCTCTTAAATTGCCTACCCTTACACACAGATTTTGCTCCTTTATACATATTTTCCCCTTTGAATGCAAAAACCCATTGTTTTACTATGTCTTTCAACTTTACCTTTCTAATAATAAGTCTCTCATAGTACTAAATTTTACCAGTAATCTTTGGGAAAAGTAAACACACTGTTTCTGAACTTCATCTGGCTAGGTGACACATTTCACCCCTCCTTTGAAAACAATCAAGTCTGGTTGTTTAAAAATGCAAAAATTCCCTTGATCCCGATGTTTACCTACTTAACATTTCAAATCTATCTCATCTTCTACAACATCAGAGCCTTCACACCAGATGCCTTTAATCCAATTAAGACACACACACACACACACACACACACACACACACACTATTTTACAATAAAATCCAATAACATTATTATATATTCCTGATACTCTATAAGAAGGATGCAAGACCTGTGGCTCACTAGTATGAAACTGAAAGAAAAAATGTACAATGGTGCAAAGGCTAGTTATAAGCTAGATGATTAGGAAAATTTTGGAAATCAGCAAAGGATGACTTAAAAAAAAAAGAAGTAATTGGAGTATAAGAGGGAAGTAGCAAGAAATATGATAACAGATAGTAAAAGCTTCGACAAGTATATAAAAAAGGAAAAGAGTAGCGAAAGTGATTGTTGGTCCCTTAAAGGATGAGACTGGGGAATTAATAATGAGAAACAAGGAAATGGCAGAGACTTTGAACAAGTATTTTGCATCTGTCTTAATAGTAGAAGACACAAAAAGCACCCTAAGAATCATAGAAAAGCACAGGACAAATGGGGGGGAGGATCTTAAAAGAATCACAATCACTAGAGAAGAAGTATTAGGAAAACTAATGGGACTAAAGGCTGACAAGTCCCTGGACCTGATGGCTTGCATCCTAGGGTCTTAAAGGAAGTGGTTGCAGAGATAATGGATGCACTGGTTGTCGTCTTCCAAAATTCCCCAGATTCTGGAAAGGTCCCAGCGGTTTGAAAAACTGCAAATGTAACACTATTATTCAAGGAAGGCGGGACACAGAGAGCAGGAAACTATATGTTGGTTAGTTTTTTTTCCTTTATTGCTTCATGGGATGTCTGCATTGTTGGCAAGGCCAGCATTTGTTGCCCAACCCTGAATGCCTTTGAACTGAAGGCAATTAAGAGTCAATCACATTTCTGTGGGTCTGGAGTGACATGTAGGCCAGACGAGTTAAAGATGGCAGATTTCTTTCCTAAAGAACATTAATTAACTGGGTGGGCTTTCCCAGCAATCAATGATAGTTGTCATGGTCACCATCACTGAGACTAGCTTTATGTTCCAGATTTATTAATTGATTTTAAATTCCACCAACTGCCATGGCGGGATTTGAACCTGTGTCCCCAGTGCATTAGCCTGGATGTCTGGATTACTAGTCCAGTGACATTACCACTATACCACCATTTCCCCCTACAACTGTCTAACATCTGTCATTGGGAAAATTCTAGAATCCATTATTAAGGAGATGGTAACAGAACATTTAGAAAATCATAACAGAATCAGGCAGAGTCAACATGGTTTTGTGAAAAGGAAAAAGGAATTGTTTTTGACAAATTTATTAGAGTTCTTTGAGGATATAACAAGCAGGGTGGATAAAGGGGGACCAGAAGATATAGTGCATTTAGATTTCCAAAAGGCATTTGATCAGGTGCTACATAAACGATTGCTATGCAAGATAAGAGTTCATGGTGGAGGTGATATATTAGTATGGGTAGAGGATTGACTAACAGGAAACAGAGAGTAAAGATAAAAGTAACTTTTAGAATGGTGAACTGTAACTGGTGGAGTTGCTTGGAGATCAATGCTGGGACCTCAACTATTTACGATCTATATGAAAGACTTGGATGAAGGGACCGAATGTATTGTAGCCAAATTTGTAGATGATACAAAGATAGGTAGGAAAGCAAGTTTTGAGGAGGATATAAAGAGTCTACAAAGAGATATAGGTAGGATAAGTGAGTAGGCAAAAATTTGGCAGATGGAATATAATGTGGGAAAATGTGAGGTTGTTCACTTTGGCAGGAAGAATAAAAAAGCAGAATATTATTTAACTGCTGCAGAAAAAGGAATCTGGGTGTCCTTGGACATGAATCACAAAATGTTAGCATGCAGGTACAGCAAGTAATTAATGGAATGTTGGCCTTTCTTGCAAAGAGGATGGAGTATAAAAGCAGGGAAGCCTTCCTAAACTGCACAGGGCATTGGTGAAACCACATCTGGGGTATGATGTACAGTTTTGCTCCCCTATCTTAAGGACAGATATACTTGCATTAGAAGCACTTCAGAGAAGGCTCACTTGGCTGATTCCTGGAATGATGGGGCTGTCTTATGAGGAAAAATTGAGCAAGTTGGGCCTATACTCATTGGAGTTTAGAAGAATGAGAAGTGATCTTGATACTTATAAGTATTTCAGGGGGCTTGACAGGTTAGATGCTGAGAGGATATTTCCTCTCATGGGGGAATTTAGAACTAGGGGATCCACCTTAAAACAAGGAGTCTCCTGTTTAAGACAGAGACAAGGAGGAATTTCTTTTCTCCAAGGCTCATTAGTCTTTGGAATTCTCTTCCACAGAGAGCAGCAGAGGCTTGGTCATTGAAAATATTCAAGGCTGAGTTAGGTAGATTTTTGATCTGCAAGGGAGTCAAGGGTTATAGGGGACAGGCCGGAAAGTGGAGTTAAGGCCACAGTCAGATCAACCATTATCTTATTGAACAGTGGAGCAGGCTCAATTGGCCTGCTGATGTTTCTTTATGATCTCAATCTGAACCTATCCCATTTAGCATGGTGGTAGTGCCGCACAACACGATGGAGAGCTTTCTCAGTGTGAAGGCAGGACTAACTCTTCAAAAGGACACTTCTGCCAATGCTGTCATGGGCAGATGAATCTGCAGCAGGTAGATTAGTGAGGACAAGATCAAGCAGATTTTTCCTTCTTGGTTCTGTCAGCACCAGCTGCAGGTTCAGTCTGGCATAGTTGCCCTTTAGGACTCGGCCAGCTCGGTCAGTAGTGGTGCTACCTAGTCATTCTTGGTGACGGACACTGAAGACCCCACCCAGAGCATATTCTGCGCCCTCAGTGCTTCCTCAAAGTGGCAGTCAACATGAAGGAGTACTGATTCATCAACTGAGGGAGGGCAGTGGCTGATAATCAGCAGGGGCTTTGCTTGCCCGTGTTCGACCTGATGCCGTAAGACGTCATGGAGTTCGGAGTTAATGTTGAGGATCCCCATGGCCACTTCCTCCCAACTGTATATCACTGTGCCGCCACCTCTGATGGGTCTGCCCTGCCAGGGTTAGTGATGGAGGAGTCTGGACACTGGCTGTAAGGTATGATTTGCTATGTCAGGCTGTTGCTTCAGTCTGTGGGACAGCTCTCCCAATTTTGTCACAAATCCCTTGATGTTAGCGAGGATAACTTTGCAGGATCGACTGGGGATGGTGTACCATTGTCGTTTCTGATGCTGAGGTCGATGCTGGATCATCTGTCCTGTTTTATTCTTATTTAACTTTTCAGTGGTGATTTGATACAACTGAGTGGCTTGCTAGGCCATTTCAGAGAGCAGCTGTTAAAAACTTGTTGGCAGTAGACAACTGGCTAAAATGTTGTTCCAGTAACATTCAGAAAAATTGTGTTGATCTTTGCCTTAGCTGGGAAAATTAAGAAAATATTTGTGAGGAAAAATTGTTGCTATGTTCTTGTATGGAATTGTTATAAACGCAACATATATGGTGTCACAGGTAGCACTAAAAGTTTAACATTTTTTAAACAATAAATCAGGAACTGGAACTTTCTGTGTATTTATATTGATACGTAGATAGAGAATAATCTCAAGTTAATCAATATTGAACATTGATAATAAGGCTGGTTTATTCTTCTTGACTTTTCCACTGACCTGGGAATCACTTAAGTAGCCCATGTTCTTAAACTTACTGATTGCCATTTTAAGAAATAGGGCGGAATCATCTGTGCCCGCTGGTGTCAGGCGTGCTTGGCGGCGTGAGTGGATAATATGGCGAGATGGCCAAAAATCGGTTTTCACGACCTTGTGAAACCAGTTTGCGATTGTCCACTCAGCCCATCAATGGCGGGCTGCGTCTCCTGCTTTCAGACATTGTAATACATCTGCATATCATTATAAGGCCAGCCCGCTGGAATCAGAACCCCTACACTGGATCAGCCACTCACCCCAACATGTTTCACAACAGCATATATAAGGCATGCACTTGGCGGGATGCACTTTGACGGGAACCCGGAGGTGAATACAGAGTAACGTTGAGCAGTGCTTGCCCACAACAGGGTCGCCTGTTGGACTTCAAGATTGAAGCGTGTAGGAGGTGTGGCCACAAGGGCTGCCTTGCGGTTGAAGGTCGTGCACAGGCATGTGTGGGGTTGGGTGGAGGGAAGTGGCCACACGTAAGGGAAACCTTGTATAAAGTGACCATTCCTCTGCAGCTGAGACAGTTCTGACGCAGCCACACTGATGTGATTGGAGTCGGGCCTCTAGCTCATCTGCCCACTCAAGCAACGCAGAGGAATCAAAGTGCCACCAAGTGCTCCAGAGCTTTTCACCCCTTGGGCACAGACTGCAAAGTAATGAGTGTTTTAGTGGACTGCAGAATAGTTGAATGACTGGGCACGTTGTACAATCCCCTTGCTAAAGCTGGCCATGGAGCAGTCACTGGTGGAGCCGCTCACAGCCGCTTGCAATATCATCATCCCGGTCTGGACCAGTCTCCCCCGTAGTTCAATCTAACAGTGCAGCTTTGCAGTGCGGGTTGGAGAATGCCTGCACCTGAGCTGAGAGCACAGCATGCAGTCCAATGGGCAAAGCTGCTGTCACTCGGTCAAGTGAAATGGGGCAGAGTTGGGTGGGGTTTTGGGCAGCAATGCAGCAAACTTTATTTTTTGTTCATTCACAGGATGTGGGCTTCGCTGGCTGGGCCAGCATTTATTGTCCATCCCTAATTGCCCTTGAGAAGGTGGTGGTGAGCTGCTTTCTTGAACCGCTGCAGTCCATGTGGTGTAGGTGCACCCATAGTGCTGTTAACTAAACTTGGCTATCCAAGTGGTGGCCAGCACTTTCTGGATGCGTTAAGGGGCCTTTAGACTTAACCAAGAGATGTCCTTAGTATATTCAAGCTAACCCATGTATACATCAGGAACATGGGGCCTGGTGAACTAGCTGTATGCCTCGTGGCACACAGAGAGTGGAGACAACAGAGAAGAGACCAATGTAGGTGCCTGGCTGCCCAGAGGGAGGAGCAGCACCCTCAGGAAGAAGGGGCAGCTGGGGCTCCTGCACACACTGCCGAAGAGCCACAGCGAGCCATCATTGGTCAGTGCCTAGCTAGACCCAGGGTCTATGGACGCTGCCTTTCATTCCTGCAGGTGACCGACAACCAGTGTCACTGAAGACTGCTGATGTCTAGAAAGCTGGTCAGTCACATCTGCCAGCAACTGTAGGATTTGGCGCCATGGGGACATGGAGGGCATCCACTGCCAGTGAACATGAAAGTGACCACAGCACTCAATTTTTATGCCAGTGGCTCCTATCAGGGCTCCACAGTTGACCTGGACTGTGGTGTGCAGGGCATGATTTCAAAATTTGCGGATGATACAAAGATTGGAAGCATTGTCAACTGTGATGAGGATAGTCTTGAATTTCAAAAGGACATAGATATATTTGTGGATTGGGCAGACAAATGGCAGACAAAGTTTAATGCAGAGAAGTGTGAGGTGATTCATCCTGGCAGGAAGAATATGGAGAGAGAGTATAAAATAAAGGGAGAAACTCTAAAGAAGGTGCAGCAAAAAGAGAGACCTCGGTGTATATGTACATAAATCATTGAAGGTGGCAGGGCGTGTTGAGAGAGCAGTTAATAAAGCATATGGTATCCTAGATTTTATTAACAGGGGCTTTGAGTACAAGAGTAAGGAGGTCATGTTAAACTTGTAAAAGATACTAGTTAGGCCTCACCTGGAGTACTGCATCCAGTTCTGGGCGCCATACTTGAGGAAGGGTGAGAAGGCTTTGGAAAGAGTACAGAGGAGATTCACAAGAATGATTTCAGGGATAAACAACTGTAGCTATGAGGATAGATTGGAGAGGCTGTGTGTGTTTTCCTTAGAGAAAAGAAGGCTGAGAGGAGACTTGATAGAGGTATTCAAGATCCCGAGGGGTATGGAAAGGGTAAATAGTGAGAAACTGTTCCCACCTAAGACAGCAACAAGAACTTGGGGGCACAAATTCAACATAATGGGCAAAAGGAGAAATGTGATATGAGGAAAAGAAATTTCACCCAGAGAGTAGTTGGAGGCTGGAACAAACTTCCTGAAAGGGGGGTGGAGTCAGTATCAATCGAGGCATTCAAAAGGGAATTGGATTGCTGTCTCAAAGGAAAGAATGTGCAAGGTTATAGAGATAAGGCAGGGGAGTGAGATGAGGTAGAATGCTTTTTCAGCGAGCCAGTGTCGACTCAATGAGCCAAATGGTTTCCTTCTGCACTGTAAAAATTCTGTGATTCTGTGACCTCTGTGGGATATCACAAGCCTCTGCCCACAAATGCATCCATGAGGTCATGGATGCCATCTTCACGAGGGCACACAACTTTGTGCATTTCGCCCTGGATCAAGAGAGCCAGGATGCAAGGGCAATTGGATTTGCCCAGACCTTGGGTTTCCCACAGGTGCAGGGTGCCACCGACTGCACTCAGCTGGCGCTTAAATCTCCATCACAACAAGGGGGCAACAATGTCAACCACAATGGCTTCCATTCACTGAATGTGCAGCTGGTGTGTGACCAACACAAACACATCCTGCAGGTATGGTTTCCAGGGAGAGTGCACGACTCCTACATTCTCAGTCGGTCAGAGATCCCTGACATCTTCCAGGGTCCACAGAGGCTGCAGAGTTGGCTCCTTGGGGCCAAGGGGTACCCACGGAGGATGTGGCTGATGACACTGGTGCGGCGGCCTCAGACTGCAGCAGAGCAACGGTATAATGAGGCTCATGCTGCAACTTGCAATTCGGTGGAGCAAACCATTGAGATGCTGAAAATGAGGTTCCGGTGCCTGGACCAGTCTGGTGGAACGCTGCAATATAGTCCAGAGAGGGTGTCACACATTGATGTCGCCTGCTGCACCCTTTATAACCTGGCGCTGCAGCAGGGAGATGAGCGGGCTGAGGAGATGGAGGAGCTAGAGGTCTCCTCCAATGAGAAGGATGTCGACGGCGATGATGGTGAAGAGGCATCAAGGGTGTCGATCACAGTGATGAGGCCCTTGCACTGGCCAGGCAAGGCAGGTGCTTGGGAGGCCCTCATAGCTGCTAGATTTGTGGAGGATGATGATGCCATGCAGTGAGAAGACACCATAGATGCTCACATTGCATCAATGAATGTTGGACTGTAGTCTAGCTTTATGGCAGCACACATACCCTCTGTGATAATGCTCCTGTCATGGGGATGCAATGGAAGCCCTAATAGTTGCTTGATTGCAGGAAGATGATGACGATATGCAGTGAGGACACTCCATAGATCTTCATATAGCCTCTGAGAATGTCTGACTCTTGTCTGGCCAAGGGCAGCTCACTTGCACTTTGTGATCAGGGTCACATCATAGAGATGCAGCCATGAAACTTTAAAAGCATCTGATATTTTGTCCACCTTCAGCACCTGAGCCCTTCAGGAGCACAGCATCAGTGATCACAGATGTTGAAGAGATGGGGGCCAGCCCCATAATAAAGGTGCTGAGAGCACACAGAGAGAATGAGAGAACTCTGTGACACCTGCCCACAACATTTTGGCAGCAATGACGAGCACCATCGAGGTGCAGGCATCAGTAATGTGGCCAGTGAGTGTGAGGCCGGACCAGTACTTTGGTCTGAAGGCTGCACAAAGCACAGGGAAGAGGACCTGGACTGAGACACCTGCCTTTATCTTGTGCAGAAAGATTTTACATCTGAGTGACATGAACACTGCTCATCAGAACAAAGGGCCATAGGCAGAGAGACATTCTTTGGAGTTTATTTACAATGGTGAACATTATGTACAAGTGATTAACACCCATGCCCACGCTGTGCAACTTACATCTTCTTAACTCCGCGGCTATGTTCATGGCCTGGTGTCCTTGGAGAAGGAGTATACAGTGTCTGCTGGCACTGACGAGGCCTTCCATGCTCGGTGGGCACCGCAGGGACTGGGATATTTTATTGACCCTCTTAATCACATTTTGGTTTAATGTTTGTAAGTTACTTTTAGATTTTGTCTTGTTTTTGCAGTTTCCCTTTAAGGCGCTGCTTTTTAATTTGTCCCCGATTTTGTTAATTTAGTTTATTTGGTTGACTGAAGAAGGAGCATGCGGTGTCCCCGGCACCACTAAGGCCTTCCATGCTCGGCGGGCACTGCAGGGACTGGGGTGCTTTATTGACCCCTTTAATCATATTTTGATTTAATGTTTGTAAGTTTCCTTTAAATTTTGTCTTTTGATTTTGCAGTTTCCCTTTAATTTGTCTTTTAATTTGTCCCTTGATTTGTTAACTTAGTTTATTTGGTTTGTAACAAAAGAGTTACATCTTCTTAACTTTCCTAACCCTACCGCTATGTCTTGGTGCTCCCTGGCCATCCACAGCGGAGGTGGAGGCAGCCTGCTGACTGCTGTGCCCTGTCTGTGATGCCCTTAGTGGGTGTCTTCTGGAGGGATGAGACATGGAAGGCCCCGGCCTGCTTTCGGGGTCCCGCTGTGTGGCAGGGGCACCCACCTCAGTCTGTGAAGCTGGAGCTGCTGGAGTCACAGGAATAAGGGATTTGGATGGGACATATACCCCCAGAGTCACCTGGATGGATGGCCCTGAGGGGTACACCTGCTGATCCTCCTCTCTATGGGTGCCCAAAGGCCCCTGGCTGGCTCCTTGAGGAGAAGGGATAACTGAGTGAGATTGGGCTGCCCTGCACCCCTCTCACATGCACACTGTTGGAGGCCAACTATGGCATCGGTGATGGAGTTCAGCCCGTGCAACAGTGCAACAGTGCAGGAGTGACATCCTGGACCAAGATCTCCATGGTAGCCATCGTCCTACCAGTGTTGACCTTAGTGCATTGGCATGCTAGCGCTATCATCTTAGCCTGAAGTCAGACGGATTCCTCCATGGTTCCTTGCAATCTGAGGAGTGCAGCGGACATCTCCTCCTGATGTTCCCGTGCTTGCATTTGCAGCTCCAGCAACTGTGACATGACCGAGTCCAGAGGCTCATCATCTGACTCGGACTCAGCAGATTTCTGGCCTCCAGCAGTCATCCAAGTACCAGGGACCTGGGAAGTCCCTGCCTCTGCCTGTTGTGGATCAGAAAGTACGATGTGCTAACCAGATTGTGATCCCGAGACAACTCTAAAGCTATGTCCCACCAAGGTGTGTGTCTCTACGCTGGTGGAGGGTGTGGGTGAGCGCTGTGACAGGCCTTCAGGGAGGGTTTTAGCGGATTCCTCTTCTGAGTTTCCCTCGGGGCTTGATTGGAGGCCCTGGGTCATGGATTCTCTTGGCTGCTTCTCAGATGTTCCTGCGAAAGCAAGGAGAGATAATTAGTGCATGGCAGTGGCCTGTGAAACAGGACACATCACTCACAGCATGGTTATCTGATGGATGTTGTGCTGTTGGATCCTCACGTGGTAGAGCATCACCGACCTCACCGTCAGCACAGAAACTATTCCAATTGTTGCCGGCCAGCTGGATGGCTCTGTTTTCAAAGTCTGTGAGGACTTTGATTTCAGGCATCCCTCCACCGGTCTGTGAACTCTCCCTCTTGTTGTGTGTCAGCTTGTTCTGTATGAATAGTAATGGAGAGAGTGCAAGCAGGATGCCTGCCAGGCCAGGAGACAAGTGTGCCTGGCATGTGTGGGTGGTAAGTGGTAAGTGGCCCCATGGATGAGATGAGGACATCTCAGGTGTGTGAGAGAGAGTGAACGGTGATGCCCCTTGAGCTGTAGTGAGTGAGATCCCTGTGGATGTGTGATGGGTTTGTGAGTGTGTGAGTTGAGAGTGATGAGAAGAGTGACTTACCCTGGTGGAACGGAGGAGATCATTCATCCTCTTGCGGCACTGGGTAGCTGTCCTCTTTTGCAGGGCGTTGGCACTGAGCACCACTGCCACCACCTTACAAGCCAGATTAGAGAGGTTGTTGCCCATTCTGCAGCCAGAGCGGGGGTAGAGGGCATCACGACAAGCCTCCACTGCGTCCAAAAGGTGTTCCAGGGACACGCCATTGAACCTGGGGGCTGCAGTCTTCTTGACTTTTGTGGTAATCTCTTCTGTGCAGCAGCCATGGGCTGGATGCACTGAGAGGTGTGCGCGAGGCTGCACTTTAAATATGGCGCCCGGCATGATGAAGCGGCGATGTGATGGCGTGGTGGGCGAAGGAGAGCCTGCCCGCCATGGAAACGGGTTTGGGACGATGTGATGTGAGAGGTCGCCATTGTGGCCGGAGGGTAAAACGTCATTTTACCTGCCCGCTCCCGCACTTAGTGCAAATCTGGGATGATGCCTTCCTTAATCAGATAAAATGTAACTAATATAGTTTATTGGATAGCTTTAGACTAGCTAAGACATTTGCGATTACATGTCGAACACAAAGATCTCTTTGTAAAAGAAACATTAACAGTTATCTGAAAAATTAGGTAATAAGTCATGATATTAGCCAAACTTACCTACAGTATAGGAAATTTCCTGCAATTTGGCAAAAATACAGGTCTCAAATCCCATAACTCTCTTGCAAAATCTAAAACGTTGGTTGGCATTGCACAATATTGAAAACCATTGCAACCCTTTGTAATTCCTTGATGAAAATACTTGTTGAAAAATGTCCTACACGTGGCCATTGACTGTATAAGGTTTAGTCGTGCAGTTTCTGAAAATTGTGAAAAATATCAAGAAAAATCTAAATATGTTGGGCGTAGTCATTCTGTGATGTGAAAATCATTGCAAAACTTTGGGCCTTGATTACTTAGTGCTCTAAATTGGGTGTAATCCTAGCAGTGCACAGCGATGGTGTGCTAGAATGGAAAGGCCGAGGGACCAAAGTAAAGTTGACCTCGGGCCTTATCGGACCTAATCAGCAAAGTGCAGACACCAATGAAGAGTCCTGATGAAGCTCATCTATCATGGATTTGTGAATTTTGGGCCAAACCAAGACCCGGATTTAAGGATGGGGCAAGGGGATGGGGCGAGGGTGGGCCTGCAGCAGCGAGCTGCAGTTGTTGTACTGAGCCAGGTGGAGGACTCCTGTTCCTCTACTAAAAATGTTTCAAGCGCTGGTGCCTTTTATGAACGCTCTTCAGCGGAAACTTTTAAAGAATGATTGTTTGGCTGCCCAAGACCTGTAAATACCAGTTTGAGCTTGCGCTACGCAAGCTCTGACTATTGCAAATGAATTTATGAGTCTGCATCTGGAATAAGCACAGGGTGTACATTCATTTTAGGCAGCCACCAGTGCTGCCTTAAAAAAAAGACCTCAACAACAGGAGTGCCCTGAACTACCGTGGAGATCAGGCATGGGTCTCTGCCTTACTGAGTTGGTTATTGTTGCAGCCATTTTATCCCCATAAAATGGGCACAACGATGTTAAATTTAGACCCAGATGTTTCAAGCTTATTCAGAAAACCTGGAAAAGGATCAAATATTCTGTAAATTGCTGTGTGCATTAATAAAACCCACTTCAGAACAGATTTAGTGTTCCTGCTTTCCATTGTAGTGCCCTTATACCTGAAACTGGAAGGATGCCAAGGCTCATGGTCTGAATGCTTCAAAGCTTTTTATATTGCATAACTACTATTTTGTAGAATTGGTTATGCATTACTTGACAAATAAGATGCGCTTAAAAACATGTCCTGTGTCTTTAAACACAAGAGATTCTTTATATTTACAGTCTTATCAATTATTACACAAAAGGATAAAAACCATTTTGTGGTTCTAAGTAGCCAGTAGACATTAAACAAAAATGCATAACTAACGAGGCATAGAATAAATCAACTACATTTATTTTCAAAAAAAGCTGCACTGCTGGACGTTATTTTGCACTACACATACCCCATCCCGTAGAAATGTCCAGTTATATGAGCCTGAATTCTATGCTTTGCAGGTAATGGCTTTCGATTTGTAAGTTCTCCAATTTACTGCCGATGCATGATGTTTTATTGGAACAGGGTCAGTAATTTTTCTTCTCATTCAGTTTTCTTGTTAAATTGACAATTGGATTGTGGCTGGGATTTTCCATGCTCGATTGTGACGGGCGTGTTCCGTGGCGAGATCAGAGAATCTCACGAGAAGTCCCTAGCCGCATATCCCGACATTGTAAATCCAGGATGCAGTTGGCCCCTCTTCCGGTCAATGGCGGGCAGCGTTTCCCTCCGCCAAAGGCCGGGAACTTAATTTTAATAAATCTGCATCTCATTATTGTGGCCACATGCTGGAATCATCCTTCCACATCAAATTTAGATCCCCATGATGGTGTGATTCCATGACAGTGTTATTTACAACTGCCTTTAAGAAGTGTGCACCTGGCGACCTCAACTTTGAGGGGAACTCGAAGGTGAGTGCACACAACTTTGCACAGCACTCGTGATGATCCCCGTGGCTCCGCAGAACCAGGGAGGGGGGCATAGGCAAGTCTGCGCAGCAGCTTCTTTGTGGCTGGCTTGTGGTGCCGGGGCAAAGTGCCGAAGAGAAGGGGGAGGAGGCAACCTAAGGACAAGGGCAACAGTGCAAGGAGGGGAGGGGGAGAACTGAACCTCAGGGCAAGGATGACAGTGCAAAGGGAGAAGGGAACCTCGGGGCAAGGGCAACAGTGCGAGGAGGGGAGGGGAAGAATGGAACCTCGGGGCAAGGGCAACAGTGCGAGGAGGGAAAGGGGAGAAGGGAACCTCGGGGCAAGGGCAACAGTGCAAGGGGGAAAGGGGGAGAAGGCAACCTCGGGACAAGGGCAACAGTACTGGTGTTCATGGCAGCATTGACTGAAGTTTGAGCACAACTCATGCGGGGGAGTGGTGGGGTAAGAAAACGACTGGGTAATGGCAAAACATGTCAAAGAGGAGCACTCCATCACATTTAGAATGAGCTCAATTGACATGCTTGGAGTCAGGCTAGTCAAGCAACTGTGCCCCTCAAGCAGCACTAATTCCTGACAGTGCCAATGATTGCACCTCTCCTGTTAGTCCCTCACATGCACACTTCAGACTCAAATGGTGCTGCAGAATCATTGTGTAACTGGGCAAGCCTGCGGATCCTGTTGGGAAAGGTGACCATCGAACACTGGTGGAGAGGTGCGTTTCTAGTCCCTTGCATTATGTTTCAGTTGACATTGAAAAATCACCCTCATGGTCCAAGCAAATCGCAAAGCCTTGGAGTACAGGTGAGGACAATGCCTGCGCCTGAGATGAGAGTTCAGGGCACAGTCGAGTGGCTGAAGCTGCTGCCACTCAGTCACATAGTGTGGGGCAGTGCTGGGCATGGGCATGGTGAACCATCACGCACATTAAACACTGGACATCCATGTGGTGGCCAGGACTCTCCGGCATGCATTAACGGGTTTTGAGAAGCAGCTACAGGCAATGACTTGACCAAGACTGGTCCTTCGGAGACAATTGTTGACCCTTGCATTTCTCTCTTTGCGGCATGAGCCTTGTACCTCCTCTCACCAGCAGTCTGAGACCACCACATGGGTGTCATCAGCCATATCCTTTGTAGGTAGCCCTTGTCCCTGAAGAGCCAATCCTGCATCCTGTGTGGTCTCTGGAAGATTTCAGGGATCTGAGACCTGTCGAGGAAGTACGAGTCATGGATGATTCTGTGGGTATCGTGCACACACCTGCATCACCAGCTGAACACTGAGAGAGTGGAGGCCTTTGCGGAACATGGAGCCTGGTGATCTTGCTGCCTGCCTGATTGCTTATAGACAGGAGAGAAGAAAGAGAAGAATGCGATAGAGGCACCTGGCTTGCCAAAGGAATGAACAGGACCCTGAAAGCCAAGGGGCGGCACGATCCCTCCCCACGCAGAGGATGAACCCCACAGAACTGCGTTCATAGGCGCATCACTAGACCCAGGGTCTATAGGCAGTGCTGTGCTACCTGTAGATGAGCGATGCCTGTGAATATCAAGGGAGCTGGTCACACACATATGACACCTTCTGCAGGATTCGGCACCACAGGGACTCTGAGGGCACCCACTGCCAGTGGCGATTAAAGTTACCGCCGCCTACAATTTCTGCACCAGTGGCTCCTTCCAGGGCTGCACTGGGGACATTTGTGGGATCTCACAAGCCTTCACCCACAAATATATCCAGGAGGTCACAGATACACTTTTCCAAGGCACATAACTTTGTAAACTTTGACAGAGATCAGGTAAGCC
This sequence comes from Cetorhinus maximus, assembly GCF_964194155.1. Lineage (NCBI taxonomy): Eukaryota > Metazoa > Chordata > Chondrichthyes > Lamniformes > Cetorhinidae > Cetorhinus > Cetorhinus maximus. Next base: position 27,282,244 of record NC_135884.1, on the reverse strand, counting down.
AGGAATTGAGAGCGCTGGGAGTTGCTGAGATTTCCAGATTCCCACAGTTACATGGTGACATCGATTGCACTCACATGGCTCTTAAATCTCCCTGGCAACAAGCTATCCAGTATGAGAACCGCAAGGGCTTTCACTCTCTCAATGTTCAGCTGGCCATGCAGGTGTGTGCAAGATACCCCAGAAGCGTCCACGACTCATACATCCTCAGCAGGTCTCAGATCCCTGACATCTTCCAGGGACCACACAGGATGCAGGGTGGGTTCCTCGGGGAGAAGGGCTACCCACAAAGGATGTGGCTGATGGTACCTGTGCAGTGGTCTCAGACTCCTGGTGAGAGAAGGTACAACAAGGCTCATGCCACAAACGGAGTTTGGCTGAGCACACCATTGGCATCCTGAAAATGAGGTTCTGGCGGAGCACTATAGTACGCTCCCCAGAGGATATCGCGCATCATCGTGGCTTGGTGCGCACTACACAACCTGGCGATGCAAAGGGGAGAGGACCTGGATGATGAAGACATGAAAGAACTGCACGTCTCCTCTGATGAGGAGGAAGTGGAAGGGGATGAGGGTGATGAGGCCCTGGAAGGTGAGGGTGCAGGCGATGAGGCCATTGCACTGGCCAGGCGAGGCTGGCGTATTCGTGAGGCCCCCATTGCCACAAGATTCCAGGGGGATGATGATGAGATGCAGTGAGGACAGTTCTGAGATCTTCACTTTGCACCTGGGGATGTCTGACACCTGTCTGGCTGAGGGCAGCACACGTACACTCTGTGAAGAGGCTCATATCATGGAGAAGCTGCTGAGATACAACGGTCACATGGGCTTTAAGACAACTTGATACTTTGGCAGGTTTCATCACCTGTTCCCTTTAGCACCACACCTTCACCTGTCAGGAATGGTGTTGAGATGGGAGGCAGCTCCACCTCAAAGATGCTGAGAGCACACAAAGAACATCATGGAGCCCAATGACACTTGGGTACGATATTCTTGCAGCAAATACAAGCCAGATGGAGGTGCAGGCATCACTAATCTGGACAGTGACTTTGAAGCCGGACAATCACTGTGCTCAAATGGTTACACATTGCACAGGGGAGAGGCGACAGTAACCTTCATTTTGTGCAAGAAGCTAGGTTTTACATCTGATTGACACGAACACTGCTCATCATAACATGGAGCCATAGACAAGGAGACATTCTTGGGAGTGTATTTAGAATGGTCACCATTAAGTAAAAGTGATTAACACCTAAGGGTGTTAATCATCCCAGATTTGCACTAAGTGCATTTGCAGGCGGGTAAAATGACATTTTACCCATGAGCCGCAATGCTGGCTTCTCACACCGTATCGTTCCAAACCCACCGCAAAATTATGCATTCCCAGGAAACACGCTATTTCCATGGCGGGCAGGCTCTCAATTGCCCGCTACACCATCACCTCGACACTTCATCATGCTGGGCACCATATTTAAAGTGCAGCTGCACGCACACCTCTCAGTGCTTCCAGCCCACGACTGCTGCATGGAAGACATGGTCCTGAAAGGCAAGAAGGTTGCAGCCCTCAGGTTCAATGATACGCCCCTTAAGCGCCTTTTGGACGCAGTGGAGGCCTGCCGTGATGTCCTCTACCCTGGCTCTGGCTGCAGGAGGGGCAGCAACATCACCAATCTGGCTTGGGAGGTGGTGGCAGCGGTGGTCAGTGCCAACGCCCTGCAAAAGAGGACAGCCATCCAGTGCCGCAAGTGATGAATGATCTTTTCCGTTCCGCCAGAGTAAGTCACTCTCCTCATCACTCTCAACTCACACACTCACAGACCCATCCACAAGGCCCTCACTCACTGTCAGTTCAAGGGACATCATCATTCATTCTCACACACACACCTTTATTGTCCTCATCCCATCCATAGGACCACTGACGGTGAGGTCGGTGCTGCTCTACCAAGTGAGGATCCAGCAGTGCAACATCCATCGGACACCATGCTGTGAGTCAGTTCCCCTGTTCTGCAGTCCCCTTCCATGCACGAATTACCTCTCCTTGCTTCCACAGGCATATCTGGGAAACAGCCAAGAGAGTCCACGACCCAGGGCTTCCACTCAAGTCCCAAGGGAAGCTCAGAAGAGGAATCTGCTGAACCATCCCTGAAGTCCCGTCAAGACCCACACCCTCCACCAGTGCAGAGAGACACACAGAGATGGGACCTAGCTTTAGAGTAGCCTCAGGATCACAATCTGGTGAGTGCATCACACTTTCTGATCCAAGCAGGTGGCAGCATACACTGTTATGTGCCAGCTTGTCCTGCATGAATAGAAATGGGGAGATTGTAAGCAGGATGCTTGCCAGGCCAGATGATAAGTATGCCTGGCATGTGTGGGTGGTGAGTTGTGCTATGGACGGGACAAGGACACGATCCACAGGGCAGATCAAGGTCTGTGTGAGTGAATGATGATGTCCCTTGAGCCGGCAGTGAGTGAGATCCCTGTGGATGTGTGATGAGCTTTTGAGTGTGTGAGATGAGAATGATGAGAAGAGTAACTTACCCTTGCGGAATGGAAGAGATCATTTATCCTCTTTCGGCACTGGGTGGCTGTCCCCTTTTGCAGGGCGTTAGCACTTACCGCCGCTGCCACCATCTCCCATGTGGGATTGGTGACCTTGCTGGCTGGTCTCCGCCCAGACTGGGGATAGAGGACATTGCGGCGGGCCTGGACTGTGTCCCGTAGGTCCTCGAGAGGGGCATCACTAAAAATAGGGGCAGCATATTTTGTCCTTTTGGCAGCCATGACTTTCCAGCATCTTTCAATCCCTTAGAGAGTGCAGGGGTGCCCTCTAAATATGGTGCCTGAATTACTGAAGGCCTTAGGTCATGGTGGGGCAGGCAAATCAGAGGCTGCTCCGCCAGTGATCTGATGTGAAACCTGTGCCTCCATATTTTTTCAACAAAGTGTTGCACAATACAGTGGAAAAAGCCACCATAGCTGTCAAACGCTGCTTTCCCTGTCCAGTCTCAGACTTTGCCAATTTCTGAGACGATTCCGCCCTATGGCAGTACGAGGTATTTCGCATGTACAAATATTATGCAAATTCAGTTGTAAATTACACAAAGTTTACAGGTAGACATTAGTGAGAGCTCATTGATGATGTATTTGGTTTCAGTAGGAGTTGTGAGAGCAGGAGACAGGTGGACCTAATTCACTCATATGGTAGAGGTGAGGTGGAAAACGCATATTTGAAAGAACTTAAACCAAGAATAGGCGTTCAAATCTGTGGCTCTTGCACCTAACAGGAATGCAGTGTCAAAAGTACACCTGATGTGTTTCCAGCACTTCCAGACAATAAGATCTGCAACTGCTTCCCTCATGCACTGGATAACACTCAATTAATAGCAGCGAATTATTTAGCCTTACTTAGGGAAAAAACTAGGATGGTGGGAAAAGGTGCATAATTGGATTAGCAAGTCTTGGGCTTATGTCAATGCTGCAAGGTCCAAGATTTTGTTCATCATACATACATCGTGTATTCTTGCTGAGGCTATGGGTGGTATAGCCTTGTCTTCATTAAGCAACCCTAGCAATGGTTTGTGGTCTGAAACGATTGTAAAATGATGCCGTGTACGTACTGGTGAAATTTCTTGATGCCAAAGATGATGGACAGGCCTTCTTTTTCAATCTGCGAGTATCCCTTTTCTGCTGTAGTAAGCGTTCTTGATATGTAACCTGTTGGCCATTCCGTGCTGTTGTCCACCTGATGATAGAGCACTGCTCCCATTATGTAGGGAGATGTGACACAGTCAGCACCAATTAATTCGTCTGGTCGTAACGCACTAATAGACTGGATGAGTGCAATAATTGTTTCACCTTTATGAAAACTTCTTTCTTGGGCGCCTCCCAAGACCAGTGTTGGTTCTTTTTGAGTAGAGAATTCAGGGGGGCCAGCACTGTAGACAAATTGGGTAAGAACCGCCCATAATAGTTGATCATTCCTAGGAATGATTTGAGCTCTGGGGCGTTCTTTGGTGCCGGTGCCTCTCTCTTGGCTCTCACTTTCTCCTCAGCTGGTTGGAGACCCTGTGAATCTACTCGGTGACCCAAATAGATTACCTCCCTCGTTTGGAACCTGCACTCTTCTTTTTTAAAACACAGTCCAGCTTGCAAGAAACGTTTTAAGACTCCTTCTAAGTTTGCCAAAGCTCTTTTTCATTGATTTCTGTCACCAATACATCGTCTAAATAGACTACAACCCGGGGCAGTCCCTGCATAAGCTTTCCATTGTTCTCTGAAAGGTGGCACAAGCGGAGGAGACACCGAAAGGCAACCGTGTATATTGGTACAACCCTTGTGGGCATTAACTGTGACAAAAATTGGTTCTGTCTTTCCACTTTCAGATTAAACAATGAGTAAACGTCTGAATTTATTGTTTCAGGCTCTTCTACATTGCAGGTTTCATTGGGCTTCTTCTTTTGTTTACAAGCCTGCTTGAATCTTTCCTTGCATTGCCTCTTCATATGCCCATTTCTGTGACAATAGTAGCATTAATTTTTTTTAAACTGCCAATCACTAAAAGACTGCGGGCAGAATTTTCCCGTCGGCCATTTGGGGGCAGGGCCCGCTCGCCGACAGGAAAATGATGCGGGATGACGTCGGGAGGAACCCCCAACGTCATCCCGGTCCATTTAAATATTGAGGAAGGCGGGCGGACAGCGAAATCAGCTGTCCGCCCGCCGACCTGTCAATGGCCAATTAAGGCCATTGACAGGATAATTAAGCTTGTTAAAGGCCCTGCACGTCCAACCTTAAGGCTCGCAGGCAGGCCAGGAGCCCCAGCAGGATTCTGGTAATACATGAAACCTCATCCACTGGCGGGATGAGGTTTCATGACTGTTTTTAAAAACTTCAATAAAGTTTATGTGCTTCTTATTAACATGTCCCATCTCATGTGACATTGTCACATGAGGGGGACATGTTAATAATTTTAATATTTTCCTATTTTTAAAGATTTTTATACTGTCACCAATCTCCCTGAGACAGCACTTAGTGTCAGGGAAATGTGCACTCTTTTGTGCGCATGCATGAAAGAGCGCACGTTGACAGATGGGGAATCCCTCCACCCCCGCACAGGAAGCGCTTAGCACTTCCTGTCGGCCAGGCCACTGGGCGGGCCTTAATTGGCCCGCTCACTCAAAATGGCGGCAGGTGCCGTTTCGGCGGGCGCTGTTGCGGCGACGGAGTTCGGCTGCCCGCCCGCCGCCGAGCCGGTGGGGCCCGCCCACCCATCAAGGTAAAAATTCTGGCCCGCTTGTTTCCACCTCTAGTTAAATTATTCTTCAATTTCGCTGCTAAGTTATTTTTCTTAATTCTTCGGTTTGAGGGGCTGTTTCCTGCTTCTTGGCAGAGTCTTGCATTTTCGCACCCTTTTTGGCTGAGGTTTCCCACCCGATGTGGAGGATGGCGCCATTTTGTACACCCTGTATTGCCTTTGAATCTCTTACTGGGCTTTCCATGGCCTGTGCTATCTCTAGCACCCTCTTGAAATCCAGATTTAGTTCAGACAATAATCTCTTCTGAATAGTGTCTTCATTCTCACCGCACACTAAACGATCTCTGAGCATGTTGTTCAGAGTCGAACCAAACTCACAATGTTCCGTTAGCTGCTTCAAATTTGCCACGTAGCATGCAATTGTCTCACCCAGGGCTCTATTTCACAAATTAAACTTGAACCTCTGCATCATGACCGAGGGCTTTGGTTGAAAATGAGCCTTCACTAGGTCCACCAATTCATCGAAATTTTTTGAATCTGGGGCACTGCGTGCTGTCAAACTTCGAGTCAAGCCATAAGTTTTGCTCCCACAAATACTCAAGAGGATCGCTCGCCTCCTTCTCTTCCCCTGTAAACTCGTTTGCTTGAAAAAAGAAAGTGAGGCGTTCTACGTAATGAGACCAATCATCTGTGGCTGGTTCAAAAGGAACAATTCTCCCAAATTGTGGCATTTTGAAAGAGGATAATTTCTCCAACCTTAACAGAACTTGCTACTTACAATCACTAGGCAAGGTATAGTGCCGATTTCTTTTTAACTTGATTTCACCTGTTCAATCCTGTTTTATCCTCGCTGCCAGTTTATTGTAAGGGTGGCCGAGTTGCTACTATTAATGATAGAGTTGATCCGCAGACACTTCTTGGGTGGAAGCATTAAATTTATTTACAACGTACTCAGCTGCAACTGCATGTGTGCTTTCAACTCCAACTCTATCTCTACATTGCTGAGGTAGCCCGTGCAACTCTCCTATTGGTTACTACAGATCATGTGATCTTTCCTAACAAGATATATTCTTAAAGGTCCATTACACACTAATTAAAACCATACTTACTGCACTAACCTTGTTAAAAGCCTTATTTAGAGCTTGACAATGACTGAAGTTCCAGTGTTTAAAATGCCAGACAGCTTATGTGCACCTTCAGAAACAGACCAGCTAAAGGGAGGCTGGTAAGGGGAAGGGAGCCAGTCATGGGAAGGGCTTGGCCCTGCACAAGAGCAGAGAGAGTGGACACTCAGCACCCGGGCTATGAATTGGGTAGGCACCACTTGGTATTGTGGGGACAGAAGAGCAAGCGCAAGGCTGGCAATGACAATTTGGCAGCCACCTGCCTTGAACAAGGGCACCAGCTGGCAATAGCCCAGTGACGATGAGGGGCAACACCCTCTGCAGGGAGGGCAGAACCTCGAGCATCAGGAGGAAGCAGGACAGTAAAGAGGGGCAGGGAGGCAATGGAGGCCAGACCCTTAAAACAGGATCAACCATGTGATGGAGATGCGTGAGTCGGACCGAAGAGATAGGAGATGGAGCCACCTGGAAATGATTGAGACCCAATATCTCATGAGACTGACTCTCCAGACAGAAGGCCACAGATATCAGCACCCTCATCGCCAAAGACTTCTCACCTGGTTGTCATGCCCTGCCAGTGGTCATCAAAGTCATTGTGGCCTTGAACTTCTTTACTTCTGGCTCCTTCAAAGATCAGCTGTGGACCTTAGTGGCATCTCAGAAACAGCTGCACACCACTGCATCTTGCTGGTCACTGATGCCCTCGTTGCCACAGCTGGACAGCACATTCATTTGGCCTCCCAGGAACAGAGGACATTGGGTTTTGCCACCATCACTGGATTCCATCAGGTGCAGAGCATCATCGTTTGCACTCATGTGTCTGTCAAGGGACCAAGTGACCAGCATATAAGATACATCAACAGAAAGGGCTCCCACTCCCTCAATGTCCAACTAGTCTGTGACTACAACAAGAGATCCCTCCATATGCGTGCTTGCTTTCCTCACAGTTGCCATGACTCCTTCATCTTCTGCCAGTCTAGGCTGCCTCAGATCTTCACTCCAACCCCTAAAGTGTGTGGATGAAGGGGAGAAGAGAAATCCCTTGAAGAGATGGCTACTGACTCCTCCATGGGACACCCAGGCAGAGGGACAGAAGTGATGCAACCAATGTCATCCGCTCAGTCGTACAACCATTGAGTAGGCTAACATGCTTCTGAAGCTGCGATTCCAGTGCCTAGATGGGTCAGGTGGTGCTCTCCAGTATCCTACTGCAGGAATCTTGGTCATTGCAGTGGTCTGCTGTGCTCTTCATAACATGGCCCTTCAGAAAAGTTGGACTTTGAGGACAGTAAGGCCCTAGAAGAAGATGGCTCATCAGGGGAGGAGCAGGAACAGGAGGTAAGAGAAGGGGAGGAATTGAAGGCAGAGTGAAATAATGCTGAACATGTGAATGCCCCTGCTGCATGACAAAGTGGCCTCCTCCAGCCACCCTTCAACAAAAGGACCTCCCTCCTCTCCCTCACAGTCTCCAGCATTAGATGCAGGTTGGCACTGATGTAGTGAGGGGCAACCCTGCTCTTGGTGCCAGGCCTCGAGCTCCCCTGTGCCATCTCGCTTCCCATTGATGGAGTAGAAAGCTTTGACACAAATCCTCAAGTCTCTCCCTCAGGACAACCAGCAGCCTTCACTGAAGGCTGCCATTGGATGCCTAAATGACTCCCACACATAATCTGATCCACCCCCATCCCTGCTCACACTGACTCTGAATGGACAAGAAACCCATCTCCATAAGGGCTCACCCCTGTAAGAATCTAAAATTTAATCAGTTTCCCACCGAGGTGAGTTTCTGACCCAAAAACAGACTTGGCTCCTGCCCACTTCCATGATGAAAGTTCAACACCATAATGTTAATGAGGCCTGAGGCCTAATTTCGGGTAGGCCTCGGGGCTGCTGCTTCAGGTGCTATTGACTGCAGAATGCCCAGCCAGGGCCCAAAACAAACCCAGATGTATTTCCACCCCAAAACATTCAAGGAGAAAATAATGGGTGCTATTTAAATGCTTAACTCAGTGGTAACTGTGCTGAGCTCTGAGTTGGAAACCAGAGACAAAAAGAGGCAAAGGCCAATCTGTCACTATAAGGAAACCCTAGTGTTGGCTTAATTTGTGGAAACTGGAGACCTATGAGAATAAATCTGGACAGTAACTGTTCATGGACAATGAAGAAATCTCAGAAGAATTTGTGTTGAAGAGACAGAGTGTGGCATCAAGGAGCCCTAGCAAAACTGGAGTCAATGGAAATCAGGGGGAAAACTCTCTGCTGGTTGGAGTCATACCTGGCACAAAGGAAGATGGTTGTGGTTGTTGGAGGTCAAGTCATCTCAGCTCGAGGACATCACTGCAGGAGTTCCTCAGGGTAGTGTCCTCGGCCCAACCATCTTCAGCTGCTTCACCTTCCTTCCTTCATAAGGTCAGAAGTGGGGATGTTCACTGATGATTGCACAATGTTCAGCACCATTCGCGACTCCTCAGATTCTGAGACAGTTCATGTCTAAACGCAGCAAGACCTGGACAATGTACAGGCTTCGGCTGACAAGTGGCAAGTAACATTCACACCACACAAGTGCCAGACAATGACCATCTCAAACAAAAATGTAACTATCACACATTGACATTCAATGGCATTACCATTGCTGAACCCCCATTTTGAACATCCTGGGGGTTACCATTGAGCAGAAACTGAACTGGACTAGCTGTATGAATAATGTGGCTACAAGAGCTGGTCAGAGACTAGGGGCAGAATTTTCTGCTTGGCGTGTGGGCACGCGCCCGACATACTCGAGCATGAAATAGCGCGTGTTGGCATTGCGCGAGGGTCCTGTCGTCATTGCGCACTTGCATGATATTCTGGTTGGCGGGCGCACACCAACAATTCAGAGGCCTATTAAGGCCATTAAAGTATGAATTAACAGGGATTTTTCGTTGCCCATCCAACCTTAAGGTTGGCGGGTGGACGAATTGGCCAGATGCCTTTGCATTTTTCAGGAAACCTCATCCAAGGGCGGTATGAGGTTTGCATAATTAAATTGAAAAAAATAAAAATCTATGCACAGAATTTTTGGAACGTCCACGCACAGGTAACTCATTTTGATGTGTGGACACTTTTTCCAGGTTTTAAATTTTGTCTTTATTGCTTTTAAATTCATCAGCTCCCTGAGGCAGCTCTCTGCCTTCAGGGAACTTTCTTTCCACACTCGCCGCACCTGTGCTGACTTCAGCGGTCACCCTCTTCCCACCCCCACCCCGGCAGCGCTGAGACGTTCATTGGCCAGCCAGTGTGAAATTGCGGTCGGGGGCTGATCGCAGGCACCGGCCCGTTCCCCAGCTGTTCCCGGGCCTGCCGATCGTGGCTATCTGCCAACCTGGAAATTCTACCCTTGGAATCCGGCGGTGAGTAACTCACCTCCTGACTCCCCAAAGCCTGTCCACCATCTACAAGAGACAAGTCAGGAGTGTAATGGAATACTCCCAACTTGCCTGGATGAGTGCAGCTCCCACAACACTCAACAAGCTTGACACCATCCAGGACAAAGCAGCCCGCTTGATTGGCATCCCATGCACAAACATACACTCCCTTCAACACCGACGCACAGTGGCAGCAGCGTGTACCATTTACAAAATGATCTACAAGGCACCTTGGACAGCACCTTCCAAACCCATGACTGCCACTATTCAGAAGGACAAGGGCAGCAGACAGATGGGAACATCACCACCTGGAAGTTCCCCTCCAAGCCACTCACCATCCTGACTTGTAAATATATCACTGTTCCTTCACTGTCGCTAGGTCAAAATCCTGACACTGCCATCCTAACAGCACTGTGGCTGTACCTACACCACATGGACTGCAGCGGTTCAAGAAGGCAGCTCACCCCCACCTTCTCAAGGGCAATTAGGGATGGGCAATAAGTACTGGCCTAGCCACTGATGCCCACATCCCAACAATGAATAAAGAAAGACTTCCTTTTGGGACCTCTCCCTGTCCCCTCTCCCTTTTTTGGGATCTATCCCTGTCCCATGCCTGGGACACTTGCTGGCTACGGCGCTTTGCTCCTGGTCACCTGACTCGGGTTTTTGTGCTGTTTCCTTGTGCACAAGCACATTGGACCAAAAAAAAATGTTAAAATGTCGACCTGCACATGTGCAGCCCCCTCCCAGTCTGTGCATGTGCAAAAGCTCCGAGGCCCATTGGGAGTTGAAGTTCCCAACCTATGCTCTCAACTACGAGGTAAGTATATTTTTCATAACAAGTCTAATCCCATCTGCCAGCTCTTGATCCGTAGCTGTGTACGTTATGGCATCTTAAGTGCTTATTCAAGGGTTTTTAAATGTGATAAGGATTTCTGCACTGCCATGCCTTTCAGGCAGTGAGTTCCAAACAATTACTCCTCAATTCCCCTCTAATCCTTTTACCAATTACTTTAAATTCAACTGACCTCTCTGCTAACGGAAATAAGTTCTTTCTATTTTATTGCTGTTTTGGGAGCTTGCTGTGTGCAAATTGGCTGCAGTTTTTCCTATATTACAGCAGTAGCTACACTTCAAAAGTACTTAATTGGTTGAAAAGGACTTTCAAATATCCTGAGGTCAAGGATGGCTCCATATAAACGCAAATCCTCTTTTTTTTGTTTGTCAATCACAGAGCTGCAGAAGCTTGAGACAGAGTGAAATATGTCTAACCAGAAGAGAGGTATTATAACACCATTAAAGTTAAGTAAGTGAGTATAAAAGGTTTGTAGAGATAACATAAACCCATAGATAAATACACCTTAACGACACCTTGCACAAAAGAATAATCCAATTCTTTGTTCCCACTTCAGCATTCATGAGAGACTGAAATGCATTTATGAAGAGAAAAGGCTAATAAAAAGGCAAAGATCCACAGGTTGCTAATCATGTTTGAGCCTCCTGCTTACTCCTCCATAGCTAGAGAGAGAGACGGAGAGACTATCAATTCCACTAGCAAGATGTTCTGGGTCAACTTGCTTATCTCTCTAATACACCCTGTCCAACTCAAACAATAATGTGCATCTTCAGTTACTAAGAATAATTCAGTGATATTAGTCTGTCCTGCGTTGCTGTATCTTGTTCCTATGAAACACGTCTGAAGTTATATTGTGCCACACAGTTAGGATGCAGTGCTCAGGTTATCAGGATGTGCCTCTTTAAAGAGATTAAACTTTTGTTTCCTCTTCCATCTTCCTGATGACTCAAACCTGACAGTTGAGAGGAATGTTGGCCTTTCATCAAATTCCACAAATCTAGGAAGCAATATCCAGAATCAGTTCTCACTGGCCAGACATATTAACTGGCTCCTTAATCTTAAACCTCAAGAGTTACATTCTTCCATTTCCATCAACGTCCACATGCTGCTGTGTTTTTTGGTGCACTGTAGGCTTCCTCAACTGAGATTTTTTTAAAATGCCCACGTCAAGCTGGAAAGCAAATGATGGTTGTACGATTTCTGAATTCCTTGTACCTTTAATAAAGTAATTTTGATAAAAACAACTTGAAAGCAGGGACTTCTTTCATGTCTAGGATCTGTGGGAGGAGTTTCCTCAGGCCCTTGGAGATGGGGTTGGAAGCAGTGGAGCCAAGCATAATGAGGATTAAATTTGTCGGACCAGTTTGTCAATGAGTTCCCGCTTCCAGTTGCTTTTTGCGGGGATGGACTGGGTCCATATTGGCAACCTGCACATTTGTGGTGGGAAGCCAGTTAAGACAGTTTTTAGCCATTTTCCCAGCACAAGGCAATTTTACCAGAGTTTCCCCCTGCTTTGTCAGCACCTCAGAAACTCAGAGGAGGTGGCTGCACAGCAGGAGGATGGGGCCACGTGTGATTTCAAGGCTATTTAAGGTTTTCTGGTAACAAATGACAAGGCTGTTGCATTCTCCTGACAAAGTCTTGCCATAGCATGAAGATCTCCTATAGTCTGATATCTTTGAAAGTCTGGGATCTGATGCAGTGCCAGCCACTCTCTTGATAATTTAATTATTTTTAATTCATTCATGGGATGTGGGCTTCGTTGGCTGGGCCAGCATTTATTGCCCATCAGCTAGTTGCCCTTGAGAAGGTGGTGGTGAGCTGCCTTCTTGAACCGTTGCAGTCCATGTGGTGTAGGTACATCCACAGTGCTGTTAGGAAGGGAGTTCCAGGATTTTGACCCAGTGACAGTGAAGGAACGGCGGTATATTTCCAAGTCAGGATGGTGAGTAACTTGGAGGGGAACTTCCAGGTGGTGGTGTTCCCATTTATCTGCTGCCCTTGTCCTTCTAGGTGGTGGTGGTCATGGGTTTGGAAGTTGCTGTCGAAGGAGCTTTGGTGAATTCCTGCAGTGCATCTTGTAGATGGTACACACTGCTGCTACTGTGTGTCAGTGGTAGAGGGAGTGAATGTTTGTGGAAGGGGTGCCAATCAAGCGGACTGCTTTGTCCTGGACGATGTCCAGCTTCTTCAGTATTGTAGGAGCTGCACTCATCCAGGCAAGTAGGGTGTATTCCATCACATTCCTGACTTGTGCCTTGTAGATGGTGGACAGGCTTTGGGGAGTCAGGACGTGAGTTACTCATCGCATGATTCCTAGCCTCTGACCTGCTCTTGTAGCCACAGTATTTATATGGCTAGTCCAGTTCAGTTTCTGGTCAATGATAACCCCCAGGATGTTGATAATGGGGAATTCAGCGATGGTAATGCCATTGAACATCAAGGGGCGATGGTTGAATTCTCTTGTTGGAGATGGTCATTGCCTGACACTTGTGTGGCGCAAATGTTACTTGCCACTTGTCAGTCCAAGCCTGGATATTGTCTAGGTCTTGCTGCATTTTGACATGAACTGCTACATATTCTGAGGAGTCACAAATGGTGCTGAACATTGTGCAATCATCAGCGAACATCGCCACTTCTGACCTTATGTTGGAAGGAAGGTTAATGATGAAGCATCTGAAGATGGTTGAGCCTAGGACACTGCCCTGAGGAACTCCTGCAGTGATGTCCTGGAGCTGAGATGACTGACCTCCAACAACCACAACCATCTTTCTTTGTCCTAGGTATGACTCCAACCAGCAAAGAATTTTCCCCCTGATCCCCATTGACTCCAGTTTTGTTAGGGCTCCTTGATGCCACACTCGGTCAAATGCTGCCTTGATGTCAAGGGCAGTAACTCTCATCTCAACTCAGGAGTTCAGTTCTTTTGTCCATGTTTGAACCAAGGCTGTAATGAGGTCAGGAGCTGAGTGGCGCTGACGGAGCCCAAACTAGGCATCAGTGAGCAGGTTATTGCTAAGCAAGTGCCGCTTGATAGCACTGTTGATGACCCCTTCCATTACTTTACTGATGATCAAGGGTAGACTGATGGGGCAATAATTGGCTGGGTTGGATTTGTCCTGCTTTTTGTGTACAGGACATACCTGAGCAATTTTCCACAGAGCTGGTTAGATGCCAGTGTTATACATGTACTGGAACAGCTTGGCTAGCGGCGCGGCAGGCTCTGGAGCATAAGTACTATTGCCGGAATGTTGTCAGGGCCCCTATCCTTTGCAGTATCCAATGCCTTCAGCCGTTTCTTGATATCACGTGGAGTGAATCAAATTTGCTGAAGACTGGCATCTGTGATGCTGGGGACCTCCAGAGGAGGCCGAGATGGATCATCCACTTCTGGCTGAAGATTGTTGTGAATGCTTCAGCCTTATCTTTTGCACTGATGTGCTGGGCTCCCCCATCATTGAGGACGGGGGTATTTGTGGAGCCTCCTCCTCCAGTCAGTTGTTTAATTGTCTACCACCATTCATGACTGGATGTGGCAGGACTGCAGAGCTTAGATCTGATCCATTGGTTGTGGGATCGCTTAGCTCTATCACTTGCTGCTTATGCTGTTTGGCACGCATGATGGTGCCCCCATTGTGCCCCTGACCCTCCTGCTGCTTGTCCCTCAGCAAAGCTCCCACTGGTGATACCGTGAAGATTACCAGCCTCCCTAGCACTTGGCCATGGTGTATCCACCTCCTGCCTTCAGAATCTGCCTGCCATCCCCATTTGGACAGCACTCTCAGAAGTGGGTTCTTAATGGCTCAGCTCCCGTAAGATCACATCTCAAGTCTCACTGCTGCTGTGAACCAGACTGGGACCAGAAACTGCTCCCGTCGTCCAAAAAATGTCAAAGTCTGGAGGATTCAGCCCTGTTTCAATGCAGCCCACTGATGAAGTGAAGGTCTACTTTGACGTTATGATTCTGTGCAAAGTAAGCTGGGCATTTTTAACCTAATGACAGGTCAGGTAGTAGGTTCTGTTCCAGAGCAAAAATAATTCTAAAAATAATGTTCATAATGCATATCATGAATCTATTAATGTATATAATATTATTGGAAAATATTTTTCTTTTAAAATAGAGGTTTAGTCTGGGTCTTTCTTAATTGGATTAAAGCCAGCTAGTCTGGGTGCTTTGATGTGTACTAGTTTTGATACGTAAGAGAGGTAGAGTGTATTTGCATTTTTTGAATAGAGCATTCAAGAAGTGGGGTGAAATCTGGCACCTAGCTAGCAGAGACCAAGCAATATGTTTATATCACTAATAAAATTGACACTATGAAAGGGGTTTTATTGTTAGAAGAGACTGGTGATACAATGAGAATTTACATTCAATGAGCTGTGCTATGTATAACAAGACAACTGTTTTGTGTGTGTAGAGCAGAGGCAATGTGAGATCAAAAGCAGCTGTAAACCTTCAACTGTCTCCACAGGAACCAAAGTGAAAAGAACCTCATTTTGAATTTGTACGGTGAAAATGCTTTGCCTGGTGCCTGGCTAAGTCTATGGGTTGTTGTTATCTTAATGGAGATTAGTTTGGGAATTTGTTAAAAGCTATGATAGTAGCAATTTGTAGCCATGTATATATATATTTTAACCTGTGTAAATTAATAAAATGTTTCATTTAGCTTAATGTAAAACCTTGAGAACTGGTGATGTGATTCCTGAATTTAGAGTCACATCTCAAACATAACATTTGTTTAATGTTTCCCTCTGGGATTTTTAAGTAACTCCACTTTACCAACTGCATCGGTCGTTACAATGCAACACAAATTGGCAACCTCACTCAGAGATATAGGAGTGTAGTCCTTTAAACTGAACATCAAACATATAACGATTGTGATAATGATCTTCACTATTAAAATTGGAACTTGTTGGCTTGCCTGAAGTGTTAAATGTTAACATTTGCTCAAATACTTATACTAGCTTTCTCATCACATCTATCTTTGCAATTGTTCTAATAATAATACACACTAATAAATAAATTCAGAACAACTTAAAGAACTTGCATTTCTATCATGATTTTGGGTGAATCACCATGGTTTATTATTATTATATTCTACTGTACTAAAGCCCTGCACATTATTAAACACAATGGGATAGATTTTCACCTTTCAACACTCAGACAGAATGTAGTACATCATTCACCAGCTTCACTCTAACTGTCACCATTTGACATATTTATACATGGCACAAGTTGCAACAAAAACAAGTAATGTAATTCATAAAAATTGATATGGAGCTGGAGGAGCTGGTGGCCTGAAATTTGATTGTCCAGGCACTGGCATCTTGGTGCCATTATTTAAATGAGGTCCAAAGACCAATTCCTCACAATCCTCCACCTTTGGATGCTGGGATTGTTCCCTGTGCCCATTTGGTACTTCAAAACTGACCTAACTAATTCTCTAGGCATTGTACTTTTTCCAATTATAGATGGGAAGCTTGTTAATTAAAATGTCTTCAATAGATCATGTGACTTATGTTGATCATTGCATACTTATGTCTTGGAATTAAGCAATGCGAATTTAAACATTTTAAACATTAACAGAGAAAAATAATGGAGAAATTAATTTCTTACAGGTACATAAAGCACTTGAATACCAATATTTACACAACCAGTGCTCTGTGCCAGTATGTTGCCCAGCAGTAGTAGCAGTCCATTTCTTTCAGGATCCCTAAATCTTGACTCTTGATAACCTGAGCACTCCTGGATCAAGGTAAGTAGGGTGTATTCTTTTAGAGGGTGTGCATTCTGTATCAGACAAACAGAAACTCTATATGAAATTATCAATAGCTGTTTGTGGAGACATATATTGAGATGGTTTAAGCCCTGTCCTGGAGGCCTTGTGGTGGAGTGGGCAGCATCCCTGCCTCTGAGTCAGGAGCTCTGGGTTCAAGTCCCACTCCAGGACTTGATGGCTAAGGAAGATGCATTCACAACATGGCCAAACAGGTTGAGTAACAATCTGAAAACCTTTACAAAATACGCCTACGGCAGGTGGTAAGAGCAGGAGAGATTCTTGGCCAGCCGTGTGATAGAAAGAAAATTGGAGCCTCTACCATCACTATCCATAGTTCCAGGCTAGAACATGCATGTAAAAATGCATGTTGTACACAGCAACTCAGACCCCTTGGTGGGGGGGGAGGGGTGGGCAGTTTGCTGGATGGCTGGTCTGGATCACATTGGTGCCAATAGTGTGGGGCTTGATTCCTATTCTGGCTGGGGCAGATTCAGGACCTGCCCCCTTGCCCTACCTGTGGTGGTGGTTGGACCTGAGCAGAGAACTGACGAAGAAGAAGGAACCATGTCAAATGCCCTACTGACAAAAAAAAATCTACTGCCTGTTTGATGTCTCATTTATTCCATTTGAGGGCTTGGTTTCTGAAAGTAAGTTATAAAAAGGCTGTAACAAAGACATGTGCATTTGATGCAATGAGTGCACTGTAAAAATAATTGGAGAGAAGTCCCTCTGATACAACATACTACTCTTCCTTAATATTAAAGCAAGATGCTGGAAACTGAAACAAAAACAGAAAATGCTGGAAAAACTCAGCAGGTCTAACAGCATCTGTGGAGCGAAAACAAAGTTAACGTTTCGAGTCCGTATGACTCTTCTTCAGAACCTACTCTTCCCCCTTCCTTAGGCAACTTTGAATGTGAGACAATTAGAAATCAAATAAAAACAGTTATTTAAATCAAGGAAATCAGGTTGTTCAGAATGTGAAGCAATATCATAAAAAGCACATTCTCATGTCCAAGTCTTCATTTTGGCAAATACAATTGAAAACATCACAGGCAGAATCATCCTTGTTTGTCATTTGCTAGTGATTTGCTGATACCAAGTATAGCACACAACAAGAGAATTATAGTCAGATCAGTTTACACAAGACTTAACCTATGTTTGTGCACATTCTAAACCTGGCACCAATGTAACCTAACCTTTACTTCAGTACATGTGGCATAAGGTATTACAAATATCGCTACCTGGCCTTATTATGAAGCACATAGCTTAAGCATCCCCTTTGCATGTATTTACACATAGCTACGTCTGTCACAACATTTATCTGCAAGTAGGCAAACCACATCCTTACCATTGTCTCAACACAATATTCATCTTAAGCATCCTATTTGTGGACAATCATACATGCATAGTTTAGGATTATAGTCATTCACATTCTTAGGCCTGAGGCCTAGTCGAAACACCACAAAGAGCTGGGGAAAGGGCGTATTCAAATAGTTGATTAGAAATGGAGACAAGTTTTGAAACACAGGTAAGATTCCTGATTTTTCCCGGGAGTACCTGAAGACCATGGACATTACTGTGCCATCAGATCTTTCAATGGCTTTTTGCCAGAGAAACTAGTTCATATGAGTTACATTTTACCCTCCAGCTCCCAGCTTTGTGACTAGCCAGTTGGTAAAGTGAGCAACCAGGATTCATTAACTTCCCATAAACCACATTTAGCTAGAAGGTTTCTCATCTTAGGAAAGAATTTTCCCCCCATTGAGGGGGGAAGTGCATGAGCGGGTGCATGAGGGTGCGCCTCCGATTGGGGGCGCGCCGCCATTTTACGTGGGCCCGCCCAGCGTGACATCCGCCTGGAAGCACTATGCACTCCCTGTGTGGGTGGGGGGGGATTTCCCTCAGCCAAGGGTGCGCTCTTTCACGCATGCGCGCAAAATGGCACACTCATCTCCCTGAGGCTAAGTGCTGCCTCAGGGAGATCGGCACCAAATTTAAAAATGGTAAAGGTGCAAAAACAAAATTTCTCTGATGTGTTCCCTCATGTGACACTGTCACATGAGTTGGGACATGTCCATCACTTTAAATCATATATTTATTAAATTTTTAAATCCCTCATGAAACCTCATCCCGCCCATGGATGAGGTTTTGTGCTTTTTCTGAAGCCCGCCAGGGCTCCTGGCCTGCCCGCCAACCTTAAGGTTGGACAGGCAGGTACATTAATGAGGCTAATGACTTTGTCAATGGCCTCAATAGGCCGTTGACAGGTCGGCGAGCACACAGTTGATTCAGCTGCGCCCTCGCCAACCTGAAAATTGAATTGACGCAGGGTGATGTCGGGAGTTCTGTCTGACGTCATCCCGCGTCACTTTATGCGTCGGCAAGTGGGCCCTGCCCCCCCACCTTAAAGATCCTGCCCCCCCACCTTAAAGATCCTGCCCTTAGTTTCTGGTCAGTTTTACTGTTGAGTACAATCTGAGTACAGTATATCTAGAAAAGCAAACACCTTGAAAAACACTGATTGTCACAACTTTTAACTTTTTAAGATCAGTAGTTTATCTTTCACAGTAGTTCCTCTGTACACCTGGATTTTTATATTTGAGAAGTTAGTTTGGATAATCTGCCCTTGTAGAAGTATGTGAATGGGACTTGCACCAAATAGTGTACTAGTTCCTTATATTATGTAGGGAAGTGTGAAGTTTTTCACTTTGGTCGTAAGAATAAAAAAGCAGAATATTTTTTAAAAGGTGAGAAACTTGTGTTAATGTTCAAAGGTACTTGGGTGTGCTTGTACAAGGAAACACAAAAGGTTAGCATTCAAGTGCAGCAAGCAATTAGGAAGGCAAATGGCATGTTGGCCTTGATTACAAGGGAATTGGAGTACAAGAATAAAGAGGCCTTGCTACAATTGTGCAGGGTTTTGGTGAGACCACACCTGCAGTACTGTGTCCAGTTTAGGTCTTGCTTGGGGAAGGGGGAAAAGTGGCCTCAGGCAAGGGAAGAGGCTGCAGGACGAGAGCTGCACTGGGGAAGGAGGATATCCCAGGGTGTGTGTGGGGGCACATGTTGATCTGTGAAAGTGGTCTCAAGATGGTGAAGGCTGAGGTGGCAGTCTCCAGAGATGAGGCCAGATGGAGATGTGAGGGTGTGTGTGTGAGATTGGGTGGTGATGTCCCCTGAGCTGGCAGTGAATGAGATGCCAGTGAATGTGTGATGGGCTTAAGTGTGTGAGTTTAGAGTGATGAGAGAGTTACCATACCCTGGCTGCATGGATGAGATCATTCATCTTCTATCCACATTGGAGGGCCAACTTCTTCTGTGCAGCATTGGCACTGACCACCACTGCCATTTCATAAGAACATAAGAAATAGGAGCAGGAGTAGGCCATTCGGCCCTTCAAGCCTGCCCCGCCATTCAATAAGATCATGGCTGATCTGCCCCAGGCCTCAACTCCTCTTTTGTGCCAGCTCCTCATACCCCTCAACTCCGTGATATTTTAGAAATATATCTACTTCCTCTTTAAATACTTACAGTGATCTAGCCTCCACAACTTTCTGAGGTAGAGAATTCCAGACATTCACTACCCTCTGAGAGAAGAAATTCCTTCGCATCTCAGTTTTAAATGAGTGTCCCCTTATTCTGTAACTATGTCCCCTAGTTCGAGATTCCCCCAATAGTGGAAACATCTTCTCAACATGTCAAGCTCCCTTAGAATCTTGTACGTTTCAATAAGATCACTCATTCTTCTAAACTCTAATGAATAAAGGCCTAACCTGTTTAGCCATTCTTGATAGGTCAACCCCTTCATCCCAGGAATCAGCCTAGTGAATCTCTTTTGAACTGCCTCCAATGCCAGTATATCCTTTCTTAAGTACGGGGACCAAAACTGTGCACAGTACTCCAGGTGCAGCCTCACCAACAAGACAAGTAACAAGACTTCCCTATTTTTAGTCTCCAAATCCTAGCAGGGCAAAATTCCATTTGTCTTCTTAAGTACTAGCGGCACCTGCATGCTAACCTTTTGTGTTTCATGCACAAGAACACCCAGATCCCTCTGTGCTGCACTTTATTTTTGGAGTCTCTCTCCATTTAAATAATAGTCTGCCTTTTGATTCTTCCTACCAAAGTGCATGAGCTCACACTTTCCTACATTAAACTCCATCTGCCAAGTTTTTGCCCACTCACTCAACCTGTCTATATCCCCTTGCAGATTTCTTATTATATCCTCATCACAACATGCCCTCCCACCTATTTTTGTTTCATCAGCAAATTTGGATACATTACATTCTGCCCCCTCCTCCAAGTCATTAATATAGATAGTAAATAATTGAGGCCCTAGGACTGATCCTTGTGGCACTCCACTAGCTAAGTCTTTCCAACCTGAAAAAGACCCATTAATCCTGACTCTCTATATTCTGTGTGCTAACCAACCTCAACCCATGCTAATGCATTACCCCCAATACTGTGAGCTCCTATCTTGTGCAATAACCTTCTATGTGGCACCTTATTGAATGCCTTCTGGAAACCCAAATACACTACATTTACCGGTTCCCCTTTATCAATTATGCTCGTTATATCCTCAAAGAACTCTAGAAAATTTGTCAAACATGATTTTCCTTTCACATAACCATGTTGACTCTGTTTGATTGCGTTAAGCTTTTCTAAATGTCCTGCTATTTCTTCCTTAATAATGGACTCTAGCATTTTCCCAATGACAGATGTTAGGCTGACTAGCCTATAGTTTCCTGCTTTTTGTCTCCCTCCCTTTTTGAACAGGGGCATCACATTAGTGGTTTTCCAATCTGCTGGGACCCTCCGAAATCCAGTAAGTTCTGGAATGCCTCCAATGCCTCCACCATATCTGCAGCCACTTCATTTAAAACCCTTGGATGCAGGCCATCAGGTCCTGGTGACTTGTCTGCCTTTAGTCCCATTAGTTTCTGAAATATTTTGTCCCTTGTGATAGAGACTGTTGCAAGATCTTTCCTCCCATTAGCTCCTTGCTTATCTGATATCTTTGGGATGTTTATAGCGCCCTCCACAGTGAAGACCGATGCAAAATATTGATTTAAATTACCTGCCATTTCCCTATTCCCCGTTATCAATTCTCCAGTTGCATCCTCCAAGGGTCCCACGCTCACTTTAGCTACTCTCTTTCTTTTTATATAGCCGTAGGAGCTCTTGCTGCTTGTTTTTATATTTCTTGCCAATTTACTTTCATAATCAATTTTCTCCCTCTTTATTAGCTTTTTAGTCATCCGCTGCTGGTTCCTTAAAAATTCCCAATCCTCTGGCCTACCACTAGTTTTCGCCACAAAAACAAAAATTGCCGGAAAAACCCAGCAGGTCCGACAGCAACTGCAGAAAGAAAGACAGAGCCAACGTTTCGAGTCCGTATGATTCTTCATCAGAACTAAAGAGGACTAGTTTTTGATTGGATACTCTCCTTGACCGCCTTTGTTAACCATAGGTGGTTCATCCTTCTTGTCGAGTTCTTCTTTATAACCGGGATAAAATTTTGCTGAGCGTTTTGAAATATCTGCTTAAATGTCTGCCACTGCTTATCCACCGACTATTTAGTCTATTTTCCCAGCCGCTTTAGACAACTCTTTCTTCATACCTCTGTAATTGCCCTTATTTAAGTTGAGGACACTGGTTTGAGATCCATGTTGCTCGCCCTCAAATTGAATATAAAATTCTACCATGTTGTGATTGTTACCCCCTAGAGGACCCTTAACTACGAGATCCCTTATTAATCCTAACTCATTACACATTACTAGATCTAAAATAGCCTGTTCCTGCTTTGGTTCTGTAACATATTTCCCTCAGCAATAATCCCTGATGCACTCTACAAATTCATATTCCATGTTACCCCTGCCAAACTGATTTGTCCAGTCAATATGCAGATTATAACCACCCTTGACAACTGTAGCGCCCTTCTTACACGCCTCCACATTTTCCTGATTTATACTTTGCCCTACAGTGAGGCAGCTCTTCGGGGGCCTATAGATGACTCCCACCCGTGACTTCTTTCCCTTGCTATTCCTTATTTCCACCCAAACTGATTTTACATCACGATCTATTGCACCTATATCACTACTCACCACCGCACTGATACTTTCCTTTACTAACAGAGCTACCCCATGTCCTTTTCCTTTTTGCCTATTTTTCCAGAAGGTTCAATACTCTTGAATATGGAGTTCCCAGTCTTGGTCGCCCTGCAACCTCATCTCTGTAATAGCTATCAAATCATATCCATTTATTTCTATTTGTGCCATCAACTCATCTATCTTGTTACAAATGCTGCGTACATTCAGATTAAGAGCCTTAAGCTTTGACTTTTTACCATTATTACTCATTCTGGTTCTAATTTCTGCTGCACTCTTCTGCTTATATTCTCTGTCCTTTCCAGTCACACTTTGATTATCGTCCGCCTCTTCACTACCCTGCACCTCTGCTCTCTCGTTTATTTTTGATTTTCTAAACTGCCCCTCAATTGAACCCTCTCCCCCACTAATTAGCTTAAAGCCTTATCTACAACCCTAGTGATACAATTCGCCAGGACACTGGTCCCAGCATGGTTCAAATGAAGCCCATCCCAACGAAACAGCTCTTCCCCAGTCCTGGTGCCAGTATCCCATGTGTCGGAATCCATTTCTCCCACACCAATCTCTGAGCCACGCGTTTACCTCTCTAATGTTATTTACCATACACCAATTTGCACTTGGCTCAGGTTATAATCCAGAGATTATTACCTTTGTGTTTCTGCTTTTTAATTTAGCCTCGAGCTGCTCGTAGTCCCTCAGCAGAACCCCTTTCCTTGTCCTGCTTATGTCATTGGGACCTACGTGGACCACAACAACTGGATCCTGGATCCTTCCCACTCCAAGTTCCTCTCCAGCCCAGAAGAGATGCCCTTAACCTTGCCACCAGGTAGCCTTCAGGACTCTCTGTCTTTGCTGCAAAGAACAGTATCTATTCCCCTAACTATGCTATCCCCTATTACTACTACATTTCTCTTTTCTCCCCCCACTTGAATGGCGCTCTGTACCACAGTGCTGTGGCCAGTTTGCTCGTCCTCCCTGCAGTCTGTGCCCTCGTCCACATTGGGAGCAAGAACCTCATACCTATTGGACAAGGGCACTGGCTGAGGCTCCTCCAAAGCTAAATTCTGGATCCCCATACCTGCCTCACTCGCAGTCACACCCCCCTGCCCCTGACCACGGACCAAATATGATGTAATTAATCTAAGGGGTGTGACTGTCTCCTGAAACAGTGTCCAGGTCAGTCTCCCCCTGCCTGATGTGTCGCAGTGTCTGCAGCACGGACTCCAGCTTATCAACTCTGAGCTGAAGTTCCTCAAGCAGCAAACACTTGCTGCAGATGTGGTCACCGTGGATCGCACTGGCGTCCACCAAACAGACCACATACTATAGCTGTAACACATCGCCTGCCCAGCCATCTCTATTCTATTTAATTAATTAATTTGGATGTTAAATATTTTAATAGTGAATTTCTTAACTGTGCTCTTCAGCTGTAATAATGTCTCCTGATTTAAACCACTTGGCCAATCAAAAGAGACACGGAAGAGATACCCACCAATCACCTATCTGTTTTCTGTGATGTCACACACTGGCTCTGACAGGTAGATACAGGTTGAAGGAGCCTCTCTGCTGCCGTTGCCCTTCTCACGCTGGTCCGCTCTCTACGTGCTCCCGGCTCTCCACTCGCTGTTTTAAACTGGGAAAATCTCAGCTCTCCTCTCACTGTTTAAAACTGTGAAACTCTCAGCTCTCCTCTCACTGTTTTAAACTGTGAAACTTCCAGCTCTCTTCTCGCTGTTTTAAACTGTGAAACTCCCAGCTCTCTTCTCGCCGTTTTAAACTGTGAAACTCCCGGCTCTCTTCTCTCTGTTTTAAACTGTGAAACTCCCGGCTCTCTTCTCGCTGTTTTAAACTGTGAAACTCCCGGCTCTCTTCTCACTGTTTTAAACTGTGAAACTCCCAGCTCTCTTCTCGCTGTTTTAAACTGTGAAACTCCCGGTTCTCTTCTCACTGTTTTAAATTGTGAAACACCCAGCTCTCTTCTCGCTGTTTTAAACTGTGAAACCCCCAGCTCTCTTCTCGCTGTTTTAAATTGTGAAACTCCCAGCTCTTTTCTCGCTGTTTAAAATTGTGAAACTCCCAGCTCTCTTCTCACTGTTTTAAACTGTGAAAATCCCAGCTCTCTTCTCGCTGTTTTAAACTGTAAAACTCCCTCAGTCACCAATCTACAACTGAAGCTCTCTACTGCAGCCAACCACAGCACTCCAGTGCAGACAAAGTCAGCACTATAAGATAGCCTACTTTTATACTCTCTGAACCTAGCCTCTGAAAACCTGATTAAGCCAGTTATCTAATTACCTAGTTGCAGTTGCAAGCAGAGCCTGTGTGAGCCATGTTTTAAGGCTGGACTAAAACTCACTTCCTTCCAACCCTAACAGCAGCTTTTAGTTAATTGCTAAATTAAAGAAAGACCAGGCTTTAGATAGAATTTAACCCTTAATTTAACCCTTAAACTCCCTCAGTCACCAATCTCTGACTGAAGCTCCCTACTGCAGCGAAACACAGCACTCCAGTGCAGACCAAGCTGGAGTGGTAATGCAGTTGCCCCTCCTGCGGCCAGAGCGGGGGTAAAGGACATCACAGCGGGCCTCCATGGTGTCCAAAAGGTGCTCAAGGGCTGCAGTCTTCTTGCTTTTTGGGGCCATGTCTTCTTTGCTGCAGTCCTGGGCTGGAAGCACTTAGCGTGGCTGTACTTTAAATGTGGTGCCTGGCGTGGTGAAGCGGCAAGGTGAAAAGTGCACAAATGAGGGCCTGCCCAAACATGGAAATGAGGTGTTTCCTGGTGGGCAGAAATAACGCGGTGGGTTTGGGATGATACAGTGTGAAAACCTGCCATCGCGGCCGACGGGTAAAACGCCATTTTACCCGCCCACTACCGCACTTAGTACAAACCTGGGACGATTCCGCCCAAAGAGGAATTGCAATTTAATTTCACAATCTTCTTTTTAGGCCTGGATTTTCACTCCCGAGGCATGCAGAGTCAGAAAACCTCCGGGCTCGCTGGACCCACCTTGGGTAAAGGGCCCTGAATGGTCGGATCATCATTCCTTGGTGTGGGGGATGGCGGGGGTGGGGGGGAGAGAATGGGAGGAAGTCCAGGGAAAGGTGTGGTATGAAGTCAGACCTGCCATTCCTGGATGCAGGCCAGAAGCAGCCACAGGGCTTCAGAGTGCCAAGAAAGGCTCACCTCGGTTCTCTGCAACTTCTTCTTGATTGCTTTGTTAAATATTAGGCCCTCCAGGCCTCACCCCCATGCACTCCCAATGCCCATACATGCAAACTCATGCCTACCCATGCCCACCCACTCCCATGGCCCCTTATAGCTGCTATGCCAACATGCTAATCCTTTCCCCTCACCCATCACCCTTTTCCTTTACACCCTCCATGCCAACTCACACAGTATCTACCATGGGCAGACTTCAGGAGCCATGTTGAGATTAAATAAACTGAAGTTCTAAATATATGCTGCAGTCTTCACTATATAAAAAAACACCTCCATTCATAGAATACATTTAAATCCCCTCGAGCACTTAATCCCTTGTAAAAACAAACATCTGTATTCATAACAAAAAAAAAGTGCTGGAAAAACTCAGCAGGTCTGACAGCATCTGTGGAGCGAAAGACAGAGTTAACGTTTCGAGTCTGTATGACTCTTCTTCAGAACTGTTTTGTATCTGTACTCATAAGCCACATCAAAGACAGCTAATCCTTTAATAGCCTCTTGGAGCTGTCAATCAAACTATGAACTTAGAGCTCTTACACCATGTTAATAATAGGTTGTGGAAGCACTCAAGTAGTAATAATGCTATAAAGATAGCACTTAGGGTTATGTCAACAAACAGCCATTGAAACTGAAAGCACAGATTTGTTTTCAACTCATAGACACAGGCAAGCTGGTATTTTTCCATATTTAAGAGGCTGGCCCTTGAAATAACTTGACAGTTCTACAGAACTTATCTGCCCTTTATATGTATTCACGTCTACTCTAAAAATTCGCAACTCATACACTGTGGGACAGGCCCTTGATCCAGCAAAAATGGAGTCTGCTTGAACTCAAAACCAAAATGGCATTCAGTGAGCCAATGGCAGAAATGTACACACACAGCCTGGACACCATTTTTGACCAAATCTTCTACTTCCTACATATGTTGAAGGAGAGACTCTGGAATATGTTGAGCACTTTCCTTACCTTGGCAGCCCCCTCTCTTAGAAGCCACCATTGATAAGGACATCTAATATCAGATCAGCCGTACCAACTCACCCTTCTACAAACTACAATGAGTTTTTGACAATAAAGACTTCCGCAAGTCAGCAAAAGTCCTAACATAACAGTTGTCATCACCACATTCCTGTACTGCAGTGAGACTTGGACTGTGTATCAGTAACAAGTAAGAATGCTAGAAAAATTCCATCAACAACGCTTCTGCTTCATCCTCCGGATTCAATGGAAGGACCATTGAACAAATGCTAGTGTCCTTCTTGAAGCCAGTTCCACAAGCTTTCAGACAGGAGTCCTTGAATAATCAACATTGATGAACTGGAGACTGTGTCCGGATGACAGAAAAGCATCTCTCCTTCAGGTGTTGTTTTCTCAACTCTCAGATGGCCAGTGTTCCAGGTGAGGATGAATAAAATGCTTCAAAGACACTCTGAAGCTCCCCTTGAAGTGCGACAGCATTGTCATTGCTGACTTGGAGGAGCTTGGTACCAATTTTTCAAAATGGCAACATTTTGCTACATTTTATTAAGCTGCAATATGTTTCGACTCACAACATCTTAAATATTGAGAAAAAGTGGTGGCAGAGAAGGAAAGTAAAAGAAGCACTCCAGATCCCACTACCTCATGGAACATCCTGTCCCATGTGCTCAAAGATCTGCGGATCGAGAATTGGCCTTTTCAGTCACATGGAGACCGATGGCAGAAATCATGATCCAGAGTAGATATTACCCTTGAATCAAGGGATGGCTGCCAATGATGATGACAATACAAGTTTGCCATAACTCTTCTGCATTTCAATTCTATTCCTCTATAAATGAAGTCCAATGCTTTGTTTAATTTCTTTAGGGCCTTAATGACCTGGTCATGACTTTTCATGATTTATGTATCTGTATCCTAAATTCCTCTGCTGTTCTACCCCATTTAGGCACTTATTTTCCAAGAAGTGAGTAGCCTCTGTATTATTCCTATCAAAATGTACCACATCACAATTATTTATAAAAACAAAAAAACTACTGCGGATGCTGGAAATCCAAAACAAAAACAGAGTTACCTGGAAAAACTCTGCCAGAGCTGCTGAGTTTTTCCAGGTAATTCTGTTTTTGTTTCACAATTATTTTTATTGGCATTGATTTGCCAAGTACACATCCATGCTACAAGGTTATTAATGTCTTGTATTTCATCACACACCTCTTTTATATTAACTACACTGCCTAATTTGGTTTGTGCTGCAAATGTTGAAATGCATTTCCTACTCCTGAGGCCAAATTGTTTATGTAAATAATGAACAACAATGGTCCATTGATCCTTGCAGAACACCACTTCCCTCTTTTTGAGATTGTGAGTGTAACTTTGACTCTCAATTTACTGTTCTTCAACCAGCTTGCTATCCATTCTGCTACTTTCCCGCAGACTCCAGATATTCTGACCTTTGCCATCAATCTGCTATGGGACACTTTATCGAAGACCTTTTGAAAAGTCCATGTATATAATGTCTACTATATTACCCTTATCTACAATTTCTGTTACTTTTTCAAAATGATTAATAAGGTCAGTCAAACATGACTTCCCTTTTTGAAATCCATGCTGACACACTCTTCATTTGAATGGCAGCTATAGCTCAGTCATAGCACTCTCACCTTTGAGACACAGGTTCCAGTTTCAAGTTCAGCTTGTCCAGCAAAGTTATCTCTGGCATGCTGAACAATATTTTTCCCTCAATCAACATGCAAAAACAGTTTTTCTGGTCATTACCACATTGCTGTTTGTTGGAGCTTGCTGTGTTTTCTACATTACAGCAGTGACTATAAAGTGCCTGAGACATTGAGTGGTCATAAAAAGTGCTATATAAAGGCAAGTTTTTGTTTTTTCATTATATTTTCATTTCCTATATGTTTTTCTATTACATCTATGGGTACGAATTCATTAGCATTCCTACCATGACATGAAGCTAATTGGTCTATAGTTCCTTGACCTCTTCTATCTCCCTTTTTAAGTATAAAAATCACATTAGCTGTCCACCATCCACTGACATGAGTCCTTTTCTAATGAATCATATATATAAAATGGGGCCTCTAATATCTCTTCCCTAACTTAATATGCAAAGACAAAAGCTGTCTAGATCAGAAGTTTTATCCTGTTAATTACCAATGATCAATTATCTCCACTTTTCTATTTTAAATGTCTTTATATCATTTTGATCTCTTTTCATAATGTCATGGCCACCAAGAGAAAGTCATTACTTAATATTTCCACCATTTTGTTAACATTACCTGTGAGTTTGTAACGTGTATCCCTTTGTGACCCTATCCATAGCCTGATTTTTATCATGTTATTTATTTGTAGCATAATTTATTTTTTCATTTTATATGTCTTGATAATTTAATATTGTGGTTTATCTTTGCTCCCTAATTGATTTTTTAAACTTCTTTCCTAACCTTTTCTACATAACCTTCTGACATTTTCTCCTTTGTTGTTTCTGTATTCAGCGTATGGCTTTTATTTAGTTTCAATTTTGCCCTTATTTCTTTATTCATGTTTGATGTGTTATTATTGATTAGATTGTTTTGGCTTTTTAGTGGAGCATATTTCTTCTGGATTACATTGACAACCATTTTAAATGTTCCATATTGCTGTTCTATTTCTTTGTTTGTCAGTAAAAAAATCCAGTTTATGTTTCCTAGTTCCATTCTCATCCCCTTAAAACCAGTTTTTGTTTTCCAATTATTACTTTGATCTTTGTCTTATTTGAGCCCTTTTCATTCTTTATCTTAAACTTTATTATTTTGTGATCACTGTTGCCTGGATACTCCTCTCGATTTTTTTCATTTGTTCTGGGTCATTTCTCATTATTAGATCTAGTAGTGCTTCCTCTCTTGTAGGGCATTCTACACACTGGGTAAGAAGGGCCTCATGCACATATTATGAAAACTCAAATCCTTTTACTCCTTTTGCTCCCTTTTCTTGCCAGTTCATTGCAAATGGTTAAAATCTCATCTGGGGTAAAATTTTGGTCTGTTTAAAGTGCAGCAGTCATTCACAATTATATCAGCCCAATATACAAATAGTTTTAAAACTAGCCATCAATCATCCTATCGATTATTTAAATGAACCACTTTGAACTATTGGGTTAGAAATCTTCTTCTTTGTATACAAGAGTATTATGTTTATTTATAAAGATGCAAAAGAAAAACCACGTAGAAGAATGAACATAGTCCCCACCACTTCAAATGTCTGTGTTTAAAATAGGCAATCACTTATATCAATCAAAAAGCAATAACCATTATTATTAACATCAATTTCCAAGTTGCTAGTTGTAGCATCTTAAGTGCCCCATTTATTTTGGGCAAACACAACTGTTCTTACTGTGGAGTGAATACACATAAATGTATTCTCCATTAATTTGTACATGTATATATAAAACAGTCAGGGAATGATACAAAGGATAACACTCCCTTTGTATCACCTATTTGTAATCTGCTGGAAATTAAATAGCGGAACAAAAACCCCTAAGAAATAGCTAGCAAAGACTTGGGACTGAATATTATGGGGGTGGGGGGGGGGGGTGGGGGGGAGATGAACAGCTCGCACACCCCCGCCCCCCCCCCCCCCCCCCCCCCCCCCGCACCCCCTGAATGCAAAGTTGGCCTGGAGCCAAAAACACCCCTGGTAGGGTCATGTAAAATGCAGCCCTTGGTTTCTAATCTAACACAGAGCTCATCAATGATGTCATGAATCTGCCTGCCACAAGTGGTGGTGACTATAACTCAATATTTTGAAATAGAACATTTCTCATAGGTGTCAATTTAACATCCTATCTGATGCAATAAAATTTCAAAGTGATAGATTTTGCTGGAATCTTTACTCCTCAGTCTCCGATTGTGATTACTTTCCTGGTTGCTTGCTTAACCTGAACCTGACTGTGTGCAACTTCAATGTCCTGTTCGATCCTGAACCTCATTGCCACTACTACTAACTTCTTTATTCATGCCATTAACACCTCTAGGCTTGACTTCTTTTTTCTGGCCCCTTAAACTCCAGCCTACATATACTGCAATATATCCAGAACTCACCACCTTCATTCTATGTGCGCTAAGTCTTGCTGGGCCTATCACCCATCATCACAAATCTTCACATCCATTCCCATTCCCCAATTCATTGCTCTTGAAATCCTTATTCAGCAAATTCTGAACAGTACCACCTTCATTTGCCAATTGTTCCATGACATTGTCCTTGTCTAACCATCCATCTGCCCTATCCCTGCATCCTTATCCAATGCTATGTCTACACCTGGGCCTTCTACTCTTCCACTTAACCATTGATGACAGAGTCTTCAGCCACCTTGCTAAATTCCACCACTGCTCCCCCCACCCCCCCACCCAACCCTTGCCCACCTTCTAGAGTCTTTAAGATATAGCTCTTCAACTACTTCAATCATACAGCCATTCCCGGATTCATTCCCCATCCTCGATGCCTTGACCTGCCTGGTTTGAATGTAAATAAAACCTTGGCAGTTAACTGTTTCCTGGTGCATTCTCCATGGCAACGCCTCTACCAATCAGAATCTACTCGCCAACCAATCTGCGCTCTCTTCTCATGCAGTATAAATGTTGTTCCCTTTAGAATTGGTATTCTTGCGAATCTAACCTGATGAGTGCAAGATGAAAAGCTTCAATAGCATGTCTCTTTTCTCAGCAATACTCAAATCCTAGATTAACAGTTACCTATCTTACTGCAGAAGATGAGATCTAAAATGTTCTGGCCTATTGTAACCGAAACATGATCGTCATTCAAAATAAAAGAAGAACACATAGAAGCCATGTCTGAAAGAAATTATTTATAGTCATTCAGTATCATGATATTTGCACATGCTATGACTATCTGCATCCTTTCCGGAGCTAAGCATACATCAACAGGCAAGTCCAAAGTTGATAGACTGGAGACAGTGGGGACTTGGGTGATGGATTATTGCCCTAGAGGTTCATTTTGTACAGATACCTCTGGAAAAACTCCCTGAGCCCTGAATGCCATTTCATTATATGAGCAGTTTTAAGAAGTAGTCCACAGGGAACTTAAATAATATATATGTTAAAAATCAATTTTTGCTTTGAGCATTGTCACTTTAAAAAAATGGTTGGCAGACTGTCACTCACTTTTTATTACCATAAACAACTGTCCTGAATAAACTGCTAAATGTTCGAGCAGAGCCAAATTCTTTTTAAGATGTTATTTGCTTATGGACATGGTAACTTTATAAATTTAAAGGCGTGGGGGTTCAACAATAAAGTTACTAAATGGAAGTTCTATTATTTATATAAGGAAACTAATGATGAATGGCCTTTTTGAACAATCATTCCTTCATAATTGATTCTCAAGCTTTAGGTATAAGGTTTATTTGCAATATGATTGTGTAGATTTTACATTTCACTTCTAAGTAAATACATTACACCTTTGTAAAATTGAGTTATATGCCAATCTACAGAAAGAATGAATCTGAAACTCCTTTTTAGTTCAAAAACATGTATAATGATCCATAGTGTAAGAACATGCCCAGTGTTTTAAATTGTTTATTTTTTGGTTTTTCTTTCAAAGCAGGCACACGATCCCATGATCAGAAAAAAAAAGTTAAAATGTCACAGGTGGGGAACTTTACAGCAAAGATGTGTGGCAAATATCCACTGTGTTAGCATGACTGGTCTTGTAAGTTAAAAATACTTGTAGAAGCATAGAAACAAGACTGTCAAAGTCTGAATTCTTGAAGAAGAAGTTGGGGTGTGTTCATGTTGAAAAAATACGTTCCTGGTGGTAATGCATTATATATTGTTCAATAGTTTAAGCATGTAATAACTATATAGTATTTTACACCTTAGAAGTTACGCTGGATGTGAAAAACATATTTACACTTAATTTACCCAACACGAAAATCTATAGTTTTTTTTAGTTTGAGGCACAGTTTGAAATGTACTTGTCCTATTTAGTTTTTCTCTGGGACGTTATTTATTTCACCTTACAAATAAATAATTCCAGTAATAGAACTATCTTGAAAGAGAAGGAATTTGATTGTATGGAATTATACTGTTATTTTTTCAAGAGTCATTCATTGCAATATATATTCTTGCAACAATCTGACTCTAGTTTATTTTTCGTATTTATAACTACATATGCAATGAATTAAAGTATTTTGACAAAATAATCAATACATCAGGTGTAAAGTTATACAGCGATATATTGTGCAGGAGCGGATTATAGTGATACATGGTGAGGTGAAAGTAATTTATGAATCAATTTAAATTATCAGTTTATTATCAGCTTGGCTTAGTGCCAGTACTCTCACTTCTGAGGCATTATGCTGGGTGTTCAAGCTCCTGTCAAGGTTTTGAGGACATAATCTAGGCTGATACATCGGTACAGTACTGAGGAGGTGCAGCATTATTGGAGATAATGACCTGGATTTTGCAGTCTGTGGCAAAGGCACTGTGCTCACCATTCATTACCTTAATAGATGTTCGCAGACCTTTTATAGGCTTTCGAGCGGCAACTTCTCTACCTGCAATATGGCTGCCACATCTGCCTGCATACAACAGTGGCTGTATTTAGAAAGTAATTCACTGGAACCACCTTGGGACATGATCTGACACTACATAAATTCAAGTTCTTTATTTATGAAATATGCTGTAACCAAAAGCAATGTTTGCCTGAAACTTCAAAATGGTGAAATTTCTGATCCTGCAGAAAGCATGGATATTTCCTTGGTCCAGAAGAGCATGGAGAGAACAAAAGGAAAGGATTTGCCTTTATATTCAAAGCACTTATTTGATTTTGAATTAATATCTTTAGTGTGAAACCCAGAATTCTATTTGGCTCTTTATAGCTTTTCCGTTCATGCTTATAAAGCCCTTTGAACTCCTAGGCCTCTACATTCCTCATCATGAGTAAAAAAAAATCACATGACTTTATGTATATTTTCACTGTTCTCTCCCCAAAATATGGCTCTTCATGTTTCATTGCATCCGTTATCTGTGTACCCTATCCATTAATCAGTCTTTGTCTTCCCTCCAGAAAATTCAACTTAGATGGACAGGGCATGCATGGATTACTACAGAAACCCCAAGCAGATCTTCTAGGGGAAAGTGTCTCAGGACAAACAACATCAAGGTGGCCCTGACAAACAATATAAGGACACCTTAAAAAAGAGTCCTACAAACTTTTGCATTGCAGACCACCTCTCTTGGGAAAACATTGCAGCCAGCCAGCCCATGTGGAGGCAAGCACTGAAAC
Source organism: Cetorhinus maximus (assembly GCF_964194155.1). Classification (NCBI taxonomy): domain Eukaryota; kingdom Metazoa; phylum Chordata; class Chondrichthyes; order Lamniformes; family Cetorhinidae; genus Cetorhinus; species Cetorhinus maximus. The sequence goes on along the minus strand of NC_135884.1, from coordinate 27,248,229 downwards.
TTGGTCTAGCATGTTTGAGGACCCTCAATACCCAACTCGCAACATCTGTTGTGCCCAGAGGAAGGCTAGAGGTGGCACAGCTGCATAAGTTGCCCCAAGCAGCAACAAAGACAACATGAAATGCCAGTTCTCTGGACATCCCTGCCAGTTCCACATTGGACTCTTCAGTCATGACAGGACCCACAGAAGATGATAAAATCACTTATAGCTTGGATATACTTGAACAACATGGAGTCTACCAACGTTCTGTTTATATTCTGTGCAAGCAGATGGGTTTTGAGTGGGTTAAAATCTATCCCTCTTTCTCAATTCATAACAATTTTTTTTTTACATGGCATCATGTAAAACACCTTCTAAGAATCCACATATACACCTATTGCAATGGTTTCTTCAAAAAAATTAAACTAATATAACATGTCCTAATCTTGATAATCCATTGTGACTGTTCCTGATTAAGCAGTTCTTCCATTGAGATTTTGAAATGAGTGCAAATACATTCAATTAGCCATGCTATTCGCTTTATTGGGATAGTTGTTGCATAGAGAGCTGCTTATGATTTATTAGAACTATCGTAAAAAGCAGATTCAATTTTTCTAAGCAATGAAACAATGACAGAATGCAAAAGCATTCGCTATCATTGCCGCTCTGAAAGTGACAGCAACTCCTGGAGTCTACACATGCACATTTAAATATGGAGATCAAGAAGCTGCTGTAAGTGATTCCAGGCTGTTCTAGAGGGTGCGCTGTTGAAGTCCCCCCTGCCTGCAATCAAATGGAAATTATTGAGCTGACAAAAATATTGTCCTTTTACACCATTATTCTCACTGTTAAAACCCTTGAAAAAGTTACACTTGGTTGTAGGAGGCGTAACTAGGTTTTTAACATGTACAAAGTTCATAATTACAGCCAAACACCCTCACTGGGCCTGAAAGGGAATTTTATATTTGTGAAGTATCAAATTTCTCCACTATGATCAAGAATTCCACATACTTATGAAATAGATTTTTGTTTAATGTTTGTGATATTTTAGCTTCCACCTTAAGCCCATATATGTTTCCCAATCATTGATTTCGCTATTTATAAAATTTAAAATTAAAAGTGAAGGGATTCATAGTTTTTAATTCTTGATTTACTATCTGTGAGAATTATTATGTATTCACTGGGTTGCGGTATATCTTGATGTTTAAATTATCTCAGAACAATGCAGAGATGGCACTAGTTCCAGATCTACAACGCGTTTATTTACAATACTTTAAAACATCTCAGAACTCACAGGATTTGTACACACACACATGATGCCAGCCAGAACCCAGGACAGAATTTCACAGTTGGCATGCGGGGGTGGGCCCGACACGCATGCGTGTAAAATGACACGTGATGGCATCGGGCATGCGTCCCGATATCATAGAGTCATAGTCATAGAGGTCTATAGCCCAGAAAAAGGCCCTTCGGCCCATCAAAACCACCGCATGCCATCATGATATTTCGGAAGGCGAGCGCGCTATGAGTTTGGAGGTGCACCCGCCATTAATTAACGGGCCAGCCAAGGCCCTTGAGGCAGCAATTAACAATGATTTTGTGCAGCCCGTGCGATTTTCAGGGCATTGCACAGGCGCAACGGGCAGGCGGGTAGGCCACATTCTTAAAAGCCTCAGCCACGTGTGGGATAAGAGGGGTGAGTGGGCTCGCTAATGTGAGTTGTTAGAACTTTAGTTTATTACTTACTGCTGCTTGCTTGTGTGAACAGAACAACTTCATTTCGCTTCAGAGCTGCTTTGACAGAAATAACAGGCTTCGGTTCAGGACTCTGGAGGAATCATAACACTTGGCGCCTTCCAGATATCAGACAGCCTTCCCTTACCCTGGGAATGGGGATTTTGCTCTCCATTGGAGTTACCTCCTCTGAGGAGGGAGAGAGGGCCAGAAGGGAGAGGAGGCCAGGAGTCCATATTCAACCTCCAGGGGAGCCACCTGTGGGAGGACAGGTGCAGGCACAAGGGGCGCAGGACCAACAGGAAGTGCAAGGCGGAAGGGGCCACAGAAGACGCCACTATCCTGCTGCCAGGGTTTACAGGCAGCGATGCAGCTACCTCAATATGTCTGAGGCGCAATGCCGAAGGAGGCTCCGTCCCTCAAGGGAGACCGTGACCTCCATCTGTCAGGTGATCGGCCCTGAGATCAGCTCCGACAGTGTGGGTGGACACCCCATGCCAGTGGTGCTGAAGGTCAAGGTGGCCCTCAACTTCCATGCCTCCAGCTCTTTCCAGGGGTCCGTGGGTGGTCTTTGTGGAGTCTCCCGATCAGCTGTCCACAGTTGTGTCAAGCTGGTGACAGAGGCTCTGTTCAGGCATGCACTGACTTTCATTCACTACCTCATGGACGAAGCCAGCCAACCAGAGCGAGCCACAAGCTTTGCAGCAATTGCTGGATTCCCCCGCATCCAGGGTCCAATCGACTGCACACATGTGGCCACCAAGATGCCAGCGGGTGAGCCCGGTGCCTTCGTCAACAGGAAGGGCTTCCACTCCATGAACGTGCAGATAGTGTGTGAACACAGGATGCAGATTCTGCAAGTCTGTGCAAGGTACCCAGGCAGCTCCCATGGCGCTTACATCCTGAGACACTCCCAGGTGCCGAGGCTCTTCAGTGCTCCAGCCCGGCTGGTGGATGACAAGGACTATCCCCTCAAAAGGTGGCTCATTACGCCCCTTCGACTTCCAAGAACAGAGGCTGAGCAGCGTTACAATAGGAGATATGCATTCGCAAGGGCCGTGGTAGAGAGAACGATTGGTCTTCTCAAGACGTGTTTCTGATGCCTGGACCGCTCAGGGGTTGCACTCCAATACCACCCAGATCGTGTGTCACTGATAGTGGTTGCAGGCTGTGCTCTCCACAATCTGGCACTGGAAAGGGGGGAACACAGTGGAGGAAGAAGATGTTGACGCAGCTGCTCTGGCAGCAGGTGATGAGTCCAGTAGTGAGTCTGAGGATGAGCACGGTCTGGAGAACGCTGCGGGGATAGACGCTGACCTGGGCAACCTCCAGGGAGGCAGGGACACTCGGGAGGCTTTGATCCAACGCTCCTTCAGCTAGCCTACCAAAGATGAACTACCACCACATGCCAGGGCTGCAGGCTCCATACTCAATACCTGAGAGCAACATTTGCTTGGTTAAAACATGCACTATGTGCCATTTCAATAAAGCTCAATGACAAACAAGTCACTCATAACACCATGGATTCCCCTTCACCTGCAGAACTAATGAAGCACCCAGAGGCTTGTTGACAATACATTTAATGATTTGCAGCTTGGCATTTTCAAACTAAATGAAAAGGCGTTGAATATCACACCAACTTAACATTAATTTAAAAGTGATGCAAAATAAAACCAGTAGAGACAAGCCCATGTTGTGCCTAAGGTGCTTTATGTTTACACTTGTGGGTGCTCCATCTAGGTGCTCCCACCTCGCTGGACTGGCATTGGAGACAGCCTGCTCACTCTGCTGTTCTGTTGGCTTTGATAACCTTGGCGGGTGTCCTCTGGCCCTTGGAGCCGGTGCTGGCCCTGCCTGGGAGGGAGTGGCCAGTGGCACAGCTGGCATCTCCCCAGTCATCGCAGCCTCATCAGATGCCACGGTCACTGGAAGATGGGTGGAGGAGCTGCTGCCGTTATCCGGAGCACCCTGAGAGGAGCCCGCAGAGACGACAGGCAGCTGATGCGCCAGCATGAGGTCGTTTAGGACCTCCCTGCTCACCATTGATGGATGGGCACCCAGCTGGGATACTGGGTGCCCAATCCATCTCCCACACTGACACTGACCACCTGAGGTCATTGCCGCTGTGAGGACTTGCAGGTCCGAGCGCATTCCCAGGAAGCCCTGATTGTTCTCCTGGAGGAGCCTCTTCATGAGAGTCACCACTCTCTCCATAGAGGAGGCAGTGTGCTCGGCCATGAGAGTCATTGCATTGCTCATGCTCCGCAAGGACTCCTCCATCACGGAGACCATGGCACGCATTCCCTCATGTATCTCCGCCAGATCCTCCCGCACACCCTGCTGGACTTCCAGCATCTGCTGCCTCAGGGATGACTCCAGAGGCCCATCATCAGCTACTGACGGAGCATGTTCCTGATCCCCAACATTCCTCCGACTGCCGGCGCCCTGGGCACTCTCTGCCTCCGCTTGCACCTCAAGTGAGTGTGAAGTGCCCTCACCGCTGTGCACCGAGACACTAGCCGACGATCTTATTCCCACCGAGATGCTGGTATCTGTCCTGGTGCCTGGCTGAGAGGATGTGACGCTGGTGCGTTCGTGTCTTTTGTGCCCTCAGGGGTCAGCGGCGGTCCCTCAGCCTCCTGAGACTGGGTGTGCTCTGGTGAGGCTGAAAGGAAGAACAAGGACATTTGATTAGTAGAAGTTGTTACACTGTTAATGTGCATGCCTGGCACCTGGATCAGGATGCGCTCCTCTTTCCATTATCAATGGGGATCCCATGCTGGAGGCTGTAATCAATATACAGTCAACAGTGGAATGGTTGGAGACATTGTGGCCTGAGTGCACGGCACTCTTACCTCCCAGTGGCACCCCAACCTCACCACGGCCGGTTGATCTAGGCGCATGGCACCTCTCCAGCTCCAGTGCCTCTTGCTCATATCTGGTCAGTATGAGAATGTGGAGCCGCCCTCCGCCAGTCTGCCGTCGCTCTGCATTATTGTGAGCTGTCTTCTCCCGAAAGGAGAGAGGAGCATTGATTAGTCCACCCTGTGCCTGCATTGCCATTGCAGCCTGGCCAACCCCACCTGAGGAAAACCTGGCAGGGCTCATCCGATTCGTGACCCTGGAGCTGCCATACACTTATTCCAAGCAGCCAGGGCTCACCCCCTTGCCCAGATGCTGCCTCCATGACATTTAGCACTCACACTCTAAGACCTTCCAAACGCCTGACCACTACCACCTAGAAGGACAAGGGCAGCAGATAGATGGGAACACTGCCACCTGGAAGTTCCCTTCCAAGTCACTCACCATCCTGACTTGGAAATATATCACCGTTCCTTCACTATCGCTGGGTCAAAATCCTGGAACTCCCTCCCTAACAGCACTGTGGGTGTACCTGCACCACATGGACTGCAGCGGTTCAAGAAGGTAGCTCACCACCACCTTCTCACGGGCAATTAGAGATGGGCAATAAATGCTGGCCCAGCCAGCGAAGCCCACATCCTGTGAATGAATGAATAAAAAAAACAAAACTGTGAGGTGCGGGTTGGGGGGTGGGGTTGGGGGGCTGGGGGCTGGGGGTGGGGGGGGCAACCTAACTGATGTGCTGTGACCAATGCCAACACGGTACTCACCCTTCTCAGTCACAGGAAGTCATTAAACTGCTTGCGGCACTGCACCCAGGTGCGTCTCACCACATCATGGGAGCTGACCTGTGATGCCACCTCCTCCCAGGCATGTTTGGTAAGGTGGGGCGGCCTCCTTCTCACGTCCCTTGGGACAAGAATATCTTGGCGTGCTGCCACCTCCACAAGGAGGGCAATGAGGCACTCATCGGAAAACCTCGGGGCTGACTGCTCCGCTGACCTGCCCTCCCGCCTGGCCTGCTCTCCGACGACGTTGTCCATTCCAGCTAACCAAACTCAATGGCAGCCTTAGGACGGCTGCCTGCGCTGTTTATGAATAGGCCGCCAATCACTATTGGACCCGGTGGTCATTGGCCTCTTGCCGCCACCCGCCCATTCCCGCAGATCTCGGGAGCCATGAAAATCGCGGTGCGCACCCAATCACGGCCGGCAGTCAGATTGCCGACCACCCCTGCCCTCTCCCACTGAGCCCACCCGCCAACTGGAAAATTCTGGCCCAGGTTTTCTGGAACCTTCTCTGTTTAATTAGCTCTCTAGCTTCATTCATAGGCTGAAGCAATCATGTATAGTTACATAGGTCAGAGAACCAACTATTATAATCAATCAATCAAAACATTGAACACCACAAAAATATTTCAGTATGCTTGTCTGTTTGCCTTGCTTGATGATGTCACTGCTGCTGGAGAAGAGAACTGACTAATATAATTAAACACAGATCAATCAAACCATTGAACACTACATCTTTCCCCCCTTTTAACTAAAGACCTTATTTACAATTAAATCATTCCAAGCAACAAACATACACAAGACCAGTCACTTATTAAACTTCAACTTATCCGTTTTCGCTAAGTTTCTTTTAGTCTGCGGCAGGTGGTGGGGGAACCAACAAGAGGGAAAAACCTGCTTGACCTCATCCTCACCAACCTGCCTGCTGCAGATGCATCTGTCCATGACAGCATTGGTAGGAGTGACCACCGCACAGTCATTGTGGGGATGAAGTCCCGCCTTCACATTGAGGATACCCTCCATCATGTTGTGTGGCACTACCACCATGCTAAATAGGATAGATTTCGAACAGATCTAGGACCTCAAGACTGGGCATCCATGAGGTGCTGTGGGCCATCAGCAGCAGCAGAATTGTACTCAAACACAATCTGTAACCTCATGGCCCGGCATATCCCCCACTCTACCATTACCATCAAGCCAGGGGATCGACCCTGGTTCAACGGAGAGTGCAGGAGGGCATGCCAGGAGCAGCACCAGACATATCTAAAAATGAGGTGTCAACCTGTGAAGCTATAACACAGGATTACTTGCATGAAAACAGCATAAACAGCAAGTGATAGACAGAGCCAAGCAATCCCACAACTAACGAATCAGCTCTGCAGATCTGCCACATCCAGTCGTGAATGGTGGTGGACAATTAGACAACTCACTGGAGAAGGAGGATCTACAAATATCCCCACCCTCAATGATGGGGGAGCCCAGCACATCAGTGCAAAAGATAAAGCTGAAGCATTCGCAACAATCTTCAGTCAGAAATGCTGAGTGGAAGATCCATCTCGGCCTCCTCCGGAGGTCCCCAGCATCACAGATGCCAATCTTCAGCCAATTTGATTCACTCCACGTGATATCAAGAAACAGCTGAAGGTAATGGACACTGCAAAGACTATGGGCCCTGACAATATTCCGGCAATAGTATTGAAGACTTGTGCTCCAGAATTTGCCATGCCCCTAGCCAAGCTGTTCCAGTACAGCTAGAACACTGGCATCCACCTGGCTATGTGGAAAATTGCCCAGGTATGTCCTGTACACAAAAAACATGACAAATCCAACCCGACCAATTACCACCACATCAGGCTACTCTCGATCATCAGTAAAGTACTGGAAGGGGTCATCAACAGTGCTATCAAATGGCACTTTCTTAGAAATAAGCTAATCACTGATGCCCAGTTTGGGTTCCGCCAGGGCCACTCAGCTCCTGACCTCATTACAGCCTTAGCTCAAACATAGACAAAAGAACTGAACACCCGAGGTGAGGTGAGAGAGACTGCCCTTGACATCAAGGCTGCATTTGACAGTGTGACCTTAAGGAGCCCTAGCAAAACTGGAGTCAATGGGGATCAGGGGGAAAACTCTCCACTGGTTGGAGTTATACCTAGCACAGAGGAGGATGGTTGTGGTTGTTGGAGGTCAGTCATCTCAGCTCCAGGACATCACTGCAGGAGTTCCTCAGGGTAGTGTCCTCGGCCCAACCATCTTCAGCTGCTTCATCAATGACCTTCCTTCCAACATAAGGTCAGAAGTGGCGATGTTCGCTGATGATTGCACAATGTTCAGCACCATTCGCGACTCCTCAGATACTGAAGCAGTCCATGTCCAAATGCATCAAGACCTGGACAATATCCAGGCTTTGGCTGACAAGTGGCAAGTAACATTTGCGCCACACAAGTGTCAGGCAATGACCATCTCCAACAAGAGAGAATTCAACCATCGCCCCTTGATGTTCAATGGCATTACCATCACTGAATCCCCACTATCAACATCCTGGGGTTATCATTGACCAGAAACTGAACTGGGCTAGCCATATAAATACTGTGGCTACAAGAGCAGGTAAGAGGCTAGGAATCGTGCGACAAGTAACTCACCTCCTGACTCCCCAAAGTCTGTCCACCATCTACAAGGCACAAGTCAGGAGTGTGATGGAATACTCCCCATCTGCCTGGATGAGTGCAGCTCCTACAACACTGAAGAAACTGGACACCGTCCAGGGCAAAGCAGCCTGCTTGATTGGCACCACATCCACAAACATTCACTCCCTCCACCACCGACGCACAGTAGCAGCAGTGTGTACCATCTACAAGATGCACTGCAGGAATTCACCAAGGCTCCTTAGACAGCGCCTTCCAAACCCACGACCACTACCACCTAGAAGGACAGGGGCAGCAGATAGATGGGAACGCCGCCATCTCGAAGTTCCCCTCCAAGTAACTCACCATCCTGACTTGGAAATATATCGCCGTTGCTTCACTGTCGCTGGGTCAAAATTTTGGAACTCTCTTCCTAACAGCACTGTGGGTGTACCTACATCACATGGACTGCATGGGGGCACAGCGCGATCAGTTGTCCGCCCGCCAACCTGTCAATGTCATGTCAACCTGAGCTGATTTGTCGGTGACCCTGAGTCTAAGGGCAGAATTTTTCCGTTGGTGAGCTGGGGGTGGGGCCCGCTCGCCGAAGCAAAAACAACGCGGGATGATGTCGTTGGGAACCCCTGGCATCATCCCGCCCCATTTAAATATTCAGGAAGGCAGCTCACCACCACCTTCTCAAGGGCAACTAGGGATGGGCAATAAATGATGGCCCAGCCAGCGAAGCCCACATCCTGTGAATGAATTAAAAAAAACGAAAGAATCTTTGGATAGGAGGGACTCTTCAGTCTGCGATTAGATCTGTGAAATTGATGTTGTGGTTCTGCAGGAGGCAAATGGTCAACATCACTCATAGGAAACGGACATGTCTGCTCATAATCACTGTCCTAACATGTCAATCTATATTAAGCTTTTCTGACTAGAACCTTATTACATTCTGAGCCCTGGTAAGGTCTTTCCTGTGCGTGTGTTCTACTATGTATCTTTAACCTGTCATTCTTGCTGAAAGCTTTGTTACAGTAGAGCCTTGTGACTTGATGAGCATTTCCACAATTTGCGCCTGGTTTTGAAGGTATCTGACCATGCTGGGGCATGCGTGGATGGGATTGCTGAAATATCCATGTCTGTAACCCTTGCACTTGAGCTGGTTTGTCTGTGACCCTGAGTCTAAGGGCAAAATTTTTCCGTCGGCGAGCTGGGGGCGGTGCCCGCTAGCCGACGCGAAAATGACGCGGGATGATGTCGGTGGGAACCCCCGGCATTATCCCGCCCTATTTAAATATTCAGGAAGGCGGGGGCACAGCGCGATCAGCTGTCCGCCCGCCAACATGTCAATGGCCAATTGAGGCCATTGACAGGGTAGTTAAATCAATTAAAGGCCCTGTCCACCCAACCTTAAGGCTGGCGGGCGGGCAGGCCAGGAGCCCCAGCGGGCTTCTGATAATACATGAAACCTCATCCACTGGCGGGATGAGGTTTCATGTCGGTTTTTAAAAACTTTAATAAAGTTTCTGTGATATTTATTAACACGTCCCATCTCGTGTGACATTGTCACATGAGGGGGACATGTTAATAATTTTTTTATTTTTCCATTTTTAAACTTTCAAAAACTTTCAGCGCTCTCCCTGAGGCAGCACTTATTCTCGCGCGCATGCATGAAAGAGTGCACTCTGGTAGTTGGGGAATCCCCCCCCGCCCGCACATGAAGCGCATAGCGCTTCCCATTGGGCCCACTTGAAATGGCGGCGGGGCCTGTTTCGGCGGTGGCGATCGGCTCCCCACCCGCCGCCAAGCCAGTGGGGCCCGCCCGCCCATCAAGGGCAAAATTCTGCCCTAAGTGTGTATTGCTGTGTAACCTTGTCAGATCTAACATTTAATTTGGACTGCCAAGGTTTTGGCTTTTTCCAAGGGTAAATCATCATCCTCCATGAGGGAGATGTTCCCTTATTCATGGATTGATGTCTTTTCAATTAATTGGTCACGAATTAGTGAATTGGTTAGTGTACCAAATTTACATGTGGAAGCCAATTGCCACAATGCTGTCACATATTGTTTAATGGGCTCACTATTTCCCTAGGACCTCTGATGGAATGTCTATCATTTGATCATCACACTTTTCTTTGGCCCAAAGTATATTTCGAGAGCACTAACTGCCATATCGAATGTAGATGTATCTTCTATGAGTCGCTCAAATATTTGCTGGCCTTCTGTTCCGAGACAATGTATGACTATTGCCTTCTTACAAATCGCTGCCACATGTGGATTGTCCGTCTCTCGAGCGAATGAGTAGGTCTTGAGCCCTGAAATCAATCGCTCTCACGACATGGGAGGATCTCCTAGCAATTAAGGAAATGGCTCGGGAGCTGATAACGTTAATCTTTTCTCAACCATCGTTGTCGTCACTTCTGTTATGTATTCACCGGGTTGCTGTATATCTTAAATGTCTGAATTGTATCAGGACAATGCAGAGGTGACACTTGATCCAAATCTGCAGCAGATTTATTTACAGTACTTGGAAACATCTCAGAACTCACAGGATTTGTAGATTTGTACATGGGGTGGAATTTTACACCGGCAGGATTTCATGGTCCCGCTGAAGTCAATGGAGTTTTGAATGGCTCGCTGCATTTTACAAATTTCACCCTTGGTGTTAGCCAGAACCCAGGTCTTTTCTGGAATCTTCTCTGCTTTAATTAGCTCTCTAGCTCCACTCACAGGCTTAAGCCATCAAGTACAGTTACATAGATCAGAGAACCAACTAATGTTGGTTAACATTGGTTAATGTCGGTTAATGTTGGCAATTAAGCAATTGAACACTACAAAATTATTTCACCTTGCTTGATGACATTACTGCTGCTGGATGCCTGAAGGTCCCCTTGACTTCACACCAGATTCAAACTGATGTTAGGAAAGGGCAAATCCATTACACAGAGATGGCTAGGTTTCTGTGGGCAGCTTTTTTTGAAGTCATCATTGAACGCCATTGCTTTGTCACGGACAACAAAATCCAGCCCATTTTATTTTCCATTCCAGTGCCTTTGATTTAGATGGTTAACTTTTTTCCCATTCTATATATTAAATTATATTAAGAAAAATAATCAAAATTGTGCAGTCCCACCATTTTGTTAATAATAGTTGAAAAGGGCATTCAATTCATTTTTCAATCTAAGGTGCCCCGAATGCCTGCTATCGTGAACCTGCAACTAACACACCATAATTTTCTCGCAGAACCCTTATGAGCCAGGGTTTTGATCCTAGAAAACTGTGGCTGCTAGGAGGATGGGAAATACAGTCTGCAGCTCGTTAATGAGCAACATCACTTTTCATTAAGATGATAGAAGGAGCAGTGGCCTCAGAGGTAGTGTATCAGTCGAGATGCTATTGCCAGATGGGAGGATCAAAAAGAACTGTCTGATGGGCATGGAGACCAGGGGAGTCCATAGGAGGGGAGCATAAGCCCTCCGGAGAGAGGGTGCAGATGTTATCAGTGAAATTACCATCACCCCAAAAACTGCCACAAACCACAGTTCAGTGAACTCTGACGCCAATATGCATTTTCTATAGCTCATATAACTTCAGTCATCTCCATATAAATGGTGTTTAAACAGATTATGGCAGACATACAAACACCAGACAGAATTGTTGTGCACCATAACAATTATAATTAGCACCCTTAAAATTGATCCTTGTATTGTTTTGCTAAAGAACATTCTTTCATCATCTACCTGTTGATCTTCTCAATAATTTATTATCTTGCCTTTAACTACATTAAATTAATTCTGCCATTCTTCAGGCTATTTATTTAATTGATCCGGACCTTCTTCATTGCTTTTGTAATAATGTCCCTTGTAACAACTGGACATTAACTGGTGTCATCAGCAAGCTTTGGATTATGAGAAGAAGTGACACAGTGTAGAGCCCAGAAGAGTCTGCAGAACCCTTACTTTGGAATTTAGTTTGGTATGCAAATTCTTCAGCCTAGAGTCTTTGTCCTGTAGGATGTGTTGCAGCAAGTGGGAATAATGAATGGAAATTATGATATAAATTGAACAAGATGAAATTAAAATAGCCATTATCAGATCATTTTAAATATGTCAAATGTTCAAATCACCCTCAACTTCCAACTGTTGCTTAATCATGAATTTTTTTCAGGATTTAGTGGTTTCGTGAATCGCATTAAGTATGACTATTGATGAAATCTGTTAACTTGCAAAGTAAATGAACAGCAATGAACCTACCAAATGTTTATTAGGGAGGTTAAAGACTTAAATTTTTGTACTTTCATTGTTTCATGTAAACCAACAGTTTAAGATACAATACAATTGTGCACATTTCATACTACACTAGAGCAAGTATTAGATTCTCCAAGTACCTATAATTAACTTTATGTTCAACATTCTTAGCATTGCTTTCGATTATCAGGTGTACTTAGGTATTGCCCTAAAGCCATTTCCTTCAGCATCATTGTGAAATAATAGTGAACAACTATGTCTAAAGCAAACAGTATAACAGTGAAACACAACTAATGCCATGAGCAACCTACATCTGACTAATAAATGTCAGCTTTGGCTCACCGGTAGCACTCTTGCCACTGACTCAGGCTGTTAAGGATTCAAGGCATATTCCAGAGCCTTGAGCATGTCATCTAGGCTGAAAAACCAGGGAAGTATGAAAGGAGTGCTCATTGTAAACGGATTTGCCTTGCACATAGGATGTTAAACTGAGGCTCTCTCTGCCCTCTTAAGTAGACATGAAAAATCTGATGACAATATTCAAACAGGAGGAGGGAATTTCTCTGACTTTTCTGGCCAACATTTATCACCGAATATCGCTAAATCAGGTCTGATCGTTCATCTCACCATTTTTTGTGGGAACTTGTCGTGGACATATTTGCTGCTCTGTTTCCCAATATTACAAAAGCAACTTCACTTCAAAAGTACTTTGTCAGCTGTGAAATGCTTTGGAATGTCTTGATGTTCTATGTAACAATTTATTGCTTTCTATTTCTTCCAGGACTCCGGATAAATCCCAATCATAACACCGCACGTCTATGGCACATTTTGTCTACCAATTCACACATTCTGTATCGCATTTTGTGTCCCTCCTGCTCCTGACTGCATCCAGCATTAACTTGGGGGAAGCATCACTGAATCTTGAGTGCTGTCCTTGCATTTGTGAATCCATCCTGGACACCTCCTGCCCATTGCCAATTCCCTTCTGTATTAGCACTTGAAATAGTGGAATTCAAATCGAGTCATGTGAATGTGCATTACACCAGTCATGTGCCTTGGAGATGCACAATCTATAAGGAAAAATGTAACAATGTACATGCATATTTGGTACATGTAACAATGTACTCCAACCTGCTGACTTTACTCACCCTCCCCCACGCACAACACCCCAAACACCACCTCCACCCTGCCCGGTTCCAAATATACTGTTGCATTAATATCGGGCCATTATGTGGTACGGATATTTATGTACTTATCTGTTAGCCCTGGGTATTTTTTCTGATTCTGCTTGCCATATAGTTCCACCACAAATGGAATGGTAGTTATCATCGAATCATCACTCCTATTTGAGTAAGAGTTACAAACATTAGCTGTGTATGTAGCTGTTTTGTGGGGTTGTTGCTACCTGTGGTGTGTACTGCTTAGACCCATTAAGCAGTCTTGTAGAAGTTACCAAGGAGTCTCTATTAACATTACTGAACTATGTACACATTTGCAGTAGAGGGTATAGGTATGGAGAGGACTCCATGGCATGTCCTTACATGTTGTTACCTAGTTCTGCTTGAGAAAGCTTCAATTCTTAGACTGCAGCAGTTCAAGAAGGCAGCTCACCACCACCTTCTCAAGGGCAACTAGGGATGGGAAATAAATGCTGGCCCAGCCAGCCAAGCCCACATCCCATGAATGAATAAAAAAGATGTGGCCTTGGGCTGTCAGTCACGACCTGGTCAATACTACCAAGTGGGACCAATCGAGGTAGTAACTTTAGCATGCAGCAAATGTTTTTCAGGCAGAGAAGCAGCATGAGAATGTCAGGTGTGACATAGGGGAGATTTTTCTCCCCATCAAGCGGGCCGGTTGGGAGTGGGCGTGGGTGGGCGCAGAGCTGATCACCGCCTGCGATCGGCTGCGCACCGCCATTTTGCGTGGGCGGGCCAATTAAAGCCCGCCCAACATGACGCATGCCCGGAACAGCACAGCACTACCTGTGCGGGCGGGGGGAGGAGGGAGAGTCAGGGCCTTCGCTCTTTCATGCAATATATATAAATAGCGTAGTTGATAGTTTGACCAACCCAGGTATACATGCTGCAGGAATGATTTTAATTTCTTGCCGTGGATTTGACACCAATTGAAAAGAAATTGATTGACTGATCCTACGTATCTAAAGAACTAGAATATAAAGAGGATGACGTTTTGCTACAGCTATACAAAGCCCTGGTTAGACCACATCTGGAGTACTGTGCACGGTTCTGGGTACCGTACCTTGGAAAGGATAAATTGACTTTAGGAAGAAGTGCAATGCAGATTCCCCATGATGTCACCAGGGCTCCAAGTGTTACAATACAAGGAGAGGCTGTATAAACTAGACTTGTAAATTTGATTGAGGCTATTTAGGATTTTGAAAGAAATTGATAGGCCAGATAGATTGAAACTTTTTCTGTTGGTAGGGATCTCTAGGACAAGGGGACATATTCTTATGTCAGAGCTAGGTCATTCAAGAGAGAAGTTGGAAAAATTTCTTCACACAAAGGGTGGCAGGCCACATATCTGCACCTTCCCTAATATTATCTATTTCCTCCTCTGTAATATGGCTCGACTCCACCCTAGCCTCAGCTCATTTGCTGCTGAAACCATCATTCAGCCCCTTGTTACATCAAGACTATTCTAGTACATTCCTGACCAGGCTCCCATCTTACTTGCACCCTAAACTTGAGGTCATCCAAAACTCTGTGGCCCATGTCCTAACTCATATCATCCATTACCCGTGTTCACTGACGTACGTTGCTTTCTTGTTAAGCCACACTTCAATTTTAAAATTTTCATCCTTGTTATCATGTCCCTCCATGACCTCATCCCTCCCTATCTCTGTGACCTCCTCCAGTACCTCTGAGATACCTGTGCTCCTCTAATTCTAGCCACTTGTGTGTCCCTAATTTTACTCACTTGTCCATTAGTGGCTGTGCCTTCGACTGCCAAGGCCCTAAGTTCTGGAATTCTCACTCTAAACTCCACCAACTCTCTTTTCTGATGTTCCTTAAAACATAACTCTTCGACGAAATTTTGGCTATCTGCCCTAATATCACCTTATGTGACTTTCTGTCAAATTTTGTTTGATCATGCTCCTGTGAAGCATCCTGGGATATTTTACAAGGTTAATGTCATTATATAAACACAAGTTGTTGTTCCTGTAGAAGTAAGACACTCTCCCCCATAGAAAGCTGTATGTTCTAGCTCAATCAGCAATTCTAGATTTTTGTCATTCAGGGGTGTAGAGCCAAGGCTAGGAGCTAGCTAGATGGAGCTAGGATACAGAGAAGTCATGATCTCACTGAATGGCAGGCAGAACAGGCTCAAGGGGCCGAATGGTCTACTTCTGTTCCTATGCACTATCACCTATTTTCTGCCACTTAATGAAAGTTAAAATCATCCCTAAAATACCAAACACGTTGGGTAGAATTTTCTATTCTGAAGACTAAGTGCAGTGACGGGTGGGAAAGTCGGCATGATTCCCGCTGGGCAGTAGGTCGATTCAGTCTGCATGATTTTCCGCTTTTCAACTCATTAATTATGCAGTGAGGAGCCTGTCCAATCCCATGGTGGGCATGGATTCGTCCATCCTGCTGTTACCTCATGGAGTTGAAAGTCCCGCCGTTATATTTAAAAGGCACCCGCACAGATATTCACTCACTGCAGGCCAGCTGTGTTGGTTTGCTCTGCTTCTCAATGGCACCCAAAAGAACAAAACCTTCCACTTCATGATTCAGTGAGGCCTCCCTAGGGAATAGTCCTCCAGGGCTTCCAGGAAATGTGGGAGGTCCTCTTTCCTCAGGATGGGAGCAGGAGGTCATCCCAGCTGACCCGCATGGGCCTGGGTGGAAGTCACCGGACAGGTCAGCAGCTGTGGCCAACTAAAAAGACTGTTCTGCAGTTCAGGAAAAGAATGAATGATCAGATGCACTCCACCAGGGTAAGTGGAACTTTTCCTCACTCCAAAACCACACTCTCATAAGGGCATCAGGCAGTCTAAGGGTTAGAGTCCACAGGGATGTCACACACTACCAGCAGATGGGAAATCAGCACTGCATGTCTGCCAGCCACTTTAAGATCACCATCTCATGTAAGATCCTGCACAAATGGCGCCTTAATCCTTAACTAGGGAGGGTTCAGCAGGCACAACAGGCATGCAAACTTCCGGACTGCTCTTTGATCCGGAGTGCTCACAATCAATCCATCCCTCTTTATGCAGGACAAGATCTCCCACAACAGAAGGGAGAGAGTTGGAGGGGGAACCCCTGAGTTGGGGACACACTCCTTCCACAAGGAGCACGTGACAGAGCTGGCTGGAGAGGATAGAGATCATTCTGGTGCGAAAGTCGAGATTGGCCTCCCCTGTCAAGAAGATATAATAATTCTCATAATGTTATTGGAATTTATTGTAAAATAGAGTAATAGTGGGATGTGTCTATATCTGTGCATATGTGTGTGTTTGTGTGTGAGACTTGATTGGATTAAAGGCAGCTGGTCTGAAGGCTTTGATGTAAATTAGGTAAATATGGGGAAATTTAGAAACATAGGTGTCAAGGGAACATTTGCATTTTGAAGTAAACCAAACTAGATTGTTTTCAAAGGGGGAGGGTGAAAGGTGTCACCCAGCCAGGTGAAGTTTGGAAACAGTGTGTTTATTTTTCCCAAAGATTACTGGTAGAACTTAGTGCTATGAGAGGGTTTTAATATCGGGGAGATAAAGCCCAAAGACATAGTGGAACAATGGGTATTTGCATTCAAAGGGGAAACCATGTATAAAGGAGCAAAGGCTGTTTGTCAGGGAAAGCATTTTTAAGATCTTACAAGTGTGTGAAAAGCCTTCAGCATCTATGCCTCAAGCTGCTGTCTTCAAAGGACGGAAGTTAAGAAAACTCACTTGGAATTCGACTTGTTCAGGGCATCATGTTTCTTTGCCTGGGTCTTTTAAAATCTGTGTGTCTTACTGTTGCCTTAACGAAAGTATAACGGGGAGTAAGACTGATTAGGGGCTATAGAAGTTATCATAGCGGTCATTTGTAGATCTCTGTATGTATTTAAAATCATTTCT
Source organism: Cetorhinus maximus (assembly GCF_964194155.1). NCBI lineage: Eukaryota > Metazoa > Chordata > Chondrichthyes > Lamniformes > Cetorhinidae > Cetorhinus > Cetorhinus maximus. The sequence continues at coordinate 27,230,897 of NC_135884.1, read as the reverse complement.
CTTATTAATAAATGTTTAATCTAGTTTTATAAAAACCTATAAGACTTGGTGGTCTTATTACTACTGAATTCAAGGCACCATCTCGAAATTTATACAAATTGAAAATTAGTTGTGACTGTTGTTTCAAGTTTCCCTCTGGGATTTGAACAGCTCAGCATTCACCATCAGCTCTGTCATAACACCCCCAAAAAGCATATGAGGTTCCATTCAATTTACATTGGCCACATGTGGACAATGACTGGGAGTGACCTATAATATTGAGCCTGCCTAGTCAATCTCTAATTATCTCTTCTGTCTATTCCAGCTACTGGCAAGAAAAGGTGGAGGAAGAGCTCCAGCAAGCACCTCAGCCCCAGCCCACATAGCACCTCCAATGAAGAGGCAGAGGTTCCATCAGATGAAGACCTGTCTCTGCGTTCATCTGTACCCTCCGCCAGCACAAATACATGCATCTCGGTGAGTCCCAATTCTAGAGTAGGCTCGGGGTCACTATCTGGTGATCACCTCATAGACATGTGTCCACAGTAGGCGGAAGCAGTGGCAGCTGAAGTCTCTGACACTTGGAGGACTGCTGGAGACCAGGCGTCCAAGCCCAGTGACAAGCCTCTGCAATTGGCCCTGAAATAAATGTTGGAGATGCAGAGACAGGCAGGGGAACATTAGGCAGAGATGTCAGAGGCCTTCAGCAGACTGGAATGAAGGATGGAGAAGTCCGTCCATGTTCTGTCTGATGTCCGGCATGCGAGCGCATTGAAGTCTCCATGGAAAGGGTCGCGCCTGCCTTGGAGACCCAGGTCCAGCAATTTCTACCAGATTTGTACTCGGAACTGCACTCTGCCAATCTAGCCACGGCTAGAGTTGCAGCAATGGCCAGGTGGGATGGGGATGGGGCACCTCGACCTCCCTCCAGGTGCCCTTTCTCCTCAAGGAGTCAGGGAGGGGGAGTGCCAGCCAGACACCCCAGAGGCATCCACCCAGGTCACTCCAAGGGTGTCCTGCTCCTCTGCCTGTGACCCCATCAACTCCAGCAGGTCAGGCTGCATTAGAGCAGGAGACCCTTAGCAGGATGGGGTGTTCCAGGCCTCAGGCCCCCAGAGGACACTTGCAAAGTCATCTCAGACAACAGGGCATAGCAGTCAGCAGGCTGCCTACACCTCCGCTGCAGATATTGGGGCTGCACCTAGACGTAGCGGTAGGATTAAGAAAGTTCAGAAGTTTTGAATGCACAATAATGGCATGGGAATTTATTTACTGTATATAATCTTTACTATTGTAAATATACTTTGCATTTATCCCTCTTCAAGTCTCAGGTATTCAATGGCGAATCAATGTGATGCAAGATCCCATGTACATTCAAGTGTACAAAATGAAACCCCTCCCAATTATCTTCATCTGAATCCGCAGTTCCATTAAGTCTCACTCAATCTCATCACAGTGAATTGCATCTGTGACAGAAATAAAAGGACTTCATGTGTGAAAATAATGGCTGGGCGATACACATGTGACCCTTGGATCTCAGGCCAACAGTATTTGGTCTCATGACCAAATGCTCATCAAAGTTAGTGATTATCCTGATGCTGTCTCACTGAAGTCTGTAGCTTGTGGATGTAACAAGTATTTGTCGCAACCAACATTAGAATCTTTTCTCCCTTGTGTATTTTGCAATGGCATTCATTTTATGACTGTGAGTTTTTGGGAAAAGTACTATTCATCATCGAGCACCATAGCCTTTCATGCCTCCCTTCATTGTGTTTTCGTCTCCATGTTTAAGACTGAACACTATTCCTTTCTTAGTTCCCACTCTCCCCATTCATGACGCTGAGTGATGGAAGTTGGTTCCACTTGGTGACATTGGAAATGTCTGCTAGAGGGGTATGAGTGTGTGGTGTCGGAAGTGTGTGCTCATCCTGAGGAAGCTGTCCACTTACCTGTGATGATCTTACTCTGCTCCTGAACAGCTGCCTAGTGGTGCTTTATGGAAAATTTATGGAATTTATGTAAAAGCATAGTACGCAAATCGATATGGAATTCATTGCATGACTGTGCACTCATTAACATAGGGTAGATAGAAAGGACTAGCCTTTGTGAGAGGGACTATGTTGAAGGCTGAATTCCTATGAAAGCGATGCTTTGGCACCTCTCCTGAATGCTCAGCAGGATTCATGAAGGGAATAAGCTATCATTGACTGCTGTGTCAATACTGAGTGGGCCATGTCTCTCCCGAATGCCAAGGCAATGCAGGACGTAGACTTGGCAGGCTTCCGACGAATGCAGGGTCAAGAGCATTTGTAAATAATCAAACAATGGTCCTGCTGAGTTTTTCTGCGAGGAAAACACAAACATAACTCGCAGCTTTGGATGCACACTGTAGAGTAACAGATCACTATGCTCTGATGTCCGAAGGCCTATTACAGCTCAGTAGCAAGATAAGGCCTCTGTTTTATTCATCCATGAGAGCTGGCATTTGGAGAGATGTAATTCCCTCTTGAGATAGACAGGCGCTAACCATTGACAAATGCTTTTCCTGTTAGCACTGCCTTGCTAAGCTGCTGTCATATCGGCATGAGTGCATCCATGTGTGCATTGGCGTTTCAGCCGCTTGTAGGCTGCAATGCCCACTGACTTGTTGATCCCATGGTTGAAAGGACTGCACTATGTGTCATTGGACTAATAATCCAGAGACCCAGGCTAAAACTCTAGGGACACAGGTTCAAATCCCACCACGGCAGCTGGTAGAATTTAAACTTAGTAAATCTGGAATATAAAGTTAGTCTCAGTAATGGTGACCATGAAACTATCATCGATTGTTGTAAAAACCATTTGGTTCGCTATTTAGGAAAGGAAATCTGCCATTCTTACCCGGTCTTCCCCACATGTGGCTCCAGACACACAGCAATGTGGTTGACTCTTAACTGCCCTCTGAAATGGCCTAGCAAGCTACTCAGTACAAGGGCAATTAGGAATGGGCAACAAACGCTAGCCTTCCCAGCAACACCTACAACCCATGAAAGGGCTTTTAAAAAATATGTGGTTGCTTAAGGAGGCACGCTAGTGGAGTGCTGATCACATTCCACAGCAGCCATACGTTCTCTAGGCTACTGCACCTTCCAAGGATGACCCCATCATTAGGGATAAAGGTGACTTATGCTGCTTCCATGATTGCTGTGAGACTGATGACCTTTTGTGATATGTTGAAGCTGACAATGAAGGTTTTGTTGTGTCCCCTGTATTGAAGCCTGAAAGAGAACTTTGATCGTGAAAACTTGTTTTCACCTTATTGCTCCTGAATCTTGTAGCTAGGAGGCTGTCAAAGGCACGTCTGCCGTATGTTTCCCATGTTTCAGCATCCTCATGTGGCTTATCTGAACCGTCACCCTCTTCAGATTCATCCCCTTCAAAGTCCTCCTCATCCAAGAAGACATCTAGCTCCTCCACGTCCCCCTCTGGCAACATAGCCCGCTCTGCAGCACTACATTGTGCAGGGCTCAGCAAACAATAATGATGTGGGACATTTTCTGCTCTGCGTATGGGAGAGCCCTGCCTGACTGGTCCAAACATTGGAAATGCATCTTTAAGAGTCCAATACTCTGCCCTATTCAGGAGCTTGTGACGGAATGTGCAGCATTATATCTCACCTGAGATGTACTCTGTGGCTGACGAGCGGGCATTGTTAACCTTGCCTTTAGGGAGTACCCCTTAGCACCAAGGACCCAAACCTCTAAGCTCCGAGCTCCCTCAAATATCTCCGGCCCCTGAGAGTGACTCAAGATGTATGAGTCGCCAGAGCTCCCTAGGTGCCAAACACAAACATGCTGGACCTGCTTTCTCTGATCACAAATTAGCTGAACGTTCAGAGAGTGAAATCCTTTTCCATTAATGAAACACACAGGCTGCTGCCAGTGAGCTCTCAAGGCCATATGCATGCAGTCGATAGTGCCCTGCCCTTGTGGAAAGCCTCAGGCCGCAGCAAATCCCACAACTCTGGCTGCCTGGCTTGTTTCATCCATGCAGAATTGCACATAATGGTGAGCTTCACTGAAAAGGGCCTCTCTCACCTCCCTTGTGCACTTGTGTGTTGCCGATTGTGAGGTTCCACAAAGGTCCCCAATTAGATCTTCACAGGTAAGTGGACGGGTTCCTCAGGATGAGCACACACTTCTGACACCACACACTCATACCCCTCAAGCAGACATTTCCAATGTCACCAAGTGGAACCAACTTCCATCACACAGCGTTGTGTATGGGGAGAGTGGGAACTAAGAAAGGAATAGTGTTCAGTCTTAAACATGGAGGGGATGCAGAGGAGATTCACCAAGATGTTCCCTGGGATGAAACATTTAAGTTATGAAGAGAGGTTGGATAGACCTGGGTTGTTTTCGTTGGAGCAGAGAAGACTGAGGGGCGACCTGATCGAGGTGTACAAGATTATGAGGGGCAAAGACAGGGTGGATAGGGAGCAACTGTTCCCCCTAGTTGAAGGGTCAGTCACAAGGAGACATAAGTTCAAGGTGAGGGGCAGGAGGTTTAGGGGGGGGTGTGAGGAAAAGCTTTTTTACCCAGAGGGTGGTGATGGTCTGGAATGCACTGCTTGAGAGGGTGGTGGAGGCGGGTTGCCTCACATCCTTTAAAAAGTACCTGGATGAGCACTTGGCACCTCATAACTTTCAAGGCTATGGGCCAAGTGATGTTAAATGGGATCAGGTAGGTAGGTCAGGTGTTTCTCACGTGTCGGTTCAGACTCGATGGGCCAAAGGGCCTCTTCTGCACTGTGATTCTGTGATTCTGTGTTTCTGTGATGGAGAGAAAACACAATGAAGGGTGGCATGAAAGGCTATGGTGCTCGATGATGAATAGTACTTTTCCCAAAAACTCACAGTCATAAAATGAATGTCATTGCAAAATACACAAGGGAGAAAAGATTCTAATGTTGGTCGCGACAAATACTTGTTACATCCACAAGCTACAGACTTCAGTGAGACAGCATCAGGATAATCACTAACTTTGATGAGCAATTCTCATGAGACTCAGCACTTAGCCTCAGGGAGATGTGTGCGCTCTTTCGTGCGCATGCGCAAAAGAACACACTCTCGGTTTTGAGATTCCACCCCCCTGCCCGCGCAGGGACCGCATAATTGGCTCGCCCATGTAAAATGGCGGCGTGCCTCCGATTGGGGGCGCTGATCGGAAGCGCGTCCATACGTGCCCGCCCATCAACCTCCCTCCCAACGGAGGGAAAATTCAGCCTATGAAGTCCTTTTGTTCCTGTCACAGATGTGAATCTAAAGGCAATTCACTGTGATGAGATTGAGTGAGACTTAATGGAACTGAGGGTTCAGATGAAGATAAATGGGAGGGGTTTCATTTTGTACACTTTAATGTAGGTGGGACCTTGCATCACATTGATTAGCCAATGAAGCATCCACTGGCAAAAGAGTTCAGTACGGCAGTAACCTTCAGAGCAACTGGCATTGGATGCCCTGTGCGGTGTAATTTCCTCATGGAGAATGTGGCAAAGAAGAGCTGCCACATCCCCAGATAAGCAAAGGCGTCTACGGCACTCTCTTTCGCTCATGTCCATGTGTGAACTGCATCTTCCATAGACCCTTGGTCACGCCAAACATCTTCATGGATTTGGCCCCTCCTCGTCAGTATCTGGGCCTTCCTGGGGCCCCACTGGCTCTGTTCCTCAGGGCGATGGTCTTCCCTGAGGTGTACCAATCAGTGATAGACCCTTGTTCTCCTCATTCTAATCAAAACTATCAAGAAGGCAGCATTGCCTGTAGCCTGCATTCTCCACTCCTGTTGGCATCTGTGAATGGATACAATTGAGCCATCAATAGTAGTTCCCATTTAATGATCTCCCTCCATATACAAGTCAGGAATGCAGTCTCTAACCCTTGACTTGCCCTCAGCCTGTACATGGCATACCAAGGCCGCCTCTTGCAGGGTAAGATCATCCTGGAGGGTGACAGGTGTCTGAGCTTTCCCCTCAGATGTGACTGTGCATTCACAATGATGGTCTTAATGAGGGTCAAAAGACCCATGTCCTATAAACCCCAGTCAGGATTTTGGTGGTTGTCCTCCAGTGGCCTTGACAATAACTATTGATACCTAATCCTTGCACTTATGTCCTGATTGCATGCATGGTGCCCTGAATACCAACCATGACCAGTGCACTGGGAACATGGAGGCTTGTAGGGCCTGCGCTGCCTCTGAGCAGCACACATGGCCATTGATTGTTTGAACCTTCATTCATTCTCACATGCCTCTGTAAGGATCAGATGCCAGTTAAACCCATATGCACTGCAGCACACAAACTTAATGGATTCTCACCTCAATGTGTAACATTAGTAGTGAAGCCAAGTTCGGTCATTGTGCATTAGATCCTTGAGTCCGGCATTCATCTGATCCAGGCTTTCCATGGTTTGAGCAAAACATTTATAAGGTTCTCCTTCACTCAGCCAAAAATTGTTGTGCAGAACTCCTCCCACATGCCCAGAGGCTGCTCCATGATCAATTTTTTTAGCTTGTTTTTCAAACTGTCATTCTCAGATGAAATCAAAAATAGTGCTGCTGACTTTCGACTGTAAGACCAGCTGCCAACCTCCCCCTATCACCCACCAAGTTCCTCCCATCCTCCAGCATACTCACCACCTCCTGATACCCCTTTCTCCTGTCACTATCCAACTCCCCCCCCCGTTATCCTTGATTCCATCATTGCCCATGTGGATATTACTGTTCTACCCTTTAATGTTGATGTCCCCATGCCGTTTGTTGAACTGACCCCTCCCCTCTTTGAGGCCACATGCACTCTTACTTTTGCCTAGCCTTGGTGCAGTTTGTGCTACAGGCACCAAATATCTCATAGCAATGCTCTTAAAGGAAGGCAAAATGAGCGTCTACCGACCTCCAAGTCGTGGATGAACTAAAGCTCACCAGATGCGCGCCACTTACATATAGTTGTGAAACAAACCATTCTAGTGATCCGCTGGCGGGGCACTTAATTTGGAAGGGTTACATAATTCCAGTGAGTTGGCCTTTTAATGAATATTCGTGAGATGCAAATGAATGAAAATGTGATTCCCCACATAGATCAGCGGGAAACTTAACCTGCCCTTTACCCTGTCATCAAAGTCGGGAGAACAAAATTCCAAAATAATTTCTCACTGGCGGGAAACTGACTTTTTCCATCATGCCAAATTTAGTGCCCCCAACTGCCGCGATTCCCACCGCTGGCGGGAGTGGAAAATTCCACCCATTGTATACTACAATGTTTTATACTCTGAAATCAGCTTATCTAGATGATTTTATGTTTGTGTATAGAAACGTACAAAATTGTTTAAATAGACATCAGCAATAAAATTTGAAGACTATTATAGTTCTTTTCACTTTCATTGCCTGAATGATCTTCTGGAGGAGCAGACTGTCTACCTTCAATAGAACCCACTAAACTCAGGCAATCTACGCTCCCAGATTATTGCCTATCACCATTTGCATGTCAACCCCAGGCATGACTTCTTACACATCTCTTTCCTCTTTAGCCACAAGCTGTAAAGTATGCCCATCACAATTATAAATATTGATTGCCAAAATTAGATAAGTTGGATAAAATTTCAGTTTTCACCATGTTAGGAGGTTTAGTTTTACCAAATTTCTAATTGGCTACTTGATGATTAAAAATTGGGTCTCCTAATTGCACATCTAATAAAATCTTTACTGTTTGTCCCAGTGCTTCTACTACAAATATTTATAATGCTACCCTAACGTTCCACAGTTTTCTTTACTTTTAATTTTTAAGCACTTGTAGCTTACCCAAATCAACGCGTCGGTTTATGTTTATCAAGCCAACCATTAGTACAATACTTACATTATTTTTTTCTTTTACGACAGCTAAACATGTTATATGATAAATCAATTGATTTTTGCAATTAATGAAGTCTGGCAGCAGACAAATTGGACAATATGAATTGTTTTCTCTTTATCAGCAAGTAGTCTACTTGCAAAGCAGATCACTGGTCTGGAAGAAAGCAAACGTTTTATTCTAGCTGTTAATCCTCTTTATTACTCTGTTGTGACCTTACTGATAAAAATAAATTAGTTTGGGGCCATTTTTATGTACGAGAAGGTGACTTTCAGAAGGTGAATAATTCAATCACTGGTATGCAACTAACTAAATACCGCAAGAGAATGTCAACAAATCATTCTTAAAACAAGTGCAGAAATATAGCTTGCACAAGAACTGAGATGCTTAATTTTATTTCATGGTGCCATTTTGTTGACTATAAATAGTTCAACAGTATGCTCAGATCTGAACCGATTATAACATATGTGCTGAGTTACATGGTCATTAGGTTAAATAATCCTGTTGACATTAATTTATTCAGCATTTATCTACAGTGCGTAGACTTGCTATGTTATAAGTTATGGCTCAGCCAGCGAAGCCCGCATTCCGTGAATGAATAAAAAAAAACTATCACTATTGTAGCAATCCACAGCACATTGCATCTTTGTAACTTATACATTTGTAGTAGAAAATATTACTGAACAGTTTCTTCTTAATGAGAAAAGCACAATACTTGTCATCAACTAATATATATATATATATGCCCCACTGCTACTAATGACCAAATTTTCTACTTTGCAAAACTAATGACAATTATGAGTTTCAATTAAAATATATAAAAAAAGACAGCATAATTCCAAATTGTTTAAAGGCACACAATTTCCTCGCTCCACTCAAAAAAAAAGTGAAACAAAAGAAACATCAAGTAATATATACATGTACTGATAAAGCCATTTAAATCTTGATGTAACGTTTAATTAGTGTAATGAACACAGATGTTTTTAGCTCCTTTTTTGTCCCAGGAAATTGTGTAGTGAAGACATTAATTTCATGAAGACATAGTTAACAATTTTGCATTGTGCTGTAATCAGACAGAACAAGGGAAAATTACAAACCAGCTCCCATCAATCAAAATGCTGACATGCAAAAAGTCGAGGTGAGCAGCTGCTCAAAAGAGAACGTTCACAGTTCCTGTTAGGCAAACTGCATCAATGAAATACACCTAAATCTGTAATACTCCATAACTGATTATGCTGGTTTACATATATAGACAGAATATATAAAAGAAAAATCTTTTAAAGTTTCAAACACTTTATTGCGTATTGGGATGAATCAAATTCCAGAAATATCCAGCAAAAATCAAATCCTTGGTGCTATCTGGCCTTAAAGAATTAATTAATTTTGAGCACAATCAAAAAAAAAATCGTAAAATTTAATGCCACATATAGCTTATAGTTTATAAATAACATGTCCTAAAGCTACTTTGCAGTTTGAAGTCTTTGTGTTAAAACTTGAATTAAATTCACAGGCAAATGAGAGACTGCACCAAAGATATGATGAGCTTTTCATTTTACAGTTAAGCTCTAAATGATGAAACAAGACCAAAGCTTTTTCTTTCTCTGAAATGTACTTGATGGGATTCCCTTTTTCAGGCCTCCGCAATTTGAAAGAAACAGTGTCCCTTTTGTTTGGTTTGTACTTTATGTGGTGTTTTCAAAACTATACTCAACAAGTCTTCACAGCTCTCCCCTTTAGCACAATACATCTCAAACTCTCATGTTTGCATATATTTTTACTCAACAAATCAAACAGTATACATAAATGGATTATAATTTGTAGCACGTATATGGCTTTCAATACAGGGAATGATAATTACGTGAATCTTATTGCTTTGTATTTGTAAGTATTTGTGTTAACAGGAAGCACTCCTAACTGAGGTATAGAATGGATAGGTATAAGAGATATATATCCCTTCACTCTAACAGTGGGCCTTAATATTGATAAAAGCATCCTCAGCATTGATTGGACATTTTCATTTCCCAGATCAACATTAATTTGCTGCCTTGCGCAGTGAGGTAGCTAGATTAAGGCTAAGTGCAAAAAATATTTTTTTTCGATCAGTTTAAGGGAAATGAGAAATTATGCTGAATTTCATTTAACTTGGGAGCGTTATGAGCAATCAAAGGAAGAGGACCACTATTACTTCAATCTTTACAGATTTAGCAGGAAAAGGGACATTATTTTAAAACATCCTGCTCCTTCAAGTTGAGGTGCCTTCTGAGCGGTAATTGTTTAGCCTAATTTCCTTAAATACATTTGCTTCTTTAAGTATATTTTATGTGTTCCATTCGAACAATATAGTCAGCTTTCACAATGTAAGCCCTGTTACAAACTCTTTCATCTCTCTGTATGCTGTTATGTTTAAATATTATGGCCTGGAATTTGTGGTTAGTGGTGAAGTGATGGTACTTACCGCTGACCTCAAAGAAAGCTGCCCACAAAGTTCTAGTGACCTCTGTGGTGTAGACTTTCCCCTTTCCCTACAATGACAGTTTGAATTTGATGCCAAGTGAAGGGGATCTCCAAGCTTCCAGCAACAGTGATGTCATCAAGCAGGGTAAGCAACCTATCACATTGAGGTATTATCATAAACAGCAAAACAGGAAGTAACAGGCACTAAATGTTTCATATTTAATTAAACATTTTACACGCAGTGAAGGAAGTGATTAGAATATACACACACGAGTAAAGTAGAAGCTAAAATATCACAAGCAAACTTTTTAAATAATTGAATTTAAAAATGTGATTTTTAAAAATATCATAATGGGGAAATTTGGCTTTCCACAAAAAATAAAATTTGTTTTTCAGGGCCAGTGAGGCTGTTCAATGATAATTATGTACTTAGTACATAATTAAAAACACAGTGCACAATTAAAAACCTAGTTGCACCTCATTGAACAAGGTGTAACTTTTTCAATGGCTTTTACTGTGAGATAATAGTGTAAAAGTGAAAGCTTTTATCTGTTCAGTGATTTCTACTTGATTACAGTCTGGGGGGACTTCAACAGCACACTCTGTGGAGAAGCACAGAATAATTGACATTTTAGATTTCCATGTGTGTGTGGACTCTAGCTGTCAGTTTCTGAGGCATAAGAATGGTGAACTGTCATTTCACTGTCGTTATTATCACAAAAACTGGGCCATTGTTATTCATTCTTTTGTTTCTTCTTTCACACTTGCTATTCATTGCTCACCTTCTAGCCCAAATGGTGGATGGAAATTTTTTATCAGTTTCTTCCAATGTCAGTCTGATCTGGCTGCTAGGATGCGCATAACAATTTCTAGGGATACCACCGCGGCTGATTCTTTAGCAGTGTGGGGATTGAACCTGTGGCCCCACTGTTGTGGTTCTGTGTGCAGTGCTTCAGTACAGCACTACAAAACCGCTTTCCTAAGTTCAAATTTTGCAAATAGTAAAAGCAGATCTAAAAAAACATTTTGCATACAATTTGATCCTTGCAAACAACCTGTTTTAACTTAAATATATAAATATGTTTGTCGGAAATACTAAAATATGTGGAAGCGCAGAGAAAGGGCCAGTAATATCAAGGAAAACATGATGAGGCTTTGAAAAACAATACCATTCCTTCAACCTTTTTTGGAAGCTCGTTGGTTTACATAAAACAAGCAAACTGCTAAGATTTTTTTTAAACTCATTTACATTTTGGCATTGGCATCTTTTGCTGATTTGGCAATCATTTAACAAAAATAGATGGGGAAGGGCAATCAGTTTGATCTTAAGAGATTATTTTGGGGGGGTGGCTGATTGTGAATGAATAAGTAATTATAGAATGATATGATGTGATTCATAACTAAAGCACCAGCGGGGGAGCTCAATTTTTCTTCCATTCCTTAACCATCAGCCCTTTGCGTTTCAATAATATTTCCCTTTATGTAATATTAAGACCTTGATAAAATTGATTTTCTGAAGAAGTCGGAGAGCTGCACTTAATGTTAATTTAACATAATTCTTTCAACCTCTGTCGCCATGACAACTTTTATCTGAATATTCTTAGGGGAAAAAAAACTGTAAACTTGAAAACATAGCTCATTTTTGTCCTAGTTTCTCCTTTGAATTTTTGGTTTCTTTGTGGCTGAGCATTTACCAACCAGAGATTATTTCTCATTCTGTAACCAGACGACTGAGATGCAAACCCCATTGTAAAAGTCTGAGCTTTGTTTTGAATAGGCTGTCCAGATTCAACCCTGCCCCATTCATAATGACAGGGCAATTAAAGGGGAACTGACAACCATTTATAAAGCCTACAAACATCTTCGTTTTCCGAGACTATAACATCTGGCTTATCTATCACCACTAACAGTGGGCGTATTATCATTTTATGATAAAGGTGAAGCATATTCTGTAAATTCACTGACTAGACCAGCATTGATCATGTCAGACAATTTGTTACATATTCTCCTGCTTTGATAACCAGTTCTTTGTACAAACAGATAAGTAACTGTTGGAGGAAAAATAGCTTTGGTCGTCATATGCGGCATCATCGTAAACATGCCCTTTTTCATTTTATTAACTGTTTTGCTATGCGTACTGACAAGAGAACAATCCTGCACAAAATGCAAATCCCCTTTCTTCTGCGCAGCCATCACTAAAAAATATTCTTAGGGAGTTCTTTCAGTATGTTTTCCTGGTTTCAATGTTTCAATAAAATTGCCTCCTGTCACTGAGTTGGAGGAAAAATCTTCTCTTTTTGTTTAAGATATCTTTCCTTGATGGTGTGTTCCACTTTTTGATCAGGATCAAAACTCTTATCTGAACTGGGCTGTCACACATCACTAACACATGCTTATCTGTTTATCTGCAAAGTAACAATTCTAAGTACTAGTATCAAATAAATTTTATTGTACGCAACAGATAGAGAAGCAATGGAAAAGTTAATGGGCTGCATTTTACAGGGGGCTGGAGGCTGACCGGCTCTGTGCAAGCCCACCCTGCAGCCATAACATTCTACGGGTGGGTTAATTGGCTCGCAGTGGAACTTCTGCCCTTCACTGGGGTGGACGTCCCGCACTCAGACGTTGCTGGCCAGTCAGATTGGTTGGCAGCTCCAGCAGTCCCAGCAGTGCCAAAAGAACAGTAGTGGTCACCGCTGGGACTGCAACCAGTCCCCAGGCGTCCCAGTGGATCCCGGAGTGAAGTAAGTCTGGGGTATTGGGTGGGGAGGGTTTGGCCAGCTTAGGAAGGGGTCAGGGGGATGCGAGGATGGGTTTTGGAAAGCAGGCGGGTAGGAAGTAAGTGGGGTATCTTAGGGGGATTCCTCCGATGCACAAAGGGCACACCCTCCTGAAGATAGTGCCCCCACTTCCTTCCCGCCCTTTAAACCTTTTTTTTTGGAAAATCGGGCTGTCCACCCCCACCCGCCTGCTCACACCAAACGTATTATGGCACGGGCAGTGTATTATCAGGTTAAATTGTCTTGTTAACAAGCTCAATTGACGTTTATTTATTTATTTATTTTCATATGGCAGGCAGGCTGCTGAACTTGGCATCCACCCACCTACTGTGAGTTCAGGGGTGGGTGAGAAGGTGATGGGCTGGGCACCCACTCTATTTTTACGTGCCCACCCCCACCAAAAACATGCCTAGTGGGGGGGCACGTAAAATCCAGCCCAAGGTCGCATCAGATATATTCCAAGCTCATTTCCAGTTCGTGCAACACCTAATTTTACTCGATGATCGAGAGTAACTGGTTCAGACATTATAAGGTCAAACAGGACTTCTTAAATGAGGAATGTTTTCTTCTTAGTTCAAATTGAGTCAACATATGTTTGCAAGAATAAACTCCTGGCCATTTGTGCAATTCCAGCCACCACCCTTGCCCTATTTTTCTTGATAAAGTATCAGGTGTAACAAGGCTAAGAATTGTTTTAAACAAAATTATTACAAATTTGCTGAAGCTTTATAATTCCATCAACACTCGATCCAGTCACCCTCTTAGTTTTGCTTTGTCATCTTCTTCTAACTTGGCTGCAAATGAATAGCATTCATTTCTGAAGTTAATTCATCTTTCCCTGTAGCACTGGACACATCATTAATGCAGTGTCACAATTTATTGCCAAAGGAGTTTTATGCTAAAATCTTGGACACAACTTTTGAAACTTTATCAAGTGCAAAACAAATAGAAAACTCCTCAGAGGAATTCCAAGGGAAGCAGTATAAAACACAGGATTACTCAATCCACAAGGCCTAAAGAGCATACAGAACAAATAGGTTTGTAATAACGGAGGAAACTGGGGAATGGAGGCAGAATGGGGGAGTGCTGGTAGTGATGATTAGAGATTTAAAACTACTGCCACTAAAACATATCCCTCAGAGAAGTCCGCAGCTGTAGAAAGCTGCTGAATACATCACGTAAACCTCTAATTATCCACTATTTGTACCCAAATGCAGAATTGTCATTTGTGGTCTACTGGTCATGGCAGTTGTACATTTTATTTTAACCATCATTGCAAATCTAAATCAAAATGTGTACAAATTGCTCAAAAGCCATTTCAGTCTATCTCCAGAGTGCCTAATCTGCAGCTTCCAAGACAAGGCAAATTGCCCTTCAATTAAAGCCCAGGAAACTCAATCCTATTTGCACTATTATTTCTGATATGCTGGTTTGTCTTGTTTGAATTGTGTAGCTCACAAAGTTGCAGAAGGATTGTTTTTAGTGCTGCTGCCTCATTCATGAGTAAGTCTTAAATCAGAACATACAGATCTTAGTAACAGCAACTTGAGATATATGCAAAACAATGGGAACATTGTTTGAAATATGATATGTGGCCCTGGAGACTCCAGAATACATATCTATCTCACCCATGGAGACAAAAGCTTGACACCCCTGCGTAGACTGATTATCATTGCTACGCCTGACATTCTCCTGATGCTGATAGCTTTGTGAATGGTTCTGTTCAGCAAATATAACATCGCTAATACTCCATTTAATATGTCACATGGAATTAAGATTTGCATGTTCAATGTAACATTCCACAGATTGCAACTTCACAATTCCCCAATGATTCCCACCAACACTGCTCTGAAATCTAAGTATTGGGCAGCTTCGGGCATTAAATGGACACAGTTTTAACCACCGGGAGGAGGCTCAAGTGCTGGGGCGGTTGCAGTGATAGGGGTGCTGTGGGTCTTAAAGCCTCAAAAGGTTGAGTTGGGTCAGAAACCTGACATGATCGCAGTTCGAGGTTTAACCCGAATGGGTTTGCATGAGAGCAGGATACCCCAATGGGGTTGTCGGGTCAATAATTCAAATATTCATATCCCCCAGTAATTCAGGATTTAACCCAGAATTCTCACTCTAACATCCAGCACATGTGTTTCCCGAACTGTTTGAAACTTGCAGGGTCAATCCGGTGATAACACAGCAGGGAGTGCTTCTTCAGGTGAAACTGACAGGTTGGAAGTCTTCAAAGAGTGAAACTGTATAGCTTCATCCCTGCCCAGGTGAGAGGCGGGTGCTTATAGCACTTCTTCTTCTGAGAGTGTGCTTGTATTGCTGGACAGGTGATGTCCAACTTCTTGGAAGTCAGTTTAATTCTCTTGGACATCACCCAGCCTGTTCTGCACTTTCCTAGCCGTCAGCCTTCACCATAACATGGGAAGAGTTAACGCATCTCTACTGTGGACCCTTGATGTGGAACAAGAGGACCAGCAACACCAACAGAATCAGCAGCAGCAGGTCCACACAGAGCAGAAGTGGCCTTCTCCTCAGGCAGATGTTGCTTCATGGTACAAAGGAGATTGACACAAAGATCCAGGTCAAAGGAGCAAGACTCCTAACACTGGGTCTACAGGCAGAGGATCAACTTTCTCGATTTGTGTGAGCACCAGTGCCTCATGAGACATAACCTTTCACAACAGGTTGTTTCTGCCATTAGCAGCCTCCTGGAAGAAGAGGCGGTCACACCCTTTAGGCTAGGATCTTCTGATTTGGGTCCATGGTCAGGGACAGAAGGATGTGACTGCAAGTGAGGCAGGTAAGGGGATCGAGAAGGTAGAAGTGGAGGAGCCTTGGCCTTGACAGTTGTCCAACAGGTTCGAGTCGCTTGCAACCTGTATGGATGAAAGCGGGGGCTACATGATAGATGAGTGAACTGACCATGGTACTGTGATACAGGAAGCCATTCAAGCGGATTGAGTTAATAGTAATATAGTGGTAATAGGGACAGTATAGTCATTGGGATAGACACATTTCTCTGCAGCTGAGAGCAAGAGCCCAGGAGGCTGTGTTGCTTGCCTGGTGTCAGGGTTCGAGGCATCTGCTCTGGACTGGAGGGGAACTTGCAATGGGGGGGGCGGCGAGGGGGTGGGCGTGGGCCATGTAGGCAACAACGACATAGGTAGAACTAGAAAAGAGGTTCTTCTTAGGGGCATGAGCAGTTAGTAGCTAAATTAAAAAGAAGAACCTCTAGGGTAATAATCCAGAGATTATTACCTCACCATTACCTGAGCCACGAGCAAATTGGCATAGGGTAAATAAGATTGGAGATTTAAATGCATGGCTCAAAGATTAGCGTGGGAGAAATGGGTTTCAATTTATGGGGCACTGGCACCAGTACTGAGCAAAGTGGAGTTATACGGACTCGAAACTTTAACTGTATTCCTCTCCACAGATGCTGTCAGACCTGCTGAGTTTTTCCAGCTATTTTTGTTTTTGCTTCAGATTTCCAGCATCCACAGTATTTTGCTTTTATGTTATATGGGAGTTATACTGTTGGGACAGACATCATCTGAACCATGCTGGGACCAGTGTTCTGGTGAGTCACATATTTAGGTAGATTGGGCTTTAAACTAAATAGTGGGGACAAGGGTTCAAGTGTGGGAAAACGTGATAAATTAAAGGGAGAAGACAAGGCAAGAAAGCAAGGTAGCAATAAGGGAAATGATGTTCAGAGTGTGGCAGAAAGGGACAGAGCATACAAACTTAAGCCTGAGCCAGCAGATAAAGCTAGAGGCTGCAAAAATAGTAAAAGGACAAAACTAAAGGCTCTGTATCTAAATGCACATTGCATTCATAATGAAACAGATGAATTGAGAGCTCAAATAGAAATAAATATATATGATCTGATAGCCATTACAGAGTCATGGTTCTAAGATGACAATGGCTGGGACCTGAACATTCAAGTGTATATGATATTACAGAAGGTCAGGAAGCTAGGAAAAGGTGGTGGGTAGTTCTGTTAATTAAAGATGTCATTAATAAAATAGAGAGGAATGACCTTAGTTCCAAGGATCAAGATATAGAATCAGCTTGGGTAGAGATAAGAAATAGTAAAGGTAGAAAGTCATTTGTGAAAGTAGTTTATAGGCCCCCTAACAGTAATCACACTGTAGGATAGGCTATATAGGAAGAAATAATGGGGGCTTGTGACAAAGGTATGGTGTTAATCATGGGTGATTTTAATCTACACACAGATTGAATGAATCAGATTAGAAAAGGTAGCCTGGAATAGGAGTTCATAGATGTTTTCAGGACAATTTCTTAGACTAGCATGTTCTACAGCCAACCAGAGAACAAGCTTTCTTGGACCTGACAATGTGCAAAGAGACAGGATAATTAATGACCCCATAGTGAAGGTGCCCCTAGGTAGCAGCGGTCATAACATGATTGAATTTCGCCTTCAATTTGAGGGAAAGAAGTGTGGCTCTAAGACTAGTGTTTTAAACTTAAACAGGGGCAATTATAAGAGCATGCGACAGAGGCTGTAGATTCTGATGGACCTTATGTTTCTCTGGTGTTTTGTTTTTATTTCAGGTTTCAAGCATTTGTAGTTTTTTTTTTAGTATGTGTGAACTGTGGTGCCCTTATTCATAGGGGTTTGAGTAAATGTAATGCAGTTTTTAATAGTTTAGTGAACTGGGTAATTAGATTAAGGGATAGGTCAGTAGAGATGCAGCGGTGCACATTTAACGAGATATTTCATCAGCAAAAATAAATTCCAGTGAGAAAGAAAGGCCAGAATTTTCCAGCCCCTCATGCTGGAAGGATCTTCCAGTCCCACCAGTGTGAACAGGGATTTCAATGGCTTGCTGGTCCTGCTGCAGGGAAACCCATCTCGGGGGGGCTGGAAAATTCCAGCCAACGACTCTAGGGAAAGGGCACAACATCCATGGCTAACTAAGGACGTTAAAGATAGTATTAAATTGAAACAAAAAATGTACAATTTTATGAAGACTAGTGGTAGATCAGAAGATTGGAAAGAATATAAAAAAAACAGCAAAGAATGACTAGAAGGTTAAAGAGAGAGGAATTAGAGGATGAGAGAGAACTAGCTAGAAATATAAAAACAGGTAGTAAAAGTTTCTACAGGTATTAAAAGGGAAAAGAGTAAGTAAAGTGAGTGTTGGTCCTCTAGAGAGTGAGTCTGGAGAAGTAATAAGGAAATTGTGGATTAATTAAGCAGATATTTCACATCTGTCTTCAATGTAGAGGATACAAATAACATCCCAGAAATACTTGTGAATCAAGGGGTGAAAGTGGGGTAGGAAGTTAAAACAATTACAATCATCAGGGAAAGGGTACTGAGAAAATTGTTAGAACTAACAACTGACAAGTCCCTAGAACCTGAAGGACTTCATCCTAGGGTAGGATCTTCCCCCAACCAGGGGTGTTGTGCAGGAGCGGGCGTGAGCAGGCCAGTTAAGGCCCACCCAGCATGATGTCCGCCAGGAAGTGCTATGTGCTCCTTGTGCAAGGGGGGCGGAATTCCCTGAGCCACATGCATGAAAGAGCACACAGATCTTCCTGAGGCAACACTTTGCCTCAGGGAGATTAGCTCAGGTTTGAAAGTTTCAATAAAGAAGGGGAAAAAAGTTACTGACATGTCCACTCATGTGCCACTGTCACATGAGCTGGGACATGTCATTTTCTTTTATTTAAACATTTTATAAAAGTTTTAATACCCTCATGAAACCTCATCCCGCCCGTGGATGAGGTTTCATGTTTTTTCAGGAGCCTACCTGGGTTCCCAGCCTGCCCACCAACCTTAAGGTTGGACGGGCAGCTCCATTAATCATGTTAATTACTTTTTTAATGGCCTTAATAGGCCTTTGACATCGGCTGTGTGCCCGCCGAACTGAAAATCTAAATAACGTGGGTGACATCGGGACACATGCCCGACATCACCCCACGTCATTTTACGCATTGGCAAGCGGGCCCCACCCTCTGCTCGCCAGACAGGAGATTCTGCCCCTAGAGTCTTAAAAGAAGTGGCTGTTGAGATAGTAGATGCATTGGTTTTGATTTTCCAAAATTCATTAGATTTTGGAAAGGTCCCATCAGATTGGAAACCAGTGAATATGTCTCCTCTATTCAAGAAAGGAGAGACTGAAAGCAGGAAACTACAGTCCAGTTAGCTTAATATCTGTCATAGGGAAAATGCTGGAATCTGTCATTAAGGAGGTTATGGTGGGGCACATGGAAAATCTCAATATAATTAGGCAGAGTCAACATAGTTTTGTGAAAGGGTAATTGTGTTTGGCTAATTTATTAGAGTTCCATGAGGAAGTAACAAGCAACATGGATAAAGGGGAACCTGTGGTTGTGGTGCACTTAGATTTCCAAAAGGCATTTGACAAGGTGCCATATCAAAGGTAAGAGCTCATGGCATAGGGAGTAACATATTAGCATGGATAGATAATTGGTTAGATAACAGGAAGCAGAGAATAGGCATAAATGGATCATTTTCAGCTTGGCAAGGTGTGGTGAATGGAATGCCATAGGGATCAGTGCTGGGGCCTCAACTATTTACAATCTATATCAATGACTTGGATGAAGGGACCGAATGTATGGCTGCTAAATTTGCTGATGACACAAAAATAGGTAGGAAAGTAAATTGTGAAGGTGTCTGCAAAGGGGTATATATAGGTTAAATGAGTGTGCAAAAACTTCGATGATGCAATATGATGTGGAAAAATGTGAATATGTTCACTTTGGCAGGAAGAATAATAAAGTTGCATATTATTTAAATAGAGAGAGATTGCAGGACTCTGCGGTACAGAGGAATCTGGGTGCCTTGCTGCATGAATCACAAAAAAACCAGTATGCAGGTAAAGCAAGTGATTAGGAAGACAAATGGAATTTGTTGTTTATTGAATGGAATATAAAAGTAGGGATGGTTGCTAAAGTTGTACAGGGCATTGGCAAGACCACATCTGGAGTTCTGTGTATAGTTTAGGTCTCCTTATTTAAGAAAATACATAGCTGCATTAGAAGCAGTTCAGAGAAGGTTCACTTGACTCTTTCCTGGAATGAGAGGGTTATTTTATGAGGAAAGGTTGGACAGGTTCAGCCTGCATCCATTGGTGTTTAGAAGAATGAGAGGTGATCTTATTGAAATATATAAGGTCCTGAGGGGGCTCGACAGAGGGTATGCTTCCCCTTGTGAGAGAGACTAGAACCAGGGGACACAGTTTAAAAATAAGGGGTCTCCCATTTAAGACAGAGATAAGGAGAACTTTCTTGTCTCAGAGGGTTGTGAGTCTTTGGAACTCATTTCCCCAGAGAGCGAGGAAGGCAGGGTCATTGAATATTTTGAAAGCAAAGGTAGATAGATTTTTGACTAACAAGGGAGTGAAAGGGTGCCGGGGGTGGTAGGAAAGTGGAGTTAAGGCCACAATCAAATGTAGATAGCAGCATTTTGACACCAGCTGTTCATGATATTCTGTACTGACTCAGATTACCATAATGCCTCAGGGGATCATTGATAGACACCACAGTTGCCAGGAACCTTTGACCTTGCACCTACTCTCTTTCCACCCATTTTTCAGGGTGTGGCCATGCAGCTGAGCCTTGACCAAAACCCTCACAGCTGCACACTGTCATGGTAGAACAGTGTGACTCAGAGGGAGCAGGCCAGCAGGGTAGTTTATGTTTGGGAGCCCAAATGCCATCTGGGAGTGACAGGAACAAATGCCAGGCCACCCTGCATTCGTCCAGCCCCATTTCACTCTCTGCCACCCTGACATTCGACATTGGTGAGAAAGAGAACATGGTCTGTGTATATAAGCAGGCGTATGTGTGTGAGACCATTCGAAGCTGGAAGCATTACATGCCTTTTTTTCATTTATCATACTAGAGTGTCACAAAGCAGGGTCAGTGGGGATGGAGCAGGAGGGACTGTGCCTCACTTCAATGACCAGGATCTGCAGATGTTGGTCGAGGAGATCCAGAGACACTGCAGCACCTTATATCCCAGTGGCCAGTGAACCCGCCCACCTCGACCAGGAGAGTGTGGCTGGTGATAGCCTCCACCATGAGAGCAGCAGGGGACCA
Organism: Cetorhinus maximus; assembly: GCF_964194155.1. NCBI lineage: Eukaryota > Metazoa > Chordata > Chondrichthyes > Lamniformes > Cetorhinidae > Cetorhinus > Cetorhinus maximus. The sequence goes on along the minus strand of NC_135884.1, from coordinate 27,209,702 downwards.
GACCAGATCGTGGATACAGTGCAGGAAGAGGTTCCATGACCTGATGTGCTCCAGCAAAGTGAGTTGTTTGGCAGAAGCACACAGAGGTCAAACTGATGGTTCACCTCTGAATGCTGCACCTATGGTGGGAGACCTGGCATATACCCCTCCTATAGCATGGAGCTTGTATGTCCAAGCTGCCCCTGTAGGTGCACACCTACAGGGGTAGATGGTGGCATAGTGGTCATGTCACTGGTCTAGTAATCCAGAGATCCAGGCTAATGCTCTGGAGTCACAGATTTATATCCCACCATGCCAGCTACTGGAATTTCAGTTTAATTAATAAATCTGGAATTGAAAGCTAGTCCCATTGACCATGAGAACCACCATTAATTGTCATAAAAACTCATCTGGTTTACTAATGTAACTTAGGGGAGTCCATCCTTACCTGGTCTGACCTAAATATGACTTCAGACCCAGAGGAATGTGGTTAACTCTTAGCTGCCCTCTGAAACGGCCTAGCAAGCCACTCAGTTCAAGGGAAATTAGGGATGGGCAACAAATGCTGGCCTTGCCAGTGCCACACATATCCCATGAAAGAATAAAAAAAATTCAGTAGAGATGTGGAAGTACATTGTGATGGACTGATAGGTTCAAGAGATTTGTCACTGGCAGCACTGTATATATTAGGCTAACATCACTCTATATGTTGTATCTGCAGGACAAGAATGCCCATAATGCCAGGGAGTTGGCTCAGACTGGGGTGGATCTGTAAGGCCATGGGCGATCAGGAACATGGTGGAGACAGTCATGGAGTTAACCAGGGTGCCTGTCGGCTGATAGGTGGGGAGGAAGAATCGCCCGTACAAGGTGCTAAAGGTGATGGTAGAGGCTCTTTGGTACTTGGTGGTAATGGTGGAGGTGATCCTGTTAGTTCACTGAGCAGAAAGGGACTTTGGAATGAGAGGGAGTGTGAAGGTTGGGTTGCATGATTAAGGTCCCATGATAATGGTTAGAGGCTAAATGCATTGGCGTGTATCAGATCATGCCCTCACAATGTAAAGGGACAAATCTCATCACTTCCATCTTTGTCTCACACTGTTGCAGCATCGCTCACTCACTATCACCACCCCACTCCGCCCAACCCCAGGGAACTTCATCCCATGGGCATCAGGAGGAGGAAGAGATATTCAAAGAGGCAGTGTCACATCTGCCTAGCTCACACTCCGCTAACACAGATACCAGCACATCAGATGGATGTAGTGTGTGTTTAGAGTCGGTGATACGTGGTGAAGGGCACCGCACCAGAGTGCAGGAGGTGGTGTGAGTCTGAAACATTTGTACACAGTCTCCCTTGGAGGAGGAGGGAGAATAGGCATGATGATGTTCCAGTAGGCATGGAGGCAGGGCCTCAGGAATCACCTTGTGGGGCACAGAATTTGGAGCATCAGCAGCAGATGTGTGGACATCTGGCAGAGTTTCCTGAGGCATTGCGAGCTCATGCACTGAGAATGGAGACGTCCATGGCAGTAATGAGCTCTACCTTGTCACAGAGGCTCAACCACATGAGTTCCAACTAAGAGAGAACAGCCCATCTCATGAAGAGACTCATGGAGCACATTCAGAGTGGAAGCAAGTGCAGCTTCACTCCCTGCAAAAGGTACAAGGCTCATTCAGTAGTCTAGAGCAGTCTGCTCAGTGTCATCAGTGCCCTGATGACCGCTGACATCCATGGAATACATGAGGAGCTGCGTTCCCGTAACTGGACGTTAACTGGTGGCTCAACGGTTGCTGGAATGGACGACTGCTGTGCCCCAGCAGCCAGCCCCAGTTAACCCATCTGAAGGCCAACCTAGGGCTGTGAAGGTTAGTGAGGAGGGTGAAGATTCTGAGAGTATCTCAGCACCCTCAGCTTCTTCCAACTCTCCAGCCCCTCCACCAGAGCACTCGTCTGCTCTGCTTATCCCAGTGACAATGGCTGCCCCTGTAGAAATGCAAGGTCTACAGTCTGAAGGAGGTCTCCAGCAGGTCCCTGGACAGTGAGGCCGGCCACCACATTCCTCAATGCCGGGGAGCACGAGAGTTGAGCAGGCCGCCTTCACCTCCTCTAAGGCAAAACGGGGGGGATGAGGGGGTCACTATGTAAGAGGGCTCATGAACACAGGGCGCTGTGTTGCCTAGATCATGGACAGGTTCACCATAGTATTACTTCATATATATCACAATTAAGCACATTATAAACCCCGAACTCTCTACAATTTTGTAGTGAGACGGGCGAGGCCTAGGCCAGCCCATCAATCCTTGCCCCAATTGAGGCCCTCAAGTAGCCAAATATTGGCCACTTAAGAGCTGTCTCCCACCTGGCCTCAATTTTCATGCTGGTGGGAGGAGTTCAGGAGCAAGGGGAAACCTGGAAAGTGATCCTGCCCAGACTTCAAGTGGGAAGTGGGGGTGGGAGGTGCTTCTCCATCAATGGTTCCTTTCAACACCTAGTGCTCCCCACTCCCTCCCCCCAAATGATCTGCCCCTCCATGGATTCTTCCTCCCTCCCTGACCTCTTCATCAACACCTCCACACTCCTTTCTGCCCAACATCCTGGGCATCACCTCCCCTCCCCGCCATAAAACCCTCTGCATTTACCTGGGCCTGGACTCCAGGAATTAGACTTGTAGTGGTCACAAGAAGGGCCACTACTGCTTCTGGCGCTGCTGGAACTAAAGAGCTGCCGGCCAATCAGATTGGCCGGCAGCTCTTTGAGGTGGGGCTTCCTTCCAAGTGAGGTCCGAAGTCACGCCTCCAGCAAATGGCATTGGGGCAGCCAATATCGTTGGGGATGTGTTTCCCGCTGACCCTCCGGGTGACAGGGTGGGAAACCCTGCCATCCAAAAAATCCGGGTCTTTGTCTTTGAGGTGGTAGAGGCCAAGGGGTCACAGGGAGCCGAGATGTTTGGCAGCATTGTACATTGCAGGTGTCACACAGACACCACCGTGGTGGATGGTTAATGTGGAAGGTAGTAGAAGGGGTCGATCTAACACACCTGTGGCATCACCCTGCACAATGTGTAGTCGCTGAAGTATTGTTAGCACATACAATCATATCTGAAGTTTGTGGGTGTAAAGTCATGCTTCCTCCTGGCACTCTTGGCATAGTAGGCATGGTGTGACGAGGCACAAGTTGGTGTTTTCTCCAGTTCATTGACAGCCTCTAATGTATAAGTGCATTTTCCAGGTTGTGAAGGACTTCTCAAAGTGTCTTTGTGCACTAGGCTGAGGTCAAGGGTTACGATGGTCATGGTTTCAGCCATACTGATGGCACTTTCAGTACGTGCTGTTGGTTTTCTCTCTTGTTGGGATGGGCATTTCCCTGAAGAAGTGGGGTTTCCATGTTCAAGGTATATTTTGTGGAAGCTGCTCACCAGAGACTGGCTGATGTACTTGGTGACATTTCAAGAGCCTAGGAGAATCTACTCTGAAATGGCAGGCTTCTGACGATGACCCCTTCCTGTAAAGGATCAGCCATGGCTACATATGGGCCTGCCCATCAGCTGGTCTCCCATTGCTGCCCTCTTCCTCTTCCTCTGTGTCAAGCTCCATGACCCTCAACAAGCCCTCCTCCTCCTGCTCTTCATTTTCTTCAATGTCTTCCTCCTCAGATGTTACAGCTATAGGGCCGGCTTCTGCCCTCTCTAGTTGTTGGCGCCTCTGTTGCGCCATATTGTAGAGCATGCAGCATGCAACGACTATTCTGGAGACCCTTGAGGGGGAATACTGCAGTGTTCCTTCCCAATGTTCAAAACATCTAAAGAGCACCTTCAAGATGCTACTTGCCTGCTCTATTGTGCTGGGGGTCAGCATGTGGTTGTTGTTGTAGTGCTTTTCGGACTCTGTGTGTGGCCTTCTAAAGGGGGTCCTCCTTAAGAGGTACCCCTTGTCACCCAGAAGCCAACAATGGGCCTGTGTAGGTGCCTGAAAAAACTGTGGCGTTTGCGAATTCCTCAGGATCAAAGAATTACGGCAGCTTCCAGGGTACGGCACACATACAGCAGGAACGCCTTGGTGTGACTGGACACCACCTGCACCTTCAAGGAGTGGAAGGATTTAATGCTTATGGAGGTGTCAGGTTGATGATTTGGTGCCCGTATTGTGATATCGCTGCAGTCGATAGCCTCCTGTCCGTGCGGGAAGCTTGCTAATTCTGCAAAGCCCCTGGCCCTCTGCGTGTGCGACGTTACATCCAATGGGAAGTTTTTGTGCTCCCCCCACCCCAGCAAGGAGGGCATCTGTACCTGCCTCAATGCAGCTGTGTGCAGCTGATATGCCACAGCGTCTGCACCTCACCCCTGGAAAGAGCTGGCAGCATAAAAGCTTACAGCCACTGTGACCTGAACACCACTGGCAGAGCATATGGATCAGCAGATTGTGGTGCCAGGTCTTGCTGCACCATGGCACATATCTGGGTAAACAATTCTCGGGTTAATCAGAACCTTTCTCTACACTGGTTTTCTGTCATATCCAGATATAACCTCTGCAGTGGCTATACCCTCACCTTGGGGTAAAACTTTATTATCCTTCTCCTCCTCCTCCTGCTGGGTGCATACTGCGCTGCCTGCAACTCTTGGCCTTGTCCCCTCCTGGCCTTGTCCCCTCCCTCTGGCCACATGTTGCTCCCCATCGCATGCCTCTATGACACAAAGATGTGAAGGTGCCATCACATTTGGCAGCTTCTTTGCCATGGTGCGCACTCGTCCCGCATCTGGCACACTCTCCTTCCTCCAGCCTGGGTGCCTGGGTCAGGAGGGCCAAAGGTATCTGCCCTCCAAAGGCCACAGCCCCCACCCTCCAACTCTGGAGAGTCATCCCGGACTGAAAACTTTAACTCTGTTTCTCTCTCCGCAGATGCTGTCAGACCTGCTGAGCTTTTCCAGCATTTTCTGTTTTTATTTCACCCTCCAACTCCCCTTGGTGTCAGACACATGCCCCTGTGTTTGAAGTTGTTGATCTTCTGTGGCACTTGCTGAAACTTTTTAAGCTCTCCGAAAGGGTACCTGACCTCTCCAAAGAACTCCGCTAGCTTTACACCTTTTGCTTAAAGTCCTCAGTCCCACGTGTGTGTTCTGGAAATCTGTGACAGGAGTCACTTGTGATTGAAGACGCTTTTAAATGTGCTGCCAACTCCACAAGCCACCCATGTGTCAAATCTGTCCTGCCCCTTTTCCCCCTCCCCAATTCCCCCAGCAAAAATGATGTGTGCCGGATATAGGGGTGGGACTGCTGGTGCTCGACTCCACGCAAATCCGGATTACAGTGCAGCTATGCTCTCTCAGTCAAGTCAGGGCTCTGTGGCATTTACCTGCAAACCAGCAAATTCCCAACACATATGACAAACTAGGCCAACCGTCAGTATCGATTCCTTGCATACTTGCTTACCCATTATGGGTGTTGAGGTTAAATATTCCAACTCAATCACTGCTAGACAATTAATGAAATCTGTTTCTTGTTTGCATTTTTATTTATGTTTTGTACGTTTATAAACACTTGCTTTCTTTAAGGTGAAGAACATGAGGCGAGCGCTGGATGTGGAACATTTTTTAGTTTTTGCACTCAGTGCTACAAACAGGAGGTTCAGTGTCACGTTTAATACCAGCCAGGTGCAGAGTAATCTGTCAAAAGTTCCATTCCAACGTGCATTATCATCATAACCTCAGAATAGCAGCCTTAATGTACTAATGCAACATCTCTATTGCCTACATTAATTCGCTGTTGTGATCCGTTTTATCAAATTTAGTGTTATTTTTCGACAAGAGGTCCTCTGTGCGTTATGTGCAACAACAAACATGTCTACAATTTAATTAACAGAGGAGATCCTCCCTCTACAATAATACTTTTTATTCCACACACATGAGGATGCTCCAAATGATTTCACATGGGACCATTAGGCCTGAATTTTCGCTCTCGGGTCGGGATCGCAGAGTTAGGAAAATTCCCAGCTCCGCACACCCAACTTGGGAGAAAGTGCCCCAGATGATCAGATTTTCATTCAAGGGTTTGGGGGGGATGGGGGGGGGTTGGTGATGGTGGGGGTGCGGGTTGTTAACAGGAGTCATGAGGCTGGGGAAAAGTGCCAGAGCATCGAGGCAGGCCTTTCACCCAGCCCACCTCCACACCCAGCAGCCTGTGTGCTGCCTCCGAACTGTTTCCAGGGGCGACAGGCATGACTCCTATAAACACCTGCACCCCGCTACCCCCGCCCCTCCCAGAATGAAAATCCGACCATCTGGGGCACTTTCTCCCAAGTCAGGTTGGTGAAGCTGGGAATTTTCCAGGCTCCGACCCGACAGTGAAAGTTCAGGTCTTTGTCTCAGCTGCAAAAAAAATAAATAAAAACAGCCTCTGGCCCTCAACCCCTCACCACCCACACAGTCCCCATTCCCCATCCATGCCCCCACCCACTCCCATGGCCTTCATATCTTCCATGGCAACTATGTCCCTCTATCAACCCTCCATGACCCCGCATTACCTCCATGCCAACCTATGCCATTCCACCCACCCCCATGACCCATCATAGCCCCTTTATGCCAACTCATGCCCAACCATGACCCACCACCCTTTGCCTTTACACCCTGCATGGCAACTCACCCAGTAGACACCATAGGCAGGACCAATTGTGAGAAGAAATAAAGTAAAGTTCTCAGTGTCTGTTGATGAATTCCCTATTTAAAAACGCTCATTGTTAAAAACCTATTTGCTCCATTTAAATTCATTCAACCACTTAGCCCATACAATAACAAGCATTTGTATTCACAGGCCCACATCAAATACTTAATAACCAATGGAACTGTCAATCAAACTATGAACTGAGAGGCGCCCCACTGTTATAATGACAGGTTGTGAAATCAGTCATGCAGCACAAATCCTACAATGATAAACTTTGGGCTTATGTCAACTGACAGTGTGAAATAGCAAGCACTGATATTTTTTTAAGCTGCAGACTGCTTTCTTTTAATTTAACATCTAAGAGGTTTAAAGCCCCTGATAGATTGACAATTTCCATGAGCTTTGATGGTTCCCTTGACAGCTTGAAAGAAACATAGGAACCAGGAACAGGAGTAGGCCATTTGGCCCTTCGAGCCTGCTCCACCATTCAATATGATCATGGCTGATCCTCTATCTCAATGCCACATTCCCGCTTTCTCTCCATACCCCTTGATGCCCCTAATATCCAAAAAATGATCAATTTCTGTTTCTTTCTTCAATATACTTTCTTGAATATACAAAATTGCCATGAGCTTTGACAGTTCCTTTGACAGATTGACAGCTTCCTTGATAGTTCCAGTGTGTTTATCCACTTCACATTCATGGCTACTGTTAACAATCCCAAGGGCACTTTACCTCTCCCAAAGACGCAACTTATCTCTCCTAAAAGGCACCTGACCTCTCCCAAAGGTATCCCTGGACGTCTCCAAAAGGGTCCCCTACCTCTCCAAAGAACTCCGCTAACTTTAGCCTTTCTCCTGATCAGTCTAAAGTGCACTAGTTGTGGTTTGGACATCCCACTTGCGAAAATTGAGTATGACTGAAGGCAGCTACACTTTAACATGCGCAGCTTCCCCTGTGAACCAGGCACATGCAAAGTACAACCCGCCCCCATTCCCCCTCGCGAAAGTAGCAGGTGATGGGCACTTCCAGAATCGGGACCCTGGTGCCACTTTCAATAACCCTCTCCAACTGCGTGAAAATTCAGGCCTCATTATTTGCAACAATATTCTCCCCTCCTTTAGATGGGATGCAATTATACATGTGTCAGTTACCCCCCATCCCCACTAAGACACTATTATTCATAAGGGAGACTTGCTTGTGTTTTTCATATATATAACATGCACTTCCAGCACAGAGATAGAGATCAACAGGGAAAAACTTAGCTGATATTCCCCTCCCTAACTCGAGCCAACTGAGATGATTTGCGAGTCAGCTAACAAACCAAACATCATACCCCAAATAAAAATAGAAAATGCTGGAAAACTCAGCAGGTCTGGCAACATGTGTGGAGAGAGAAACAGAGTTAACGTTTCAAGTCTGAGTTCTGAAGAAGAGTCATACGGACTCGAAACATTAACTCTGTTTTCTCTCTCCACAGGTGCTACCAGATCTGCTGAGTATTTTTCCAGCATTTTCTGTTTTTATTTCAGGCTTCCAGCATCTGCAGTATTCACCATACTTCAAGCTTTGGGCTGAATCTTAATTCCCTAAAAGAGGTGGGCTGGGGTCATGTCAGAAGTTAAAATGTGAGAAAGCCAGATGAGGAACTGAACCCATTTCGAATGCGCCCACTTGCAGTTTTAAGACGGGCAGGGTGAGGGGCTGCCAATGAATCTGCTTCAGAGAAGCATGTTGTTCATTTAAATATTATAATAAGGGTGTTTGTCTTCATTTTAACAAACATTCTGTTTTTCATCACAGGCAGCTGGGTTTCTCAAGCCTCAGCAAACTCAAAGGAGGCGATCAGATCCCTCCACAATCCAGGATGAGTCCCTGGTCCCTGCCTGTGATTTAGAACCCCGCCCCCTCCCCACAATTGGGATCTGCCCCATAACTTGAACCTCCGCAACCCTTCCCCGTCCTCATCATCTCTCTCACTCCCCCAATACACCTGCCTGCTCTTGTAGGCATTTGGCCTTGCGAATGAACCAGGCATACCAGAAATTGCCTGTGGGTGGGGAGCCCACAGAAAGAAAATAAAACCAAAGCAGCCCTGCAGTTAAATTCTTCAGGACATTTGGGAAACCCGTTCTTCCAGGTTTCCTGACCTCACAACAGCCACCCCTTCTCACAAAGAACTCACCTCCAGGCTAAAATCCAGGCCTTTATATCTACGTAACTGAGCGAGTTATCAGATAAACCAGCTGAGCTATTGGGAAGCCAAGTGGGGATAGATCAGCCAATTCCCAATACTAAATTGATATGCCGGCCTTGACCCTAAATGTTGTGATTAATTTTCATTTATTATTTATTACTCCATCTTTCAACACACCAGAAACCTTGTTCTTTGCAACTATAAAATGGGCAGGGGCAGAATTCCCCTTTAAGTCTCGGAACAAGGTTTGTACTTCTGTTCCTTCTTGAAGGTACAATGTTCATAAATGGGAAACATTAAAAAGGACACTCTGAAGATCACTGTCTCTAATTGCTAGACTTCTTAAAGATTTAACAGCTGGATGAAATTGCCTCTCATTCTCAACATCATGTGTGGTCACTCCCTTCTGTTGCTCTAAGACAGTAATATACTTCTGCATTACGCTGCTAAATAACATATACTTAGCAGCAAATATCAACATTAATGTGGACATTAATGCTGATGCACAGAATAAAAAACAACATTTTGCTCCTCGTGTTTGAAACAAACTTTGCAGGGCAAAAAAAGTGGGGCAATTTGTCTGGTAGTTTTAAAAAGCTAGTGCAGCTTTGAATACTTCAATCTTAAATTTGCCTTAAGGGAATAAAACAGACAAAATAAAAACAAAACCACAGGAGAGTCAGTCTTCCTGAGTGTCATTTGAAATAACCTCTCTAAAGCTTAATGAGATAAAAAATTTATGTCTTCATCTATAGACTATTGAGCCTGGATTGTAATCTAGCTGGGCCCAGCATGTATGGGGTGGGTGAGCAGATAAGATAGTGGGTGTGGAGGTGCGGAGGGGGGAATGGTATTCACGGCACATTCGCAATGGTTACCACTCCACACCATTTTAACTCCAAGCAAAATGCAATCAGGAAGTCAGCCAAGCTCACCCAAGCAGGGCCCGGGCCTACTTCACATACAGGAGTCACGGTTGGCTGACATCATCGACACTGCAACAGAATTTTAACTCCCATATTTGTGATGCCCACATTTTGCTGAATACAAAAGAACGTTCTGAACAGTATTTTTCCAGCCTCTTGAGGAAGGAAGCATTACTGTATCTAGTTCTGGGAAATGAGGTGGGTAAGTGGAGCACATTTCAGCAGGACGGCATTTGGGGAAAAGTGATCATAATATCATCGGGTTTAGAATAATGATGGAAAATGATAAGGTACAACCAAGGGTTAAAGTTTTTAACTGGAGGAGGGCTAACTTCAGTAAGTTGAAAAGGGATCCGGCCCTGTCAAAATGGAATTAAAACTGACCGGCAAAACAATAACTGAACAATGGGTGACCTTCAAAGAGGAATCATTTGGTACAGAATAGACCCATTCCTATGAGGGGGGAAAGTAGGGCATCCAAAGCTAGAGCGTCCTGGATCACTAACGATATAGAGATTAAAATGAAACAGAAGAAAGAGGCTTATGACAATTACAAGGTTCATAATATCTAGCAAGCTGAATGTAGAAATTACAGGGGAGATCTAAAAGGGGAATAAGAGGGGCAAAAAGAGAGCAGGAAAACAAATTAGCAGCTAACATACAAAGCTAGTTTATAAAAGTCATTTATAAAACACATAATTAGTAAAAGGTAGTCAACGGGAGGGTGGGGCCAATTAGGCCCAAAAAGGTCTTCTTGTGGAGGCTGGGGCATGGCTGACGCACTTTACATCTAACTTCACTGTCAAAGTAGCAGCAACGGAGGAGGCTGTAGTGATATTGGAATAAATACAAATAGATAAAGAGGATGTACTTAAAAGTATGGCAGTTCTCAAAGTAGAAAAGACACTGGGGGAGAAATTCATTTATGTGCACAGACTTGCCTTAATTCCCTGGAAGGAGGCAACACCGTGGGTCACTACCCTCGTGGCCCATTTGTCATTCCTCATTGTTATCATTGAGGAACAAGTTTCTCCACAACCTGGCCTGCATGGGATACTTCCTAGGTTACTGAGGGAAATAAGATTGAAAATTGCACAGGCTTTGGCCATAATCTTCCAGTCCCCCTTGAATATGGGGGTGCTGCCAGAGGACTAGAGGATTGAAAATGTCATGCCTTTGTTTAAAAATGCAGAGAGGGTTAAATCCAAAATCTACAAGCCAGGTCAGCCCAACACTGATGGTGGGGAAATGTTTAAAGACAATAATCCGGGACAAAATTACTTGATATTTGCAAGTATGGCTTAATAAATGAAAGTCAGCATGGATTTGTTAAAGGTAAATCATGTTTGACTAACTTGATCGAGTTCATTTATGAAATATCAGAGAGGGTTGATGAGGGTAGAATAGTTGATGTTGTGTACATGGACATTCAAAAGGTGATTGACAAAGCACTACAAAATAGACTTGTTGGTAAAAAGTAAAGGCCATGTGATTAAACAGATAATGGCAACATGGATACAAAATTAGCAAGGGGACAGGAAGTAGAGTATTGGTGAACTGTTGCTTTTCAGACAGGAGGGAAGTGTACAATTGTGCCCCCTGGGGCTCAGTATTGGGATAACTGCTTTTTTGAAATATTAATGAGCTGGACTTGGGCATGCAGGGCATAATTTCAAAATGTGCAGATGGTATGAAATTTGGAAATGCAGTAAATAATGAGTAGTTGGCTGCAAGAGGATATAGACAGACTGGTAAAATGGGAAGACACATGGCAGATGAAATTTAACACAGAGAAGCATGAAGTGATGCATTTTGTTGGGAAGAATGAGGAGAGACAATATGAACTTAATGGTACAATTTTAAAGGGGGCACAGGCACATAGAGACCTGCGGATGTAGGTGCTCAAATCTTTGAGGCTGGTAGGACAAGTTGAGAAGGCTGTTAAAAATCTTAGCGCTTCCGCGGCTTTATTAACAGAGGAATAGATTACAAAAGCAAGGAAGTTGTGCTAAACATTTATTAAGCACTGGTTTAGCCTCAGCTGATGTATTGTGTTCAATTCTTGACACCACACTTTTGGAAGGATGTCAAGGCCTTGAAAAGGGTGCAGAAGAGATTTGCTGGAACAGCACCAGGGATGAGGGATCTCAGTTGTGTGGAGAGACTGGAGAAACTGGGTTTTTCTCCTTGAGGTAGGGAAGGTTAAAAAGAGATTTGGTAGATGGGTTCAAGATCATGAATTGTTTTGACAGAGTAACTTTCCGATGGCAAAAGGATCGGTCACCAGATGATACAGATTTAAGGTGATTGGGAAAAGAGCCAGAGGCGACATGAGGAACTTACTTTTTACACAGCGAGTTGTGATCTAAAATGCACTGCCTGACAGGGTGGTGGAAGCAGATTCAATAGTAACACATCCTCAGACTGAATGAATTAATTTTGGAGTGTGCTTACTGTGGTTGTATGTATAAATGCAGCAGAAAGTGTCTGCAGAGCAAAGGTCATTCACAGCAACTAAGATGAATGAGCAATTAATCATTCTTTTGGTTCTCGCAGGAATACTAGTCCTAATACCAAAAGAATGTTCTGCTCTTCTTCAAATAGCTCCTTCAATGGGATCTTGCACATCCATCTGAACCAGTGGTTGAACATTTCACCTGAAGGATGTCACCTCCAACAATGTAGCACTCCCTCAGTGTCGCATTTAAGTGTCAACCCAGATTAGAAATATCCAAGCTTTATATTCATGGGCCAAATCCTTGTGTATCATGGAACTTTGAAGGCTGCATAGAAACTGTAAGTAGGTCTTCCCATTAGTTTGAATATATGTTAATTAAAAGTTACTGCCTGTAGTGTTCAATTGTTCTGTGTTTGATTATGTGAGTCTGTTGGCTATTGATGCTCACTTTGCATGATTGGTTAAGCCTGAGTATGGACTTGGAGAAAAGTAAACAAAGCTGTAAAAAGAGCTGGAAGCCAAAGCTGCAATATGGAGCAGACATTTTAAAGCACTGTGAATGAAATCTGTTGCACATGTGGTGTCATCTCTGCATAGCTCCAAAATATAAAATATACAAGAAAGTGGCAATAAGGATGATTCAGAAGAGTTTAAATTTACCAACTCTTGCACCCTTCCTTTCTTCACCAGGAAATAAGGCAACATCACTAAAGACACCACTTATCAAACTTCTAGCTTCCAAACCAGCAAATGAGAAATAGATTCAAATCACATTGAGTTGACTAGACGTCAAGGATTAGATTGCCAGGGCTTGAGGGTTGCATGCAGGCTTAGAGCCACAGATTGGACAATTTTGTCTTAAATTATGTGCTGAACTCCTGTGATCCCACAACGCCCCAACTTGGAGCAGATTCTATTTTTCAAAACTACCAGTGTTTCTGTCCGCACATAATTTATCATAGATTAAGCAAAGCCTAATTTTTATGTCTCCACAGGTCACCTGCATCTTGACACTAAGATCAGAATGAGGAGTGGAGGTCTTGTGGCACAGTGGGTAGAGTCCCTACCTCTAAGCTAGAAGCTCTGCATTTGAATCCTGACCCAGAGATTGATAGATTTCTAAATACCAAAGACAAGAAGGAATATGGGGATAGCATAGGAAAAAGACATTGAATTGAATGATCAGCCACGATCGTATTGAATGACACAGCAGGCTCAATGGGCTGAATGGCTTACTCCTGCTCCTATGTTCCCATAGCCATGGAAGGTGTGTTTGTGGTGCATCCAAGCAGGTTCATTGTCAGCCTGTGAATCCTTCTGATACACCTATGACAGGTAGTAAGAGTGGGAGAATTTCCTGGTCAGTCAGAACTTTGGGTAGCAACAGTGCCACAGCCTCCCTACATTAAACAACTCCACGCACAAGCTCTTGCCTTGGGCTCCATGGCCAGTGCGCTCTTTGCTTTGAGGGACTGCTAGAAAGAGAATGAGGAATAAACTTTTGTGGTCTCAAAGATGTAAGAGAATGTCATTAACCAACAAGGTGGTTTGAGCAAGTGTCAGAAACAGATAGGCAATAACATTTTTTAATTAGACAATAGGAGGTATCCTAAAAAGGGATAAAGGTAAGTTGAACTCATAAACACTAGTCCAATTTGCTAGTGCCTAGATATGTGTTCCTGTTAATATTTTGGTTCTTTGCAGACTTTTCTTAGATAATTCTTACTTTATGTTTATGAGTTAGATGGTTCCAATTTTACCCATTTTCTCTTTCTGTTAAACAGACAGGAAAGAAGTTTTGGGGTAGCATTACCTGCTACTGAACTTTAACCTAGCCTGCTCCTTAGCCAACAGCTCTCATTTACAAAACGAATTGTAAATTCCTTTAAAAACCCCTTTGGCACTGACACTTCCAACATACATATTTATTACATTACTGTGTCAGCACTTGAAGCTTTTAATCATACATTATAATTGGTTTACAGCATATGCCTCTGGGCTAAGATTATTGTGATACTTTTAAAACACTATTGCAGTAAATTAAATGTTAAAGGCTTTCATTAAGTCTAAACAAACTTCAAAATTATTTATATTGTATGATAGACATATACTTCACAAATTTAAACATGTTAGTGCCTGATCGATATTGATATGCTACATAAATTCTAAAAGTCCCATACTTGTTTCTGCTGCTGCTCTTTATCAGGGGTATAAAAAGTCTGAACACAATTAACCATACTGGCACAGTTCTCTTCTTTTCATCAACAAGTTTCTTCACCTTAAGCAGAGAAGCAAGACACTATGGTTGATATTGTTCTTCATTTTCTTTTCCTCTTTCCTCCTTCCCTCCACTGTCCTCTCCTGAATATGTTTCTTTTAGCTGAGAACGGTTCCATGGCAATTGATACCGTGCACTGCCTCACCCAAGTGACTGTTATCCAACAATAAAGGGGAAATGCTGACTTCCTCCTTTTTGACAGGAAATCGGCAGTCGTGGATCTAAAATTCCATGGGAGAACTTATCGTACCATTTCTGCTCGAATCCCACCCGCTTTCATAGTTACCCTTTAGTTTGTTTCTTTTCGTATCCGAGGCAGTTGCCAGAAGCATAAACTGCTCAAGGCACCAGAAAACAGTCGACAGCATTTGTTAACAGGGAGGCACTCCATTCATGAATGTGCAGGTGGTCAGTGATCATCACCACGGAATCGTGCAGGCATGTGCCAGGTTTCCAGGTAGCGGTGCTTTCATCCTACACCAGTCATTCAGTCCGTGGCCATTCTGTCCATTAAGGGATTTCAGAGGATTGCTGCAAGGGAACAAGTGCTGTCACCTCCATATGTGGCTAATGACACCCTTCCATAACTGGACAACTGAGGTTAAACCAGAGCACTTGGGCCACCAATTGGGATCCTGAAACAATAGTGTTAAGTCCCTCGATAGGTTTTAGATTAGAATCTTAGAATGGTTTCAGCACAGAAAGAAACTATTCAGCCACAATTATTTTCTATGCAGATAATTACCAAATTCCCTTTTGAAAGTCACGATTGAATCTGCCTCCACCATACTCTCAGGCAATGCATTCCAGATCCTAACCACTCGCTGTGAGAAAAAACTTTTCCTTTGGTTATTTTGCCAGTCACATCAAAACTGTGGTCTCTGGTTCTCAACCTTTTCATCAATGGGAACAGTTTCTCCCTATCTACTCTGTCCAGTGCCTTCATAATTTTGAACACCTCTATCAAATCTCCTCTCAACCTTCCCTTCTCTAAGAAGGGACTCACATATGGGTAGCAAACAGGGAGTCTCATGCATTGTGGTACTGTGCGAAAAGGAGTTTTCTTATGAAGTCTAACCCTCTGAAGTCAGCATTTCTGTCCTCCACATATTGGACGTGTGTGCACACGCACGGACACAAACTCACGCGCTCACACACTCACACATGCACACACACTCTCTCATGCGCACACTCGCACACAGACACACACACACGCACACACCACACAAATGAAGAATTGCAGAATACCAAGTAGGAGCAGGAACACTGGGATATGTTAGCCTTCCTAAACCTGAGGAACTAACGCTGATACCAACCCACTGAAATTGGCTAATTCAGAAAGGAGAAGAATTAAACTCGAGACCATCATAGTCATAGTAATTTTTTTCCAAAACATTTTAAAATCATCCAACATTCGTTTGTCAGTACTCCCATCAGTTTTGCTACCAAAGAGGCACTGTTTAATGCACTTCAGTTGTACCAGCCAAGTTACACTGGGCACGCTGGCTTCCTCCAAAATTGATCCTCATCTTAAATGAACCACTGTGTTTCCTGCCAATGCAATATGGGCATGCAAGATGGCGACTGAAACACGTCTGCGCATGTACACTGGCCCGCACATGCAGAGAAATCCAATGGCATGTGCACATCAATTTACCCAGGAAAATCATTACTGAATGCCAATGCTTCAACTCGCTTTAATGATTTCTGTCGTCTCGCAATTTATAAGCACTGTAAACATATGCTGCTAAATATTCAGTGATCCGATAGACTCAGTCAAAACAGGAAAGAAAACTGTTGCAATGATGTATTGAGCTCGTTAATTCTAGTGATTTAGCGAGGGGGCAGAATCCTGCCTTAAACTGTTGGCATATTCTGTCACATTCTCAAATCTCTTCAGTTTAAGAAGGATTAACGAATTAATGATGTTGCAGAGCTAAATATGATTTTACAAAATACTGACAGCCTCTTTATTTTGCTGAATGGTACATAATTCTAGAAAGGCATTAAGCTGGGGGTTCAAGTTGCACATTGCCCCCTATAAAGATGGTGGCTGTTAACCTGGGCCCACCATCAGCATGCAACTGTGCATGTACAGCATTGGCAGCAAACGCAGCCTAAATGACCAGGCATAGACACATCCATCATCCATCCATATGAGATATAGGAGAACCTATAGTATCGACTGTATGCAACCCATTTCACTCGGTTGTCATACAAAGTTACTGTAACTATCGGAGTATCATCTGTTAAGCCGAGGAGTTAGTCACCAAATCTAAATGGCAACATGCGTGTCAAAATGCACAATGGATTGTGAGGCTTCATGTTACTTTGGCGACAACACAAACACTTATCTACTGTCAGTTCACCATTTTGGATAGATCCCATTGTGGGTCTGGGGGTGGAGGAGGGTGGTGACACA
Source organism: Cetorhinus maximus (assembly GCF_964194155.1). Classification (NCBI taxonomy): domain Eukaryota; kingdom Metazoa; phylum Chordata; class Chondrichthyes; order Lamniformes; family Cetorhinidae; genus Cetorhinus; species Cetorhinus maximus. Next base: position 27,192,788 of record NC_135884.1, on the reverse strand, counting down.
ACCTGGAGCTGCATTAAAGCTTTATGGCGAGAACTGTCGTGATCATATTATCATAAACTTTGTGTTATCCAGCACTCTACCAACCCGAATTCCCTACTAACCGGAATTTCTGATGTTCCCCTAATACAAGTCGTCTCTTTACCAATCAGAAGCAATTACAAAGTTATCCAGAACCTGTATCTGTTTACCATATTATTTTATACTTTAATTTATGTCTTAATGTACTGTTGAAGATTTAGAAGTAAAAAGAATACTGTTCTTTACTTTCTGAGTACCTGCACATTAGTTCATGCTACAAGTATTGCACTGTACTCCATTGATAAATGGAACTCTCCGTTAACTGACATTTGTGATTAACCAGCACCACTCATTCCCTGTGCACACCAGATAATAACAATTTTACTGTATTCTGAATGTGACATGACATTCTGAATGTAACTGAGATGTTACAAAACACTCAGTTTTAACTTCACCAGACTCTCAACAGGTCCATGCCTCGATTACTGGAATCCCACATCACATGAATTCTTTGTGTTGGATATTAATATCTCAATCTGAATTAGTTTTATATGACCAACAAAGTACATGCGGTGCACCGACAGGTTGTCAACCAGTTGTTGATTTATTTTATTTATGTATACTTTAAAATACTAATATTGAATCTACTGTTGAAATTTAAGATTTGGATCCAAATGTTGCATTTCTCTGTTGCTCAGTTTTCACCCTCAGGTTTAAAGTGTTTTCTCATGTCATCTGACCAGTGACCTATACCACAGCTAGATTTACTGCCCCAACTGGCTGAGCAGTTATAATGTGGCCATTTAGATTAAGGCACATAAATGGAAGAGACAGAATTTTATTTATAAAACCACTAATGGATCACTACCCCATGACAACAAAACAAGGGAATACATTGTAAAGTACTTTAAGGATACTCACTTCCTTGCTTATTGCAGAAGGCTTATTATAACTCATTAACGGGAGAAGAGGTAATTATCCTCATAGATATCAATGCTATGAATGAGGACATTTACAAGTTTACATCCTGAGTGACACAACTCAGTGTGTATGGTCCCATTTTCCATTCTCTACTTATATTTTCCCATTAAGAGTTCCCAAGTTTTAGAGACAGGTTGATATTTTCTATTGTGTCATCTAATGCCGGTAACCTTATTAGCTTCAATTTTTTTTAGTTGTTTGCTTCTCTTCAATTACTTCAGATAAGCATTGTCATTCTAGGTCTTATCCCCTACTGCTGCAAGAGGAGAAGGCAAAAACAAGTAATAATGGGGGAATCAAGAACAGTAACGCAAGACAATTGGGGCAGAGAACAATTCAAATGATTGGTTATTGTTGAAATTTGGAAGGATTTTTACTTTCAAGTATGTATTGCAATGTGTGGACAAAACAAGAATATTTCAATGGAAAAAGTGCTGTAGGATAAATAATACTGTTCCATGGTCACTTTATCAGATTTCAAAATTGCGTGATATGTGCATTTAATTGCAGGTCACGTTTCAAACAAAAATTATATAAACCATTGCCAGTGGTGCAGAGAAAGGTGATTTATGTCAGCTTATCAGTTGCTTTATATCTGTCACAAAATGAGGATAGGATCTGCTGGTGAATATATTTGATAATTTATTTAAAACCACTTAAACAGAGAAAGAATAGTCCTCTTCCCCCAAATGGGTTTCGCAACATTGCCAATACCTTGGTACAAAAGGCCTGCTTGTGAACTTTTCTGCCTTTCAATTACACTGAAGTTTCTGCCAGACTTGACAAAATGATTGATGAGATTTAAATAGGGAGATTCACATGACTTCATGGGGAATGAGTGATACATTCTTCAGACCTGACAACATTGAGTGAAGAATAACTTGTGTTAAGGACTGTCGCGTTAAAATGGAGCAGCAATAGTGATCATCCCCTTGCTTTTAACATTAATTGTAGAACACTTGCTTTATTAAACTTTCTCTATTACCTTTTATTGATTTGATTATTTCATTGCGGAATGTCTTGGGTTGTTTAGTTAAAGTTCAGAAGCACTTACTCTGTTTCAAAGTTCAAGGCAAAACCCAAAGCCACATCACACCACTAATTAAATTTGTTAATCAGATAATGCTTGGCCATAAATTACACCAAAAACCTATTACAATGGCATTGTCTTGCTGTCAGCTTGATTTTCCTTGCCAACTATTGCAGCTTCTAGAGAATTTTTTTTTGGCTAGTTTGTGTTAACACTCCATTAATTTCGCCAATGAAAGGATATTTTCTCAAAAGCAAGCTTAAGTTTTTGATGTGATAAACCTACTGAAAATTAGAAAATGCTACTTATCTTGCCATAGTTAACCTTGGTAATGGAAGGGGACAGCATATCTCCCCCAAAACGGTCGCAATCAAAGGCTAAGCTCACATTTTATACAAATGCTTCTCATTGTACATATCTATTAACTGTCAAATTTGTCAGCAGCAATCAGCATGTTAGAAAAATGTTCCATGTTAAACTTTAACAGCAAAATTTAAGGAAAGAAATGCACCATTGTTTTAAGCTGCTACACTTCAGTTTCCTGGTATCAGGAGCTCAAAATCTCGACAGAACACCAGTTGAGTTTGTTACAGGATTCTTGTTACAGGATTCGCAGACTTCCTACGAGTTTAAACTATGAATTAAAATGAATTATGGAAATCATCTCTTCAGAGAATTGTGAAAATTACATTTAATTAATTGTTTGGATCAATGGCACCTACTTGTGAAATTTACTTCTCATATGATGTTGGGCAGAATTGTCCCAGGTTTGCACTAAGTGTGGTAGCGGGCGGGTAAAACATCGGTCATGTCACAGTCGCTGGAGCTGCAAAGGCAAGCTCGGGAACATCAGGAAGGGATGTCCGCTGCACTCCTCAGATTGCAAGGTACAATGGAGGAGTCTGTCCACCTTCAGGCTGAGGTGATAGCGCCGGCGTGCCAACGCACCGAGGTCAACACTGGTAGGATGGCAGCCGCCATGGAGACTTTGGTCCAGGATGTCGCTCCTGCGCTGCTGCGCAGGCTGAACTCCACCGCTGACGCCATAGTTGGCCTCCAACAGTGTACATGAGAGGGCTGCAGGGCAGCTCGATCTCACTCCAGCTACGCCTTTTCCTCAAGGAGTCAGCCTGGGATCTTTGGACACACATAGGGAGGAGGATCAACAGGTGTACACCCTGGGGCCCTACATCCAAGTGACTCCAGGAGTGTCCAGCCCATCCAAATCCCTTCTTCCTGTGACCTCAGCATCTCCAGCTTCACAGACCAAAGAGGGTGTCACTGCCACACAGCAGGACCCCGAAAGCAGGCCAGAGCCCCCAGGCCTCAGCCCTCCAGAGGACGCTCATCAAGGTCATCACCGACAGGGCATCGGAGTCAGTGGCTGCCTCCACCTCCACCATGGATGTCCGGGGAGCACCAAGATGTAGCGGCAGGTTAGGAAAGTTAAGGAGATGAAGTTGCACAACTTGGGCACGGGTGTTAATCAGTTGTACACACTGTTCACTATTGTCAATAAACTCCCAAGAATGTCTCCCTGCCTATGGCTCCTTGTTCTGATGAGCAGTGTTTGTGTCACTCAGATGTGAAACCTTTCTGCACAAGATAAAGGCAGGTGTCTCAGTCCAGGGCCTCTTCCCTGTGCTTTGTGCAGCCTTCAGACCAAAGTGATGGTCCAGCCTCACATTCACTGTATACATTACTGACTGCACCTTGATGGTGCTTGTCATCACTGCCAGAATGTTGTGGGCAGGCATCACAGAGTTCCGTCAATCTCTCTGTGTGCTCTCAGCACCTTTAAGGTGGGGCTGGCCCCCATCTCTTCAGCATCTGTGACCACTGATGCTGTGCTCCTGAAGGGCTTAGCTGCTGAAGGCAGACAAAAGATCAGCTGCTTCTAAAGTTTCATGGCTGCATTTCCCTGATCATGGAGCGCAAACAAGCTGCTCTCGGCCAGACAGGAGTCAGACATTCTCAGAGGCTGTGTGAAGATCTATGGAGTGTCCTCACTGTATATCGTCATCATCCTCCTGTAATCAAGTGACTATTAAGGCCTCCACTGCGTCTCCATGAAGAGGAGTATTCTCACAGAGGGTATGTGCACTGCCATAAGCCAGACTGGAGTCAAACGTTCACAGATGCAATGTGAGGATCTATGGGGTCTCCTCACTGCATCCTCCACAAATCTAGCAGCTCTGAGGGCCTACCGAGAGCACTAGCCTTGTTTGGCCAGTGGGAGGGCCTCAATCCCGCCTTTGAGGACCTCCTCACCCTCATCCTCATCAGCGTCCTCTTCATCTGAGGAGACCTCCATCTCCTCCTCAGGCAGCTCGTCTCCCCATTGCAGTGCCAGGCTGTAAAGGGCACAGCAGATGACATCGATGTGTCACACCCTCTGCGGACTGTATTGCAGAGCTCCACCAGACTGGCCCAGGCACCGGAACCGCATCTTCAGCATCCCGATGGTTCGCTCCACCAAGTTGCGAGTTGCAGCATGAGCCTCGTTACACCTTCATTCTGCTGCAGTCTGAGGCCGCAGCACACGTGTCATCAGCCACGGCCTCTATGGGTAGCCCATCCCCAAGGAGCCAACCCTGCAGCCTCTGTGGATCCTGGAATACGTTAGGGATCTGTGACCGACTGAGAATGTAGGAGTTGTGCACACTCTCTGGGAACCGTGCGGGATGTGTTTGTGATGGTCACACACCAGCTGTACATACAGCGAATGGAAGCCCCTCTGGTTGACATGGTTGACCGCATGTTGTGATGCAGACCTGAGCATGTCAGTGCAGTTGATGGCACCCTGCAACTGTGAGAAACCTGGGATCTGGGCAAATCTAGTTGGTCTTGTGTCCTGACTGACCCGGGCGAAATGCACAAAGTTGTGTGCCCTCGCGAAGATGGCATCTGTGACTTTATGGATGCATTTGTGGATGGAAGCTTGTGATATCCCACAGAGATCACCTGTGGAGCCCTGAACTGACGTAAAAATTGAGAGCTGTGGCCACTTTGATGGCCACTGGCAGTGGATGCCCTCCATGACCCTGTGGCGCCAAATCCTGCAGTAGCTGGCAAATGTAACTGACCAGTCCCCTAGACATGTGCAGTCTTCGGCGACACTGGTTCTCGGTCATCTACAGGAATGAAAGCTGGCGTCTTTGGCACTGGGTGTCGTTAAGCGCCGACAAGCGACGGCTCGCTGTGGCTCTTCAGCGGCGTGTGTGGGAGCCCCACCCACCCCTTCTTCCTGAGGGTGCTGCTCCTCCCTCTGCACAGCCAGGCGCCTCAGTCACTCTCTCTTCCGTCGCCTTCACTTTCTGTAGGTCACCAGGTATACAGCCAGTTCACCAGGCTCCATGATCCTGATGTATTCCTCCTGCAGGATGAAAGAGAGAGACACGTGGGTTAGCATGGGTGTACTAAGAACCTGTCCTGGTTAAATGTGAAGGCCCCTTAATGCATCGTGGAGAGGGCTGGCCACCACTTGAATGGCCAGAGATTAGTGTGCTGCATGGCTGCCCGAAACCCCACCCACCTCCACCCCACTCCACCTGACCAACTAGTGGCAGCTTTGCCCATTGTACTGCATTCTGTGCTCTCAGCTCAGGCGCAGGCATTCTCCCAAACCGCGCTGCAAGGCTGCGCTGTTAGCTTGAGCTGTGGGGGAGACTGGTCCAAACTGGGATGCTGACATTGCAAGAGGTTGTGAACACTTCCACCAGTGACTGCTACATGGCCAGCTTTAGCAAGGAGATTGTACAATGTGCACAGTCGTCCAACTGTTCTACAGTCCACTAAAATGCTCATTAGTTTGCAGTCTGTGCTCGAGGGGTGAAAAGCTCTGGAGCACTTGCTGGCACTTTGATGCCGCTGCATTGCTTGAGTGGGCAGACAAGCTAGAAGCTCTGCTCCAATCATATCAATGGCTCTGCGTGAACTGTCTCAGTTGCAGATGAATGGGCACTTTATATAAAGTGCCCCTAATCCGTGGCCGCTTCCTTGCCCACCTTACCCCTCACCCCAAATGCTTGTGCGCTACATTCGACTGCAGGGCAGCCCTAGCCTGCCCACCTCACCTCAACCGCAGGGCTGCCCTTGCCCCCCCCCACAAGTCACCTCAACCGCAGGGCTACCCTTGCCCCCCCCCAACCAAGTCACCTCAACTGCAGGGCTGCCCTTGACCCCGACACCAACGCGCCTCAAGCTTGAAGTCCAACAGGTGACTCTGGTGAGCGCTGCACAACATTACTGTGAACTCACCTCCGAGTTCCCTTCAAAGTGTAGCCCACCAAATGCTCATCTTTTATATGCTGTTGTGAAACACGTTGGCATGCTTTCCCGCTGACGTGGGCAGACTATCTAGCGGGGGGAGGTGATTCCATTGGGCAGGCCGAATAATGATATGAAGGTGTATTACAATGAGGTTCCCGACGTCCAATGGCGGGAAACGCAGCCACCATCGGCGGGCTGAGTGGACGAGCACAAACTGGTTTCACGCCATCGGAACACGCTATATTATCGCTTCATGCTATTGAACATGGCCGACGCTGGTGGGCATGGAAAATCCCCGCCATTATGCCTTAATTTATGTGTTATATAGGGCACACAAGCTGGTTTGTTCGTTTTTCCTGGAATTGTGTTGCCATTTGTTCACTACTACTTCCCAGACCGGGAATACATTTCCTCAGTGTGCACTCAGTAAACTATTGCAATAAACGATAACAAATAATTTGTTGCAGAAGGTGTAGGGGGGACATGAGGAAGAACTTTTTTACGCAGAGGGTAGTGGGTGTCTGGAATTCGCTACCCAAGTTGGTGGTAGAGGCAGAAACTCTAAACTCTTTTAAGAAGTACCTGGATCTGCACCTTAAGTGCTGTAAGCTGCAGGGCTATGGGCCGGGTGCAGGAAGGTGGGATTAGGAAGGGCACCTGGGTGTCCTCGGGCTGGCATGGACAAGATGGGCTGAATGGCCTCCTTCTGTGCTGTAATTTTTCTATGGTTCTATAGCAAAGTAAATAAAATCATATTTGTTAGAAAATTAAACTACTGAAGAATGTAAGTTGATAATTTAGCACATTCTTCTCCTGTGACCGTCTTTTTCACCATCCTGACTTAGAAACATATCACCGTTCCTTCATTGTCGCCGTGTCAAAATTCTGGAATTCCCTACCTAACAGCATTCTGGGAGTATCTTCACCACATGGACTGCTGTGGTTCAAGAAGGTGGCCCACCAGCTTAAAGTGCAGTTAGAGATTGGCAATAAATGTTGACCTTGCCAGCAACACCCCATCCTGTGAATGAATAAAATTATTGAAATTGAAGCTAACAGACAACTGAACGGAAGTATTAAACCAAAATACAATTTCAGGATATTGGGAAAGTCGCTTACTATAGAAACTGGTTCATACACTGGATTAATGCACATGTTCGTGCCTCGGAGCTGAGTTTATACTCAACCTGGAAACTGGTGCTGTACAAAATCAGATTAGGCAGCCTGAACTCAGTTTCTAGTGGAAACAGGACCACAGCATTGAAATAATTTAATATTAATTGGGGCTAAATTTATGATCCCACTCAGAGAAGATATAAAGAGGCCAGTGCCAGTCTTGGAAATATTCAATGGTTGCAAGAGGAAGCTGTCCCTTGAGAGTGGGCATAATGCATTTTCTTGAGCCAGAGGTTTACTTATAGACGATTCTGTTCTGTACCTGCCTTGCTAATGCCTGATGCTGACAGTGTGTAGGAAGTGGGAAAGGTTTTATTCTGGTGCACAGACATTGCTGACCTTGGAAAATTCAATAATCAATATGCTATTTACTGGCTACAATCAGCAAAATCAGTGTAAGTGCTACAAAGCCCTCACAATGGTAAGAACTAAGGTGACCCCTAAAAAAATGTGATCTTAGAGTGTAACAGCAAAGCACAAACAACATACATTCATACCACACAGCTCATGCTTTCAAGAAGTTATGGTTTTACAGATCTTTCAGCAAATGCTTAGTGGGACCACCAGTAGCTGATGGCCGCTAGAGCCACATTCAGTCGTTTCTGGCTCCAATTCAGTGTTCTAACGCAGCAAGACTTTCAAGAATGTGCTTTTTTGACTGTAAGATAGGGTTAGGTGCAACAAACTCAACCACAGGGTTCATAATCTAAGCATAGGTCAAAATAGCTACATTCCAACATCCATTATAGGCTTTTCAAACAATCTCTGTTGTATACTTCGTGAAAACATAATGCAGCTCATGCATCAGAGAGGTACTGTGCAGAATGCAGGTATAGCAACACATCATTTTAATGACACCTCAACTCTGTGTAATGGATAATAATGTTTACTACAATGTAAGACTTTCATAGTTCTGGATTTAAAGACTAAAGTAATTTCAAAAGTGTAAGAGAGGTACGAGTTCTGGTTATTCTCAAAGTTTGCTCGGAATCATAGTGTGTTCCGCATCATCATTGCAATTAAATCATGTTTTTGGTGTTTTTATCATTTTTGAACATTATTGCACTTCCGTTTCACTAAAGTACTGCAATCCAACAAATCCTCAACTATGAATCCACCGTGGCAGCTGATACTCTTCAGGCCATTCCCCCAGTTCCCTGTGGTAAAATCCACAGGTGACTCACCATCAATGGGAGTGCAGCAACAAGCAATCAAATGGATGAAAAACAACAAAGCCTGCGGACTCCGTGGTATTCCAGCTGAGGTCTTCAAAGCTGGTGGGCTTGTGCTCACATCAAGACTCCATGCACTCGTCCTACAGATTTTGGAGGGAAAAAAAACTCACCCGAGTTCAGGAACGCGACAATTGTAACTATCTTCAAGAAGGGAGATAAATCATGCTGTGGAAACTATTGGGGTATTTCCCACTTGTCTACCACACTATCAGGGGAAACATTGACATGCATTGTCCTGAATTGTCTACTTCCAGTGGCTGAGGAAATCCTCTGAGAGACACAGTGTGGCTTTAGACCTTCCAGAAGAACCTCTGACATGGCTTTTGTTGCCAGACAATACCAAGAACAATGTAGAGAGCAATACCAGAAACTTTTCATTGCATTCATCGAACAGACCAAGGCATCTGATTCAGTAAATCGCAGGTCTCTGTGAATTGTGCTCCAAAGATATGTCCAAAAAACTTCAGTACAATCCTGCAATTGCTTCATGATGATATAACTGCAATTGCCTTGAGTGGAAGATCTGAAACAGACGCCTTCAAAATCTGGATCAGGGTCAAGCATAGCTGTGTGAAAGCCCCATACTGTTGTAAGGGTGGCTGAGTTGCTACTATTGATGACAGAGTTGATCTGTAGACACTTCTTGGATGGAAGCTTTAAGCTTATTTACAATTTACTCAGCAGCAACAACACGTGTGCTTTCACTCTAACTCTCACTCTACACTGACTGCTGAGGTAGCCTACGCTACTCTCCTATTGGTTACTACAGATCATGTGATCTTCCTTAACAAGTATTATTCTTAAAGGTATATTACCAACTAAACAAAACCATAATTACTACTCATACTATTTACAATCTACCTGGCTATTCAATTAATCAAAGATCAACTGCCCTCTGGCATGAGTATTAAATACCATCAAAACTCTCAATCGCCTCTATGCCAAAACTAAACTGACGACTGTAGATATACATGATCTGTGGTTTGCAGAAGACTCAATGTTGTTACCCACTCTGCTTCAGGTTTACAAGCCACTCTCGATCTCTTCAATTCTGCATTCAAGAAGCTCGGCATGTCCTTGAACATTGCCAAAACAAGACTCATATCAACCAACACCCAGTCAGCCAAATATCCCACCTCCCATACATGTTGAAGGAGAAACTCTGGAATAGGTTGAGTATTTCCCATATCTCGGCAGCCACCTTTCTCAAAAGGCCACCATTGACGAGGAGATCCAGCACTGGATCAAGTGCACCCGCTCAGCCTTCTGCAAACTACGGCAGCGAGTGCTTGGCAATAAAGACCTCTGCAAGTCAACAAAAGTCCTAGTGTACAGAGCAGTTGCCATCGCCGCACTCCTGTACTGCAGTGAGGCCTGGACAGTTTATCAGCGACATATAAGAGCGCTAGAGAAATTCCACCAGCAATGCCTCCCCTGCATCCTCCAGATTCAATGGAAGGACCATTGAACAAATGCTAGTCCTTCTTGAAGCCAGTTCCACAAGCTTTCAGGGAAAACTCCTGTAAAATCAACTTGAATGGACTGGTCACTGTGTCCAGATGGCTGAAAACCATCTCCCCCATCAGGTACTGTTTTCTCAATTCTCAAATGGTCAACAGTCCAGGGGAGGGAAAAGAAAACTCTTCAAAGACACTCTGAAGCTCAGCTTGCAGTATGGTAGCATTGACATTAATGACACGGAGGAGCTATACTCAAGAAGGAATGAAACTGGACAGACCATCCAGTATCAACCCAGACACTGGAAATGACAATGGCACACCCAGCCCTATCGACTTTGCAAAGTCCTCCTTACTAACATCTGGGAACTAGTGCCAAAATTTGGAGAGTTGTGCCACAGGCTAGTCAGGCAATAGCCTGACATAGTCAGACTCACTGAATCAAACCTTAAAGACAGTGTCCCAGACACCGCCATCACCATCCCTGGGTATCTCTTGTCCCACCGGCAGGACAGATCCCCCCCCACCAGTGGTGGCGGGTGGCGGCACAGAGGTATACAGCTGTGAGGGAATTGCCAACATTGACTCTGGAATCCAGGAAGACTTATGGCACCAGGTCAAACATGAGCAAGGAAACCTCCTGCTGATTACCACGTACCATTCCCTCCTCCACCACCCCCCACTCTTGACTAATGAATCAGTACTCCTCCATGTTAACACCAACTAGAAGGAGTACTGAGGGTGCCAAGGTCACAAAATGTACCGTGGATGGGGGACTTCAGTGTCCATCACCAAGAGTGGCTTGTTAGCATCACTACTGACCGAGCTTGCCAAGGCCTAAAGGACATAGCTGCTAGACTGTGTCTGTGTCAGGTGGTAAAGGAATCAACTAGAAGGAAAAACATACTTGACCTTATCCTCACCAATCTACCTGTCCCAGATGCATCTGTCCATGACAGAATGGGCAGGAGTGACTACCGCACAGTCCTTGTGGAGACAATGTCCCACTTTCACATTGAGGAGAACATCCATCATGTTGTATTGCACTACCACCATGCTAAATGGGATAGATTCCAAACAGATCTAGCAACTGGGTATCCTTGAGGCTCTGTGGGCCATCGGCAGCAGCAGAAGTATATTCAACCACAGGCTGCAACCTCATGGCCCGGCATATCCCCTACTCTACCATTACCATCAAGCCTGGGGGTGTCAACCTTGGTTCAATGAAGAGTGCAGCAGGGCGTGCAAGGAGCAGCACCAGGCATACCTAAGTATGAGGTGTCAACCTGATGAAGCTACAACTCAGGATTACTTGCACACAAAATAGCATAAACAGCAAGCAATAGGCAGAGCTAAGCGACTCCACAACCAATGGATCAGACATGAGCTATGCAGCCCTGTCATGCCCAGTCGTGAATGGTGGTAGACAATTAAACAACTGACTGGAGGAGGAGTCTCCACAAATATCCCTATTCTCAATGATGGGGTAGCCCAGCACATTAGTTCAAAAGACAAGGCTGAAACATTTGCACAGGTTCAGCCAGAAGTGCCGGGTGGATGATCCATCTCAGCCTCCTCTGAAGGTCCCCAGTATCACAGATGTCAGTCTTCAACCAATTCAATTCACTTCACATGCTATTAAGAAACAGCTGAAGACAGCAAAGGCTATGGGCCCTGACAACATTCCAGTAATAGTACAGAAGACTTGTGGCTAGAACTAGGCACGCTCCTAGCCAAGCTGTTCCAGTACAGTTGCAACATTAACATCTACCTAGTTTATCGTCTCCATGAAAAGCAGGACAAATCCAACTGGCCAATTACCATCCCATCAGTCTACTCTCAATCATCAGCAAAGTGATGGAAAGTGTCGTCGACAGTGCTATCAAGTGGCACTGCTCACTGACGCTCATTTTGTGTTCCAACAGGGCCACTCAGCTCCTGACCTCATTACAGCCTTGACCCAAACATGGGCAAAAGAGCTGAACTCAAGAGGTGAGGTGAGAGTGACTGCCCTTGACACTGAGACAGCATTTGACCGAGTGTGGCATCAAAGAGCCCGAGCAAAACTGGAGTCATCAATGGGAATCAGGGGGAAAACTCCCCACTGGTTGGAGCCACACCTAGCACAAAGGAAGATGGTTGTGGTCGTTGGAGGTCAATCATTTCAGTCCCAGGACATCACTGCAGGAGTTCCTCAGGGTAGTGTCCTCAGTGTAACCATCTTCAGCTGCTTCATCAAGGACCTTCTCTCCATCATAAGGTCAGAAGTGGGGATGTTCACTGATGATTACACAATGTTCAGCACCATTCACGACCCCTCAAAAACTGAAGCAGTCTATGTCTAAATGCAACAAGACCTAGACATCATTCAAGCTTGGGCTGATAAATGGCAAGTAACATTTGTACCACACAAGTGCCAAGCAATGACCATCTCCAACAAGATAGAATCTAACCATCTCCCCTTGACACTCAATGGCATGGCCATCACTGAATCCCTCACTATCGACATCCTGGGGGGTTACCATTGACCAGAAACTAAACTGGACCAGCCATATAAACACTGTGGCTGCAACAGCAAGTCAGAGGCTGGGAACTCTGTGCTGAGTAACTCATTTTTTGATTCCCCAAAGCCTGACTATCATCTACAAGATACCAGTCAGGAGTTTGATGGAATATGCTTGGATGAGTGCAACTCCAACAACGCTCAAGAAGCTTGACACCATCCAGTTTGAACCAGCCTGCTTGACTGGTATCCCATCCACCACCTTCACATTCACTCCCTCCAGCACCAATGCACATTGGCAACAATGTGTACCATCTACAATATGCACTGCAGCAATTCACTAAGGCTCCTTCGACAGCACCTTCCAAGACTGCAACCTCTACTGCCTAGAAGGACAAGGGCAGCAAACACATGGGAATGCCACCACCTCCCAATTCCTCTCCAAGTCTGATGTGGAACTATATTGCCGTTCTTTTACTGTTGCTGGGTCAAAATCCTGGAACTCCCTATAATAGCACTGTGGGTGTACCTACACCACATGGACTGCAGTGGGTCAAGAAGGCAGCTCACCGCCACCTTCTCAAGGACAATTATGGATGTGCAATAAAAGCTGACCTAGCCAGTGACATCCACATCCTGTGAAAATAATTTTTAAAATATTGTTCAGAATGGCAAAAACTTGTCCATCAAGCTGCATCAACTTTGAGTCACAATGTCTTAATGATGAAGCAGAACGGAAGCAGAAAAGGAATCAAATCCCCCCACCCCGGAGCCCACCAGCTCCTGGGACATCCTGGCCCATGTACCCAAAGACCAGCAGGTTAAGAATCAACCACATTCAGTCACATGAAGACCCATGGCAGAAACTCCCGACCCAGAGTAGATGTCGTCCTCGAATTGAAGGACAGCCAATGATGACAAAAGACCAAGGATGTTAATAGTAGGGGTTTCAGTGCTGGTGATACCTTTGCATGTCAAAAGGAGATGGCTAGATTCTCTCTTGTTGGAGATGGTCATTGCCTAGTACTTGTGTGGCACACATCTTACTTGCCACTTACCAACTGAAGCCTGAATGTTGTCCAGGTCTTGCTTCATTTGGACTTGGACTGTTTCATTATCTGAGGAGTCACGAATGGTGCTGAACATTGTGCAATCATCAGCGAACATCCCCACTTCTGATCTTATGATGGAATTAAGCAACTGAAGATGGGTTGGCCTAGGACACTACCCTGAGGAACTCCTGCAGTAATGTCCTGGGATCTGAATAAATGTGCATGAATAGTGGTTAGATGGCAACTGGAATAGTGCTATTTCACCTATATTATAGCTTATAATAATAACGATAACAGGAACTTTCTGGATATTTCTTGCAATTGTAATTATTCTTATTATTGAGACATTTATCCAAGGTGACTTATTATACACTCTGTGCTATACCCCACTTATGAATTGGACATATTCCAATATAAGAAATTAAAATTTTGGATGTGACCTTTGTGAGCCAAGATGTCTCCTAGAAACTTTCCCAGAAACATGGCACCTCATCCAGGAACTGTCATTGGAAAATGCCAGGGTATGATCACTCTATGTTGCACACATATAGCAGACTAATAGCCATTTGGTACTACAGAACTTGAATATTGCTGAAAAAAGAGACATGCTATCAAAACTATTCATCTTGCACCCATCAGGACAAATCCGCAAGGAGACCAATTCTAAAGGGAACAATTTATGCTGCATGAGAAGAGAGTGCTGATTGGTTGGCAAGTCAAATCTGATTGGTAGAGGCATTGCCATAGAGAATGCACCCAGGAACAGTTAACTGCCAAAATGTTTTTAAATTCAAGTCAGGCAGGTCGACTCTGATTGGTCAAGGCATTGCCGTGGGGAATGAAATAGGGAATGGCTGTACTCCAAGGTTTTTTTTAGTTGAAGAAGGTGCAATGTGTGGACATGCTGTTTCTGTTTGCAAAGGACAGGTCCCAGTATGTGAATATATGTAGCTTCCAGCATGTGTAAGTGAGCCACATTGCAAATCCAACTGATAATCTTAAATAAAGCAGGCTTAACAGTTTTGTGATCATTCAAAAATAAAATACCTGATATAAATACTTTTTAAAAAGTTCCAGCACATCACAGCTTCCAAACCAGATACAATGGGAAAACTACAACAACAACTTACATTTATAAAGCACCTTTAACATGGTAAAATATCCCCAGGTGCTTCACAGGAGCAATTATCAAACCATTATAAATAGAAAACATTGAAGATTCTCAGCAGGCCTTACAGCATGTGTGGCGAGAGAAACAGAGCTGCCATTTCAGGTCTGTCTCTTTTTCTTAGAACTGGAAACTGTTATGGATGCAACATGTTTTAAGCTAATCCAGGCACAGGAAAAGAAAGGAGGGGCGAAAAGAACAAAAGGGAAGGTCTAGAATAGGGAGGAAGGCGGGAGTGTTTTCATGAACAGCAAAATCATTACCAGAACCAGCTCTCCAGTAAAATGAGAGCAGTGATTATGATCTGAAATTGTTGAACACAATGTTGAGTCCAGTAGGCTGTAAAGTGCCTAATTAGAACATGAGGTGTTGTTCCTTGTGCTTCCATTGAGCTTCACTGCAATAATGTAGGAGGCTGAGGACAGATTGAGGTCGGAGCAGGAGTGGAACCAAGTATTAAAACATAGCAAATGACAAGAAGGTGTGGGTCATGCTTGTGGGGTAACAGTTAACCAGAAAAGCAATCACCCAATCTGCGTTTGGTTTCCCCAATGTAAAGGAACCTGCATTGTGAATACTGATAAAATTAACAAAACTTCACAAGTTACCACAAAGGGAGAGGGGAGGCCAGGTGACCAAAAGTTTGGTTAAAGAGGTAGGTTTTTAGGACCATCTTGAAGGGGGAGAGAAAGGTAGAGAGATCAGGCAGTTTAGAGCGGCAGCTGAAGGCACGCCCACCAATCGTGAAGCAAAGAAAATCAGAGGCCAGAATCGGAGGAGTGCAGAGATGTCGGAGGATTGGAGGGCTGGAGGAGGTTACATAAATAATCAGCAGATAAATGGACAACAAACTACTAAAACACATTGAAATAATATACTGCTTCTATAAAATAGTCACCGACCTACAGATTCATTTCTAGCTGCCAACACAATGGAAGCAAACTTGTGATTTTTTTTTTATTCATTCACAGGATGTGGGCTTTACTGGCTGGGCCAGCATTTATTGCCCACCCCTAATTGCCCTTGAGAAGGTGGTGGTGAGCTGCCTTCTTGAAACGCTGCTGTCCATATGGTGTAGGTACACCCACAGTGCTGTTAGGAAGGGAGTTCCAGGAATTTGACCTAGCGACAGTGAAGGAACGGCAATATATTTCCAAGTCAGGATGGTGAGTTACTTGAAGGGTAACCTCCAGTTGGCAGTGTTCCCATCTATCTGCTGCCCTTGTCCTTCTAGATGGGTCATGGGTTTGGAAGGTGCTGTCTAAGGAGCCTTGGTGAATTCCTGCAGTGCATCTTGTAGATGGTACACACTGCTGTTACTGTGTGTCGGTGGCGGAGGGAGTAAATGTTTGTGGATGTGGTGCCAATCAAGCAGGCTACTTTGTCCTGGACGGTGTCGAGCTTCTTGTGTGTTGTGGGAGCTGCATCCATCCAGGCAAGTGGGGAGTATTCCATCACACACCTGACTTGTGCCTTGTAGATAGTGGACAGGCTTTGGGGAATAAGGAGGCGAGTTACTTGTCACACAATTCCTAGCCTCTGACCTGATCTTGTAGGCACAGTATTTATTTGGCTAGTCCAGTTCAGTTTCTGGTCCATGATAACCCCCAGTATGTTGATAATGGGGGATTCAGTGATGGTAATGCCATTGAACATCAGGGGGTGATGGCTGGATTCTCTCTTGTTGGAGATGGTCATTGCCTGACATTTGTGTGGCACAAATGTTACTTGCCACTTGTCAGCCCAAGCCTGGATATTGTCCAGGTCTTGCTGCATTTGGACATGGACTGCTTCAGTACCTGAGGAGTCGCGAATGGTGCTGAACATTGTGCAATCATCAGCGAACATCCCCACTTCTGACCTTATGATGGAAGGAAAATCATTGATGAAGCAGCTGAAGATGGTTGGGCCTAGGACCTTATCCTGAGGAACTCCTGCAATGATGTCCTGGAGCTGAGATGACTGACCCCCAGCAACCACAACCATCTTCCTTTGTTCCAGGTATGATTCCAATCCACAGAGAGTTTTCCCTCTGATCCCCATTGACTCCAGTTTTGCTAGGGCTCCTTGATGCCACACTCGGTCAAATGCTGCCTTGATGTCAAGGGGCAGTTACTCTCACCTCACCTCAGGAGTTCAGCTCTTTTGTCCATGTTTGAACCAAGGCTGTAATGAGGTCAGGAGCTGAGTGGTCCTGGCAGAACCTAAACTGGGTGTCAGTGAGCAGGTTATTGCAAAGCAAGTGCCGCTTGATAGCACTGTTGATGACCCCTTCCATTACGTTACTGATGATCGAAAGTAGCCTGATGGTGTGGTAACTGGCCAGGTTGGATTTGTCCTGCTTTTTGTGTACAGGACATACCTGGGTAATTTTCCACATAGCAAGGTTGATGCCAGTGTTATAGCTGTACTGGAAAAGCTTGGCGAGGGGCGCGGCAAGTTCTGGAGCACAAGTACAAATACAAGTACTATTGCCAGAATATTGTCAGGGTCCATAGCCTTTCCAGTATCCAGTGCCTTCATCCATTTCTTGATATCACATGCAGTGAATCAAATTGGCTGAAGACTGGCATCTGTGATGCTGGGGACCTCCGGAGGAAGCCGAGATGGATCATCCAAATGGCACTTCTGTCTGAAGATTGTTGTGAATGCTTCAGTCTTATCTTTTGCACTGATGTGCTAGGCTGTGATGGGAGCCTCCTCCTCCATTGAGTTGTTTAATTGTCCACCACCATTCATGACTGGATGTGGCACGACTGCAGAGCTTAGATCTGATCCGTTGGTTGTGGGATCGCTTAGCTCTGCCTACCACTTGCTGCTTATGCTGTTTGGCACACAAGCAGTTCTGTGTTATAGCTTCACCAGGTTGACACCTCATTTTTAGGTATGTCTGGTGCTGCTCCTGGCATGCCCTCCTGCACTCTTCATTGAACCAATGAAGGCTTGATGGTAATGGTAGAGTGGGGGATATGCTGGGCCATGAGGTTACAGATTGTGTTTGAGTACAATTCTGCTGCTGCTGATGGCCCACAGCACCTCATGGATGCCCAGTCTTGAGTTGCTAGATCTGTTCAAAATCTATCCCATTTAGCACGATGGAGGTTATCCTCAATGTGAAGCTGGGACTTCATCTCCACAATGACTGTGCGGTGGTCACTCCTACCGATACTGTCATGGACAGATGCATCTGCGGCAGGCAGGTTGGTGAGGATGAGGCCAAATATGTTTTTCCCTCTTCTTGGTTCCCTCACCATCTGCTGCAGATCCAGTCTAGCAGCTATGTCATTTAGGACTCGGCCAGCAGTGGTGCTACTGAGCCACTCTTGGTGTTGGACATTAAAGTCCCCCACCCAGAGTACATCCTGCACCATTGTCACACTCAGTTCTTCACAACATGGAGGAGCACTGATTCATCAGCTGAGGGAGGGTGGTACGTGGTAATCAGCAGGAGGTTTCCTTGCCCATGTTTGACCTGATGCCTTGAGACTTCATGGGATCTAGAGTTGAGGTTGAGGACTCCCAGGGCAACTGCCTCCTGTCTACCACTGTGCCACCACCTCTGCTGCCTTGATGTCAAGGGCAGTCACTCTCACCTCACCTCAGGAGTTCAGCTCTTTTGTCCATGTTTGAAGCAAGGCTGTAATGAGGTTAGGAGCTGAGTGGCCCTGGCGGAACCCAAATGGAGTGTCAGTGCCGCTAAGCGAGTGCCACTGTTGATGACCCTTCCATTACTTTACTGATGATCAAGAGTAGACTGATAGGGCGGTAATTGGCCGGGTTGGATTTGTCCTGCTTTTTGCTGGTTGGACAGGACATATCAGGGATGGTGACGTTGGAGTCTGGGACGTTATCTGTAAGGTATGATTCAGTGAGGATGACTATGTCAGGCTGTTGCTTGACTAGTCTGTGAGACAGCTGTCCCACTTTTGGCACTGGCCCCCAGATGTTAGTTAGGAGGACTTTGCAGGGGTCAACAGGGCTGCGATCGTCGTTGTCGTTTCCTAAGATGATGCCGGGTGATCCGTCCAGTTTCATTCTTTTTTTATGACTTTGTAGCGGTTTGTTACAACTGAGTGTCTTGCTAGGCCATTTCAGAGTCAATCACATTGCTGTGGGTCTGGAGTCACATGCAGGCCAGACCAGGTAAGGACAGCAGATTTCCTCCTAAAGGGCATTCGTGAACCAGGTGGGTTTTTACAATAATCGACAATGGTTTCATGGTCATCATTAGACTTTTATTAGACTTGAATTCAAATTCCACCATCTGTCATTGCGGGATTCAAAACCAGGTCCCCAGAACATTACCCTGGGTCTCTGGATCAGCAATGATACCACTACACCAAATGATGGTGTATATCAGCAGAGTGAGAATTTCAGATTTTTTTACATGTGTGCTGCTGTTATCTTTTACCTTACTTAGATTCCACACTGAATTCCAGAACAGTGCAGAAGAAATGGCTGCCATGAGGTTCCATTACGTGGGGAGAAATTCTACAAAGAAAAAAATCTTTGTACTGTTTTTCTAAAGTAACATTATTTTTTTCAAGACAAGTCCAAACATTTCATCATAATGAAACCCTGTAATTTGCTTTGTCACAGAAAATTTATTGCCACATATCCTTTAGGAGCAGATTGCACACATTCCTCAACTGATTTGTTACTTTAGGCCACAACAATTTAATTTGGCGATTTAAGAAATTTTTTGAACAGTAAATTGTCAAAGCAGACAAAAAATGTGGAAACCACATTAGTACATAAATTGCCAGCGAATAAGTATCACATTAATCATGTTGAAATTTCAAAGACAACAAAATAATTCTCCTATTAATATAAACCTATCCATATGAGATTAGCAAAATCTTTGAGTGGGTATTCTGTATGAATGAAGGCTTCCAAGAATCTTTCTCTTGTGAATGAAATGCTTCTATCCAGTGTCTCTAGTTGAAGATTGGAATTTGATGGCTATATGTAATTCTACACTGTAAAGGTCTAAACTTTTTTTTAACAATTTGATGGATCCGTGAAACAGGTTTCATGTTTTAAAAGTTGATTGACATACTGAACTGCTTGTAGTATTTTAAGACAACAGTGACACTGTAAAATTAGAAATTAATTGAGCAATAAAAAGATACAATCTATCATTTGACAAAATCTCTTTTTACCAATAAGCAGAAAAGTAAGGTCAAATTTTCCTTTAAATACAAAAAACTGAACTCTTGGCCTTTCTAGGACACGGTTTAGCAATCCTGTCACAACTCAGGCAAATGTAAAGCAACAGCCCAGAAAGGCAAGGCACTGAGCCAGTTGCACCTCTTCTTGCCGTTGATCGCACCCTAAGCCTAGGCTTCGAATCTACACCTAACTTCTGTCAATGATCTTCTTGCTTGTTGCACTCTCACCACCAACCTCTAGTGCACCAAATGTAATTTCAATTAACCCAGAGCCACCACTTGGAAACATCTGAATACCATTTTATGACTTACTTCCCAACCTCTGACAAAAATGGTATGACAGGTAGCCAGGCCCCAAGCAAGAAAAGTTGAGACCTCCAGGCTTCTACATTCTTGGAAAGCTTCACGCTATTTCATGACACACCTTAGTTCACGTGGAATAATTGTCAATAAAGCCCAAAGCAATTTTTGCCCTTTGTTATTACAAGTACATGTTGGCACCCACTATTGTCCCCTGCTATTTAATTCATCATCTGGACAGAAACTTCTACAAGTGATTTCAACATCAGTAGCTTACACCATAACAGACTACACTGAATGATTTGAAATGGAACAAGCACTCCCTTCCCCCAACACAGGAATTTTTTAGCACTGAGAAAGAGTGTGGTGATAGCTGCAGGATTATTAATCTGATGAGTATGGAAAATGAACACAGTTTTGAAATTAGTTTGGGCTGTACTTAAAATAATATTGGGCACTGCATAGTCCAGTACTAGTCCAATCAGAAATGCTACTTCTTTGGTGTTAAAGTAACTGAGACAAAGTGTGATTTATTGCTACCCATTGCCTTGTTCAAAGGACCAATAACAGCATTTAAAACAGTGTTGTCCAACAGAAATCACTAACTAGCCCAGGTATGACTAGGATGAGAACATTTGAGCTACAGGCAGTAATTTTAGTACAAAACACATTAAACAAAATACAGATAAATATACTTTACTCGTATATTTAATAGAATATTGGCCATTCAATGCAAAGTATTGAAGTCCCTTTGTTCATCAAAATTTGTATTTTTGGCATTAATTTATCAGACACATCACATCTTAGTGCTGCTTCTCAGTTTTTGCCCAACAGTTGTGAGTGGGGCTTTAACTTTATTGAGTGATTGCTGAGGTTGTTGACTTGCACAGTGCAACACACCAGACCTGCCCTTTCTCTCAATCTAGAGCACAGCTGGATGCTGCTTCCCCTTTACTATGATGTGACCTGACGGAGCTGCTCGTCAATGGTTGGGCTTGCTTTCTTCTTCTGATGTGGACTGTTTCAGATCGGTCAAGCTGACCACAGTGACCAGTCCCCTGGCCACACAATGGGCTGAATAATGTGGTTGCGCGCCGATGACGGGCTCTGCACTCGGAAGTCGGTGGCATTCCGACTTCCTGGCCCGTCGTCAGTGCACACCTGACGATACATTAATCGCTGCGAATTAGCAGCAAGGGCGGGTTACAGGCCGTCATCCCGTCCAATGAATTCTGGAGGCAGGTGCCCGGCCTCTGAGGCTGCAGGCCACAACCTGGAACAAGGTAGCAGCCATCACTTTAAAGGGGCCTCTGGCACAGCACAGTATCTGGTGACCCAATGGATGTTCAGTTGAGCGCATCTACTATACATAGTGAAGATTTGTGTATTTTCCAGTCTGGCCACATAAGTCAATTTAAATTTTAGCAAATCTGTGTCAACCACATCAATTTTTATAGGTGGCAGAACTTTTTAGAAATCTGCAATTCTCCCGCTTTTTGGCATTGAGGAGCTTTACATTTATTACATATTTCCATGCATAGATATCTGCACCATTGGAGCGAAGGGGGAGATGTTCTAAAAGGGGCAAAGCTGCCCCAGGCTCAGTGAGGCTGCCCTTGGTACCCCACTGCAGCATATGATGAGCACGGCCAGCTCATGCCGGGCGCAGGGAAAAGGAGGGCCAAGAATACACCAAATCCCTTCTCTAGCAGTGACACGACGTACTATAGAAATATTTGCCATATTAAGTCATTCTGGTGTCACGGCCATCCACTTGATCACAGTGAGAGCCATCAGAAGGAGCATCACCGTTGTGCCTCAACTCATCATTGCCCTCATCCTCAGAGGATTGGCCTCTGTCTGGCATGTCATCATCATCATCCAGGGCATCTCCACTTCGTATGGAGATATTGAATGCACAGCAAATCACGACCATCAGGGACACATGTGAAGTAGAGTAATGTCATGTAAACCTCCAGATCTGTCCAGCCATAGGAATCACATCTTTAGGAGACTGATGGTCTGCTCCACTATGGTCCTAGTGCTGGTGTGGCTCTCATTGCATCTCCTCTCTGCATCAGATCTAGGCACCTCACAGGCATCATTAGCCATCTTTTCAGTGGATAGCCCGTATCACCTAGTAGCCATCCCTCCAAGGAATCTGGGCCAGTGAAAAGGCCTGGAATCTGTGAGTTCCTAAGGATGTCTGAGTCGTGACTGCTGCCTGGGTACCTGGCACATACCTGCATGACCTGCCAATTATGGTCACACTGATCGAGTGGAAGCCTTCTCTGTTTATGAACGTGCGATGGTTGTCCAGCAGGAGGCTTAATGGATATGTGCGTGCAGTCAATGGCTCCCTGTACTCAGAAGAAACCTGCAATCACTACAAATCCTCGGACTCTATCCATTTGACTTTTGGTCATCCTGAGTGAAGGGGATGTAATTACTAGTCCTTTGGTACATTGTACCTGTGAACAGCTTACTGCAATGCTGTGCAGCAGGCTGTGTTACCCCACTAAGGTCCCCACAAGATACCTGGAATGAGCCTGTTGTGAAGAAGTAAAGCACCACTGTCACCTTCATTGCAACATGCATCGGGTGGCTTCCAAGGCAATTGGATGAGGTCTCCCCTGCGAGCATCTCACACAGTGATGTCACAGTCACCCTGAAAGCCTGAGTCACTTGCACTGAGTTTCCCTAAGTTGCAGGTCACTGAATTGCTGCCCATATACTCTTGGGGCAGCATAAATTCATCTGCGCCTCGGCTGAGGGTTTCTGGGTTCCCCCTGACCCTTGGGACTGGCACAGCTCTGTCCCCTTCCTGAGGAACGACAGCTTCCTGAGCCTTCCTGTGTTCTCTTCTTCCTCCCACCCTTCACCTCCTCCTCCTAATCCTTCTCTCCTCCTCACTAGAGGTTGTGTCGCCAATAGAGACAACAATCCCCATCTATCTCAGGCACTTTTCACCCCTCATCCCTGGGTAACAGGCAGGAAAATATTCCATCAAAAGAGCCCTCTGAATCGGAGGAGAGTTCTCCTCATGGGAGCATGTCCAAAACATTCCTCTGTCCACTCAAATGAGCAGTCCCTGCAGTCAATAAAGTTTGAACTGCAAAGCTGAGACTCAGCTGCAGTTTTAACACCCGCCCAAACAAGCTTACCCTTAAAAGAACAGACCTGTTGCATGTCTCCCTCTGAAGGCCTATTATTGCCTTCTGACCATATTACTGCAGCGAGGTGGGTAGTTAACTAGCTGAATTGCCTTGAAAATTGATACTTAAATAACGTGGGCAGGTTCCCAACTTTTTGACTCGCTTGAGTGCCGTATTATCGGAAACCGACGTGATGATGTCGGAAACAGCACCCGACTTCATCACACCCCATAATACATTCCACAAAGTAGAAAACACTCCCGATTTCAGAGCATAAAACTCAGCCCAATATTGTTGGTGTTTCCATGGCGCTGAAGTAAGGCGTTTTCACCCATGTTACACACCACTTTAGCAAATAGCCAATAATGTCAGCAGTAAAGCACACACAAAACCATTTGCACACTCGGCATTTTATTTTACTTTTACCAATTAAGGCACAAAAATAATAAAATATGCATGCCTATGAATATGAGTATAGAGCAATCATATGTGGCTAGCGAATAATGTGTTAGACAAATTTGTCTGATTTAAAAGTATTTACAATGTATTGACGGATAGTTTAAATGGCCATTACTGAATTGTGAGCAATCAGCAGAATTGAATTTTGAGAAAAACAATATCAGTTTAATGTTAGTGCAATAAACAGAGCTGCCTCCAGTCTGGGAGCAAGGCCCTACAAATTGTCCAACTGCTCTGGTATCTAATGACATACTGCACTGAGTGATCAACTGGATCTCCAGCCATTCTAGCATTCACAGCAAAATAGTAGCACCTTTCTGCTAATTATCCTGGTCACCATCTCACTTGAGAACAGTGGGGATCATTTGAAAAGAGCCACATGGATGCGTGTATCAGAATAGATAATTTAAAAATAAATATGAATAACATATCTACTGTATTTTCTTAAAGATAATCCTCAACAGGTAAGCAGAATTACAAACATTACAGAGGATTCCTTACAGCCAGCTAAAAAGTGAAATTAATTTATTTTATTGCTTCGTACTTTGTCTTCCAACTGTACAACAGATATTAACAATTTTCTTAATATTTACATTTCATTTAAAAATTGTTTCTACTTCAAACCAACTATTCTTTTTTCAGGCTGCTGAATGGTTCACTAAATAATTTAAATCTTTAAATTCTGAGATGCTAGTAGCTGAACTCATGACCATTCATACCAACTTTTCATCATTAGATTAGTTCAAATAATAATTGTGATTTAACTCTGTTGGAGACTAATGTCCACTCAAACATTACTACCTGTCAGTAATTTGGAAAGTTAAAATTTAAGTTGTTCCTGACTAGAAGCACAATGACCTTCATTACCAAAGCACCTATTACTGTATGCCCATATTATATCTAAATACTTGCTACTTCTGATTGCATTTTATAAAGTTATACTTTGTACTGAAATTAGACCTTTCTAAGCCCATGTTTGACATTCTGCTAATGGTCAATACAAAAAAAAACCTTCAGGCAACAAAAAATAATCAAGTTCCATTCCAGGTCAATTCCTCTGCTTGCTGTTTGAAACTCTGACATAGTTAAGCTGTGGAAGCAATACATTTTTCCAATATCTATGTTTTGCCTGATGACATGTGGTGTGACATGTGCTTCAGCACTTACAAGGAAACCAGCTGAATTTTCTTTCATAGTTAGATTATTAGCAAGATTTTCACCTTATAGTTAATGAAGACCTGTGCACTTTCTAAGTACTGGGATGGTCAGTCTTGTTCCTAGTAAATTACAAAATCTTTCAACTAAAATTTAGATTTGTGGAAGGCTGCCATGTATAACCAATAGCATGCTGACAAGTGATAGATGAACGCCACATAAGAAAGCAGTGAAACTATCCATCATCATCATTATCCTTTGTTGTATCAAGACCCACCTTACGCAGGTGATGAAAGTTTGGGTTAAAATGCCATTACTAAAAGAAGCCTGGTACCTCTCCAGTTTCCCTAATCCCACATATTAACTTACCGTAAACTATAACTCCATCAATGGAAACAGGATTTTAATTGAAATGTTTGACTTGTTTCTCAATTAATCCTTTCAAAACCATCATAAATTTAATGAAAAATGATAACAGGTAATTGCACTCTAGGAAATGAAACTAGGAGCAATAATAGTCCCCTGGTATTTGTAGCATTTGTACAGTTCAGAATATTTAACTACTGATCATCAATTCTGTCCCAGTCAGATTTTATCCTTTGTTTATCTTGCATTTAATAACTATTTATTTAGCATATTAAAATTTCTCTAAATACACAAGATGTTTTACTGTAACATTTACAAGTAGCCTGAAGTATTCTTTGTTGATGGTAAGGACTCTATTCTGCTTCACACCATCAAAGTATGAACAGAAGACATGTTAGTTATTAGCCAGTACTGGAATTTATGCTTGCCTCAGGCTATGGGTTTGATTACTGAAGTCAAACAGCTCACCAATAGTTAATTTATAACAGAGCTTTATAAAAATATGAAGTATATTTAAGAAATAGCAGGTCCAGTTTTAATATTATTCTACTGTCACAAATAAAACGCTGAATACAGTATAACTTTTGATTAAAATTATTGGAAGCAATATATTTTAAATTGTCACATATCAACTCTGAGGAACATTAATGCTCCAGAAGAATGATTGTAAAATCCTCTTGTTTCTCCCAAGGTAAAAAATAGTCCAAAGGCAAAATGCCAGTTTTGAAGTATGATAAATATTTTTTGGAGTGAGAAGGTGTTGTGGGAAACTGGCTTTATTAAACCTTTGGTTTGTGATGATCACTGCTGCATTTATTTTCCATCCATACTTGCCTGGAGAAGATGGTGGTGGGTCTTTCCCCTGAGCCACCACTCTTCTTGTGGTAATAGTGCCCCCATAATAGTGCTCAGAAGAGAATGTCCCAGTTTCGACCTAGTAATGACAAAGAACCACATCAATAATTGAGGACAGTGTGAGACTTAAAGGGAACTTGGAGAGATTGTGGAGAGAAAGCACAGAATGGAAAGAAAGAACTTGAGGAAGCAGTGGAAATTTGGAAAGTTGACAAGCAGCACACCAATGACGCCCAACGTAAAAGGTGGTCAAGCCTGGCTGCTATTGCTCCTCAATGGCACATTGCTGTATTCTCACCCAAGGGGATAAAATTCTTCTCTGCAGATGTATCTTAGTATGTTACCAAGTGTCAGGAGATAATGGTCCAGAAAGTTCCCTCAGCAGCAAGCAAGCGGCACGGACTGTTCATTACACTTGCAGCTGCCTTCAGATTTTTTGTGAGTTTTTACATCACAATTTACATGCATCAGGTGTCCGATACAGCGTCACACCCTCTATGGGAGATCTGGGACCTGTGTGAACAGCACAAACAATAGCATGTCTCTTCAACTAATCAGATTGAAGAATCCTTATGAGGCATGCAGAATTTTAAACAGGAAGCTTAAGTTAGAATATTTAATATTGTGTAAAATCATGCACAGAAAGCAGAAGAGAGGAATAGAAAGCTGGAACTAAGAGAGAGAAATAAAAGAGATAGAAAAAAGTAAACAAAAAATATTTTAATTTTAATTTTTTTTATTT
This sequence comes from Cetorhinus maximus, assembly GCF_964194155.1. Classification (NCBI taxonomy): domain Eukaryota; kingdom Metazoa; phylum Chordata; class Chondrichthyes; order Lamniformes; family Cetorhinidae; genus Cetorhinus; species Cetorhinus maximus. The sequence goes on along the minus strand of NC_135884.1, from coordinate 27,165,693 downwards.
CCTCAAAAGTAGTTAAAAATTAAAATCTGAAGGAACGTGACTCCATATTTGTAAAAAAAATTCCAGTGTCAGGCAAGTTGCTTGGCAGTAATTAAGATATATTATGGTGTCAAGAAAAAAACTTATACTCACATAGACAAGCTCAAAGTTTTCTTCTGGTGCTCAGTGGGTATCCAGTGGGTAGGTACCGCAACTTTGTGCCCTTCATGTGTTTGAATGTCATATTTATAGGTGAGAAACTTGTTGAGGAATAGGCAACTAGACAGCAATTTTGTGATTTCTGCATTTAACTGCACATTTGCAGATACTGGAAGTTGCTGTCTGATCTACTCCTTAATAAACTCACCATTATCCTTAAAATAAAACCTGGGCCATGAAATAAATGATTGTGTCTTCAATTAATAGAATTCTTGTTTAATGCAAACCTCTTACTGTTTCAAATCACTTTAATACAATTTCTTTACAATTCCATATTCCTACTGTACCAGACTGCTATTCTCATTTTCTCACAGAATAATCCAGGGAGCATGAACTCAAATCCCACCACGGCAGATTGAGAATTGGAATTCAGTATTAGAATATCTGGAAAATAAGAAGAGGGTACTGGTAACAGCTGCCAAATTGTTGTAAAATCCAATTAGTTTACTAATTACTTTAAAGGGAGGAAAGCTGCCTTCGTTATTCTGACCTATATGTAACTCCAACCCACACAAATGTAGTTGACTCTTAACTGCTGTAGCAAGTCACTCTCAGTCATATCAAAATCGCTAAAAAGGAAAACAAGGGCAGAATTTTGCCCTTGATGGGCGGGCAGACCCCACCGGTTCGGCGGCGGGCGGGCAGCCGATGACCGCCGCCGAAACGGGCCCCGCCGCCATTTTAAGTGGGCGGGCCAAGTAAGGCCTGCCCAGCAGGCCGCCCGATGGGAAGCGCTATGCGCTCCCTGTGTGGGCGGGGGGGGATTCCTTAACTGTCAGAGTGCACTATTTCACGGATGTGCACGAAAGAGTGCACATCTCCCTGAGAATAAATGCTGCCTCAGGGAGAGCGCTGAAAGTTTTTGAAAGTTTAAAAATAGAAAAATAAAAAAATTATTAACATGTCCCCCTCATGTGACAATGTCACACGAGATGGGACATCTTAATAAAAAACAATGAAACTTTATTAAAGTTTATAAAAACCGACATGAAACCTCATCCCGCCGGTGGATGAGGTTTCATGTTTTTTCAAAAGCCCGCTGGGGCTCCCGGCCTGCCCGCCAGCCTTAAGGTTGGACAGGCAGGGCCTTTAATTGATTTAACTACCCTGTCAATGGCCTCAGTTGGCCATTGACAAGTCGGCGGGTGGACAGCTGATTTCGCTGTCCGCCCGCCTTCCTGAATATTTAAATGGGGCGGGATGACGCCGGGGGTTCCACCCGACCTCATCCTGCGTCATTTTCGCGTTGGCGAGCGGGCCCCGCCCCCAGCTCACCGACGGAAAAATTCTGCCCCAAGAGTAAAACCAGATAGAAAACTCAGCTGCAACCTAGGTATTAAATCAGGAAAGGCACAGTCAATGCAGTCGACCTTACAAAGGCATCTTCACCAACACTTGCACAAAGGTGCCAAAATTGTGAGTGTTGTCCCGCAAGCTAGTCGAGCAACAGCCTGACGTAGTCATACAGAATCTTACCTATCAGACAATGTTCCAGGTCCTCCATCACCAGCTGTGTGTGTGTCCTATTCCACATATATCACTGCTCTTTTGTTGCCACTGGGTCAAATAACAAGATTGTGGAAGTACATTCACCACATGGACTGCAGCTGTCCATAAAGAAGACCCACCACCACCTTTTCAAGAGCAACTAGGGGTGGCCAATAGCTGCTGGCCTTGCCAGTGATGCCCGAATCAGGCCATAGCTCTGGTTTACTTGGAGCAGTAATAACCACCAAGATACAGTACACAGTGCTACTGGTAACCTTGTAACTTTGCTTTGTCATTTTGTTCCCACATATCAGATTGTGAGATTCGCATCCTACAATCTTAATATGGTATGAATTACTTTACCTTGTAGGAGGAAAAAGGTTATATGTTCCTATGGTCTTGATTTCAATCCAATTTGCCCAGTGAGGATGGTACCAGCAAACACTTTACAACTCACAGCCTTGTTCCTGCCAAAAAGTCATTTTGACTGTGGTGCTGACTCAGGTTGGAAACACACCTGCTGGAAACAGGCAGGAGCTTTATGAATTAATTCAAATTGAGGTCCAATGTCCATTTTTAGACTTGATGTGATTAACTTCATGAGTAAAACTTAACAGCATAGGCTTCACAAACTGACTGACATGACTAGAGGATGCAATTAAAGGGCCACCACCTGTAGGCACTTAGGTCATTAGGACAACCCCTCCCCACCTCCCCCCACCACCCCCATAATTTGCGCTGTTCTAATGAAAATAGTCCCAATTTTTCAAGAACAAATTCATCACTGATACTAAAGCATCCTTCTGTAGTCGCTGTTATTAGCCAGTTGGCACTGCAGTTTCATGCCATTGCTGCTTAATAGTAGTGAACGCTAGTAATTCAATATGAGATTCTGGAATGTGGCAAGGTTCTATATAAATTCAAATATTATTTAAATGGCTGACACTTGAGATATCCCTTGTATATGGCCCTATAATATTACATTTGAGGCCTGTGGTGATCTTAACTGCAATTGGTAGTGCATAACAGATGGTTGATTGTCCCTGGAAATCTTCATAACCAGTTAATATGCCTGAGACATCGCCCTGTATGACCTTGAGCCTGCTTATACGCTACTTCTCCATTACAGGTAGCTGATTTTCACAGTGCACCTATTGCCTGAGGTAGTAACCATTCTTAGTCACAAAGCCCCTCAGCCCCTCTGTACTCCCAGGCTAGTCTCCCAGTCTTGCCTGCTGCAATATGCTTGCTAATAGACGTTGTGCCATTGCTCTCTGACAGAGTGTGTGTTATTTCCTTGTGTCACTGCTGTATGGTGGCCCTTCAAAATTCATTACTGACCTTGGGTAAACCTGAACAAGCGAAACTCTTTCTCACTCTCGCTAATTAAAGCTAAGGCATTTTTGGAGAAGCAAGAATAGTCAGAGCAGTGTTCAATATAGCTAAATAGTTTTCTAACTACATTTCACCACTTTCAGCTGACTTCTACTTTTTCATTAAAAGCAAAAAAGGTCATATTTTATGCTCCTTTGTCTGTTTTCTTTTTTGAGCATGCACAAGTTAGGCTAACTCAGAGTCAGAACACTTCAACCGGGCTATGCACCCATAGTAAGCATTGCTGTCTTAAGGTGATCATTTAACCAATAGGAAATTTTTAATTACTGTGTTTTTGCAGCAATTTCTAGAGGCATTTATTTACAAAATAATGAACAAAGCAATCATCTGTGGGGAATCAAGCAGGCTAATGGAGTTTACAAAAATAAAATTAGAAACTGGTGGAAACTCTCAACAGGTCAGGCAGCATCCATAGAATGAGAAACATGGGGCTAAGTTTTAAGTCGGTGACCTTTTGTCAGTGGAAGAGGTTATTGTTGGACCAGTTGGGCAGCTATTTGCAAACCATTCACTAACCAGTACAAACTGACTGAATGGTAAAGTGCCAGGATATGTTGTGCATCTCTGCTCGAGATGGTTAACTTGAAAGGTATTTTGACAGCAATCCACAATTCATTCACATGTCACATCTTCTTCATGATCCTCAGTCCTAATGCATCTTTTTCATTGTGCTTTACTCATAGACAAACATCTTAATGACATGTGCTAAGATTTCTGAACTATGATTTCTGATATCTCATCTACTCTGTGTGCTACGCCTTCCCATAAGCTTTGCATTTGGCTTTGGAAAGTATCGTAAAATTCTTTTGATGATCATGTCTGCTTTTAAACCCTTACATTAAACCCAACTTGATAGCAGGCACAATTGAGGAAAACTAAATATGCCACATATTAAACCTCAAGAGTCTCATTAATTGCTCATTAATTATGTCCTTCCGTAGCAATTTTGTAACAATTCAACAAAGATTTTTTTCTTGCTTTTCCCACTTGTTAAGTAGCACTGGAACCTCAAACCCATCAAAGCTAATTTATTGATAAAAGCAAAATACTGTGAATGATGTAAATCTGAAATATAAACAGAAAATACTGGAAATGCTCAGCAGGTCTGGCAGCATCTGTGGAGTGAGGAACAGAGTCAATGTTTTGAGTCAAATGTGACTGCTTCAGAATCGGAGGGGAGGAATGTGATGGGTTTTATCCCATTGAAAGGAGGGAGGGAGAGGAAGAACAAAAGGGAAGGGCTGATAGGGTAGAGGGGTAGAGGGCAGGATAGATTAAATAACAAAGATGTCATGGAACAAAACGCAAAGGGAGTGGAGTAATAGTTGTAGTAAAGCAATAAAAACATTTGTCCAGAGTGAGTGTAAATGCCAGAATAATGAGCAGCTCTGTCCAAAAGCAAAAACATGAAAGACAAGATTCAAACCAGCACATGCCAAAAAAAATAGAATCAAAATGGAGGACAAAGTTCATGGTCTGAAATTGCTAAATTCGATGTTGAGTCTAGAAGGCTGCAAAGTGCCTAATCGGAAGGTGAGGTGATGTTCCTCGAGCTTGCATCAAGCTTCACTGGACACTGCAGAAAGCCAAGGACAGAAATATGAGCGTGAATTAAAATGGCAAGCAACCGGTGCTTGGGGTCATGCTTGTGGACTGAGCGGAGGTGTTCAGCAAAGTGGTCACTTAGCCTGCGTTTTACCTCACCAATGTAGAGGAGACCTCATTGTGAGCAGCAAATACAGTATATTAAATTGAAAGAAGTACAAGTACCTCACTGCTTCACCTGGCAGGAGTGTTTGGGCCCTTGGATTGTGAGAAGGAAGGAGATGAAAGGGCAGGTATTGCACTTCCTGCGATCGCATGGGAAGATGCCATAGGAAAGGGATGATATTTTGGGGGTGATTGGGGAGTGTACCAGGATGTTGTGGAGGGAACTGTCCCTTTGGAATGCTGAAATGGAAGGGAGGGGAAGGTCTGTTTGATGGTGGCATCATGCTGGAGGTGATGGGAATGGTGGAGGATGATCCTTTCAATATGAAGGTTGGTGGGCTGGAAATTAAGGACAAAGAGAACCCTATTGTGGTTCTGGAAGGGAGGGGAAGGTGTGAGAGTTGAAGTGAGGGAAATGAGTCAGACATGGTTGAGGGCCCTATCAACCAGTGCAGGGTCAGGGTGTGGGGCGGGTGGGGAGGGTGCGAGGAATCCTCAGTTGAGGAAAAAGGAAGACGTATCAGAAGAAATATTGTGGAAGGTTGCATCATGAGGGCAGATGCAACAGAACTGGAAGAATGGAATGGAGTCCTTCCAGGAAGCAGAATGTGAGGAAGTGCAGTTAAGGTAGCTGGAGGAGTGTGTTGGCTTATAATGAATATTGGTAGACAGCCTATCCCCAGAAACGGAGACAGAGAAGTCGAAGAAGGGAAGGAAAATGTCATAAATGGACCATGTGAAGATGAGAGAAGGGTGGAAATTGGAAGCAAAGTTGAAGAAGTTTTCCAGTTCTGCGTGAGAGAAGGGTGGTGATGGATGGGGACTTTTTGGTCCTCTGTTCAAGGAAGAAGCGGAGAGCCCTCAAACTGTCCTGTTGGAGGATGGAGATGTAGAGAGATTGTGCATTGATAGTGAAGAGGAGTTGGTTCGGTTCAGGAAACTGGAAATTGTTGAAATGGCATAGAATGTCAGAAGAGTTACAGATGTAGGTGGGAATAGGATAGAAAAAGGTAGAAAAAATAGAGTCAAGGTATGAAAAAATAAGTTCAGTGGGACAGGAACAGGCTGAAATGATGTGTCTACCAGGACAATTCTATTTGTGGATTTTGGGAAGGAGGTAGCAGCGGGCTGTGCAGGGTTGGGAGACTATGAGGTTGGAAGCTGTGGAGGGAAGATCTCCAGAGGAGATTAGGTCAGAGACAGCCTTGGAAACAATGGCTTGATGTTCGGTGGTGGAGTTATGGTCCAGGGCGAGGTAGGAAGTGTCTGAGCATTGGCGCTCAGCCTCTGCGAGGTAGAGGTCAGTACACCAGATAACAACAGCAGCACCCCTGTCAGCAAGTTTCATAACAATGTCCATACATGACAGAATAGAGTGCAGCAAGTTCAGAGGGAGACAACTTAGAGTGCATGAGGGGAGCAGAGAAATTAAGATGGCTGATGTCATGCCAACAGTTCTCAATGCAAAGATCAAGAGCAGGTAAGGCTAACTTGTTTTTGCTCATTAAGAAGCAGCAGCGGAACCTTGCAAGCTGGTATTGAAGAAAATAAGCCTTAGTGCCCATTGCTTAGCCATGAAGTGAGTCATGCAAAAGTTCGGCCTCACTGATTCTGCACAGGGTGTTTTCTTTCTTATTTGCTGTTAGAGGAGGAGCGTGGGATCAATTGGGCAGCTCTCACAATGAGATGGCACAGACTCGAATGGTTCCTTCTGTGCTGTATGATTCTATGATGCTAATTAACTTTGAACATACATATATTCAACTTTATTGCCACCATTATAATTTTCTACCAGAAACCCAGACCAAGGGCAGGGTTTTTCAGGTCATCTGGACCCGCTGAAAGTCAGTGGACACTTGGCGGGGGCATTGAATCTCCAGCGGCAGGTCCTGCCATGACAGGGCCGGAAAATCCCAGCCTGAGACTTCAGGTGTTTGAGGTTTTTTGTTAAATTACAAGTCAACCCCAATACACGATCAGCTGAGGAACTCCAACTTACCAATCAGAGATCAGCACCGAGTGTTGAGCAGGATTGGTTTATACAATATCTGAAGAGCCATTCTGCGGCATGTAGACAGCAGTGATTATATTATATAAGAGGTATGCCCAGAACTTCAGCTGGTCAAGGAGTGAAAGTCAGAGAGTGTGGGGAATCATACAACACCATGTGGAAGGAAGCAGAGAACCAGCATCCTCAGTGATAAGGAAAGAAAGTGAGGCCAGCACAGGAATGTAATAAGAACACTGGCAAGCTAACAGGCTTACGATTGGCCACACCAGTGAAGATGTTAGGATATGTGGGATACCATTGTTTAGCAGCAAGCTGTGTCTAGTATTATCAAGCAATTAAAGTATGAAGTATCACATACTTATTGGAAGTATTCAAATGAAATTGCACGTGAATAAAAATCATGGCCACCTTTCGTAGTTAATATGCTTAAGAGGCAATGTCCACAAGCTTTGGATGTTATATGTTGCCACATTAACTGTTAAGAACTGATTTTCTGGTCAAGCTTGATGCTCCACATGTGTGAGGTGAGCTTTGGTTTTATATGAAGTGTCTATCTGTCACAATTGATAATCACCAGAAAATTCAGAAGCTGAAGCATTGCCGCCAGCTATTCAGGAGGCAAACTTATAAGAACAGTGATTTTACAGAAATATTAGACAGCTGCAATTTAGGTCATCTGACTTGTGGTTCATTGACAACTACTGCACTTCACTTTTATCTAACAGTGAGTGTCGACTCTCCCTTAATGCAAACTTCATCCATGAATCTTCACAAGGTTCAAGCTGAGCACCATGTGGCTCATAATTGGTCAAAGTATTTGGATGATTGTAGGCAAATGTCTTGCAACTGTCATCATTTTGAAGTTCTGGTGCATGAGATTTTAACTATTGATCCTGGAAGCCAATCCAAAGCTACAGGAAGCCACCCATCCCTGCAGCAACGTGGGGAATTTCAAGGAGAACCAAATAATGCTTTCTTTTCACACATTGCTACAAGTAACAAATCACATTTATAAACAGCTGATGCCAGAAATACACAGCATGCACTAAGAGAGAAACAGAGATAATGGGGAGGATAATAACAATGTAGTCCCTGGTGCAATGATAGAACCATTTTCAGGTTTGGAACCCTGTTCTCTGTGCAGCATGCCCAACAGTTGATCTTTATCAGAGTAAGCCAATTACAGCTTGCCTCTGGGCTCCCCAACCATTTTGGGAGGGAGGACAGGATGACATCATCCAGGACAAAGCTGCCCACATGATTTGCACCCCATCCACCATCTTCAACATTCACTTCCTCCACCGCCGATGCACAGTGGCAGCAGTGTGTACCATCTAAAGATGTATTGCAATGACTCACCAAGTCTCCTTCGACAACACCTTCCAAACCCATGACCTCCACCACCTAGAAGGACAAGGGCAGCAGATGCATGGGACGGTGTCCAAGTAAAGGGTATCACCAGAGCATCTGTTCATTATAGACACCAATCGACACAGCTACCAGTGATGGTGGTAGAAGATGAAGGACGAAGCCTTCTAGGGCATGATTGGTTGAAGAAGGTTAAATTAAATTGGTCTGAAATCTTCCAGTTGCGAGCAGATGGACTACCAGAGGTGATAAAAAAAAATGACACCGTCTTCAAGGATGAACTGGGAAAAATCCAAGACCAACAGGCCAAGATTTATATGGACCCAAAAGCAACCCCTCACTTCTTGAAAGCAAGACTGGTGCCATATGCCCTGAGAAAGAAAGTTGACGCCAAGCTGAACTGGCTAGAGAAGCTGGGTGCCATAAAAGCGGTTCAGTTCTCAGAATAGGCAGCACCCATGGTCTCTGTCCTTAAACCAGATCAGACCATCTGGATCTGTGGATTAATGGTCAACAGAGCAGCCAAACTGGACAGGTACCCCATTCCTAAGATTGATAACTTATATACCAAACTAGCAGGAGGGACAACGCATACAAAGCTTGACTTGAGTCACATATATCAACAACTGGAGCTGGATGACGCCTCCCAGGAATTCACAGCCATAAATATCTACAAAGTGTTGTACCAATATACACACCTGCCCTTCGATGTTTCCTCAGCCTGTACCATTTTTCAGAGGATAATGGAGAGCTTACTGCAGGGGACTACCTCAGGTTGTGGTCTACCTGGATGATGTACCGATAACTGGATTCACAAAAAGGAACACTTGGCTAACCTAGAGGAAGTCTGAAACAATTTTTAAAATCAGGAGTGTGCCTGAAGAAGGAAAAATGCACTTTCAAGCAAATGAAACCATTTATTTGGGCCACCGGGTAGATGCCCAAAGACTACACCCGGTTGAAGAGAAGGTTAAAGCATTAACGGAGGCACCTGGACCCAATAATACCTCTCAGCTTAAATCATTTTTAGGGATGATAAATTATTATGGGCGATTTCAACCAAATTTATCCACAGTTCTAGCCTCTCTACATTCACTGCTAAGAAAAAGCCAGCATTGGTTTTGGAAGGCACCCCAAAAACAGCTCTTACACTCTTCAAATTTGTTAGTGCATTATGATCAGATGAAGGAATTGGTGCTAACCTGTGATACGTCCCCCTAAGGAGTGGGAGCGGTACTATCTCATAAAATGGACGATGGCACATACAGCCAATCGGCTATGTATCCAGGACACTTACCACAGCTGAAAAAGGATATTCTCAGCTCAGAAAGGAAGGTTTGTCGATTATTTTTGGTGTAAAAAAATTCCACCAATATGCGTACGGGTGACATTTCACAATAGTATCAGATCACAAACCACTTTTGGGTCTGTTTAGCGAGAAAAAGACTATGCCTCCCATAGCCCCTGAAAGAATACAAAGATGGGCCCTAATTTTGGCAGCATGTGAAAACACCTTTGTACATAGACCAGGGATTCATATAGCAAATGCCAATGCCCTAATTTGCCTTCCTTTGCAAGAGGAGCTCATATTAGTGATGAAGTTTCTAGATTCCTTACCAATCTGTGCGAGGTAGATAAGAAACTGGGCGAATCATGATCCAGTCCTGTCTCAAGTGAGAGACCAAGTGTTAGTCCCAGGAACCAGCCTCTGATGAATTGAAGCCATTTTCAACTGAAGACACGAGATGAGCAGTCAGGATGGTATTCTATTATAGGATGCTCGGGTAGTAGTTCTTGCACAAGGAAGGGAACCACTTTTAGTAGAGCTACACAGTGCCCATCCAGGGATCTATCCGAATGAAGACAATAGCGCTGAGCTATCCTTGGTGGCCGGGGATGGACGGCGATATTGAAAATGTGGTAAAACATTGTGTGCAATGTCAACAGCTGCAAAGGTTGCCGGTGGCAGCCCCATTACGCCCATGGGAGTGGCTTGGTAGACCCTGGGTGCAATTGCTTACGTCAGTCCTTTCCTTGGAACCATGTTTCTACTGATTATAGATGCTGATTCCAAGTGGTTAGACATTTATGAGGTAAAGTTGCCAAAGTCCAGCACTACTATAGAAAAACTACGCCAGAGCTTCACCACCCACAGACTGCCAGAAGTAATCATCTCAGATGATGGCACTGCAATTACGGATACACCATACCATCCGTCATCAAACGGACTGGCGGACAGGGCAGTACAAACTTTTAAGGCGCGAATGTAAAAGTTAACAGGTGATTTGTTGGAGACCAAACTTGCTCATTTTCTATTTCACTACAGGATGACTCCCCCACACTACGACAGGGGCAACACCTGCAGTATTACTGATGAGGTGCCGTCTTTGGACAAGGCTGAGCCTAATATTTCCCAATTTGGAGGGGGGGGGCGTGGTGGAGAAAAGTCAAGGGAACCAAAAAGCGATTCATTGTTTGTGTGGTCATGAGCGGCAATTTACTGTTGGAGAAGCAGTATATGTAACGAATTTTGGTGGAGAACTGAAGTGGTTACCTGGTAAAGTGACTTCCGTGACCGGACCATTGTAGTACCACAGGGAAGTAGAGGGCTGGATCGCCCGTAAATATGTGGATCGTTTAAGAAAAAAAGAGATACCCCAACAAAATGATGTTCCACCTGTAACCATTATTGAACCAATGGTTCCTATTGAAGTTGCTCAACCAAGGACAGACATGCCCGATGCCTCCGTCGGAGTGGAAGACACTGAACCACAAGTGCTCAATGAGGTACCTGATGTTAATGCGGTTCCAGAGAATATGTTTCCTACAAAAGAACCTGAAGTCACGGGGCTGCAATGTTCCACATGGATCAGGAAACCACCTGAAAGACTGAACTTGTAATTTCATGACCTGCGTAAATATTGCAATGTCATGAGATAAATGTCCTTGTAAATACAAAATCTACAGCAAAGTTAAAGGGGGAGGAATGTATTAATTATAGTTTTGGGAAATGTAGGACTGTAGCTTTAAGGATAATCCTGTGTTGCAAGATCACATGATCTGTGTAAACCAATGGGTTAACAGAGCAGGGAACCTCTACAGAGCGCGTTCTGCTTTAGTTATGGAGTTTGATGCACACGTGTAGTTGCTGCTGCTGTCTTGTAAATAAAGTTAAATGTTTTCACTAAGAAAAGTTGTCTGAAGATCAACTCTATAACAGTGACCAAAAGCTCAACATCTCATTTGCAGACTGAATGGAGGTGTGCAGCAATGCAGTTATCAATCTGCCTTTAATCTCCCCAATGTTTCTCACCTATATATGCTGCCTGACTTGCTTCCAGCATTTTCTGCTTGTGTTTCAGATTTTTCCTTTTGTGAAAGTCACGTCTGAAATACAATTTTTCTAAAAAAATTAATGAACTTATCTAATAATTGCATCACTGTTAAACAGTTGAAGACATTTTTTTTTAAAAAGCCACATCATTGGAAAACATGTTACACGCTGAATAATACCTGTGATAAGACTTACCATTTTCCCTAAAACTTGTATCAGTGTGGTAATTATGGTTTTATTTAGTGTGTAATATACCTTTAAGAATAATGCTTGAAGATCACATGATCTTCAGTACCCAATAAGAGAGTAGCGCTAGCCCACTAGTTGATGACTACCTCAGTAGTCAGTAGTTAGTATTTAGTAGTTGGTTGTGTAGTGATAGAGTTGAGTTGAAAGCACACATGTAGCGGCTGCTGAGTACCTTGTAAGTAAATTTAAAGTTTCCACCTAAGAAGTATCTGTGGATCAACTCTATCTCAGCCACCACTCACAACAAACTGGCGACGAGGATAAAGCAAGTTTAACAGAAGAAATCAATTGGTAAGAAATCGGCACTGTACCTCGACCAGTAATTGTAGGTAGAAAGTTCCATTTGAATCGACAAAGTAATTCCCTCTCAAAATGCCACAATTTGGAAGAATTGATCCTTTTAATCCAGCCATGAATGATTGGTCTCATTACATTGAACGTTCTTTTTCCAAGTGAATGGGATTACAGAAGAGAAGAGGCGAGCGATCCTCTTAAGTACATGTGGGAATGAAACCTATGGCTAGATTCGAAGTTTGACGGCATCCAGTGCCCCAGATCCAAAAAATTTTTATGAATTAGTGGACCTCGTGAAGGGTCATTTTCAACCAAAGCCCTCAGTAAGGATGCAAAGGTTCATGTTTAATTTGAGAAACAGAGCCCCGGGTGAGACAATTGCATGCTCTGTGGCAAATTTGAAGCAGTTAATGGAACATTGTGAGTTCGGTACATCTCTAAATGACATGCTCAGGGATCATTTAGTGTGCGGTGTGAATGAGGACATGATTCAGAAGAGATTATTCAGAATCACAGAATCACACAGTGCAGAAGAGGCCCTTCAGCCCATCGAGTCTGCACCGACACATGAGAAACACCTGATCTACCTACCTAATCCCATTTACCAGCACTTGGTCCATAGCATTATTGTCCGAAGTGAATTTGGATTTCAAGAAGGCGCTAGAGATAGCGCTGGCCATGGAAAGCACAGTAAGAGATTCAAAAGCCATACAGGGTGTACAAAATGGTGCCATCCTCCACATCGGGTGGGAAACCCCAGCCAAAAAAGGTGCAAAAATGCAAGACTCTGCCGAGAAGCAAGAAACAGCCCTCGCTAGCCGAAAAATAAGGAAAAATGACTTAGCAGCGAAATCAAAGAATGCTTTCATTAGAGGTGGAAACTGTCTTTTAAAGATTGGCAGTTTAAAAAAAAACAAATGTTATTATTGTCACAGAAATGGACATATAATGAAACAGTGTAAGGGAAGATTCAAGCAAAAAGCAAAATACTGTGATGCTGGAAATCTGAAACAAAAACAGAAAATGCTGGAAAAACTCAGCAGGTCTAACAGCATCTGTGGAGAGAAAGACAGAGTTCACATTTTGAGTCCATATGACTCTTCTTCAGAGCTAAAGAGAAGTAAAAATGTGATGCAATTTATACTGTTTAAGGGGGGTGGAGCAGGTGAAGCTGGATGGAAGGCCAGCAATAGGTGGAGACGTAAGCGGATAAAAAATAAAAATTTAAAAATGAAACTGAACATTGAAAAAAGGGGATAAAAAAGGGGTGAGGATGGAGGAGAGAGCTCATGACCTGAAGTTGTTGAACTCAATGTTCAGCCCGGAAGGCTGTAAAGTGCCTAGTCGGAAGATGAGGTGCTGTTCCTCCAGTTTACGTTGAGCTTCACTGGAACATTGCAGCAGGCCAAGGACGGACATGTGGGCATGAGAGCAGGGTGGTGTGTTGAAATAGCAAGCGACAGGGAGGTCTGGGTCATGCTTGCGGACAGACTGAAGGTGTTCCGCAAAGCGGTCACCCAGTCTGCGTTTGGTCTCTCCAATGTAGAGGAGACCACATTGGGTTCAGCGAATGCAGTAGATCAAATTGAAGGAGGTGCAAGTGAAATGCTGCTTCACCTGAAAGGAGTGTTTGGGCCCTTGGACAGTGAGGAGGGAGGAGGTAAAGGGGCAGGTGTTGCGCCTTCTGCGATTGCATGGAAAGGTGCCGTGGAAGGGGGATAAGTTGTTGCTGGTGATAAAGGAGTGGACCAGGGTGTCCTGGAGGGAACGGTCCCTACGGAATGCTGACAGTTGGGCGGTGGGGGGGGGTGAAGGGACAATGTGTTTGGTGGTGGCATCTTGCTGGAGTTGGCAGAAATGGCGGAGGATGATCCTTTGAATGCGGAGGCTGGTGGGGTGAAAAGTGAGGACAAGGGGGACCCTATCATGGTTCTGGGAGGGAGAGGAAGGTGCAAGGGTCTACCCTTGGGTAGATGGGCATGGGAGATGGGTCGGACATGGCTGAGGGCCCTGTCAATCACAGTGGGTGGGAAACCTCGGTTAAAGAAGAAGGAAGACATGTCAGAAGTGCCGTTTTGGAAAGTGGCAACATTGGAACAGATGCAGCGGAGGTGAAGGAACTGAGAGAATGGGATGTAATCCTTACAGGAAGCGGGGTGTGAGGAGCTGTAGTCGAGGTAGCTGTGGGAGTCGGTGGGCTTGTAGTGAATATTGGTTGACAATCACCAGAAATGGAGACAGAGAGGCCAAGAAAGGGAAGGTAAGTATGGGAGATGGACCATGTGAAGGTGATAGAGAGGTGGAAATTGGAAGCAAAATTGATCATTTTTTCCAGATCCAGACGAGGTAAGGGAAGATTCAAGCAGACTTGTAAACAATGGAAGAAACCCAGTAAGATCTACAATTAGAAGAGCCTGAAACAACAAATTCAGACATTTACTCGTTGTTTAATCTGGAAGTTGGAAAGACAGAATGAATATTTGTCACAGTGAAAGTAAATGGCAACCCTGTTAGAATGTAAGTGGACACGGGAGCTTACACTACAGTAGTTGCAGAACCTACCTTCAGATATCTGAATAATGGTGAACATCAACTGAATTTAGGAGAAACTAAAAACTAAAAACACGCACGGGTGAAGACATTCAAGTCAAAGGCCTAAGTAGAGTAACTGTCCATTATGGAAGCCAATTGGCAAAGCTACCCTTGATCATAGTAGCAGATGAGGGGCCAAGCCTCCTGGGGTGAAACTTGCTAAAGGATGGTCTGAAATTTTCCAGTTGAGAGCAAGTGGGCTACCAGAGCTACTTAGAAAGTAGGCCACTGTCTTCAAGGATGAACTTGGAAAGATCCAGGCGCTGCAGGCACAAAATCATGTGGACCCAGGGGCACCCCCTCAATTCATGAAGGCGAGGCTGGTACCATAAACACTGCAAGAAAAAGTCAACACTGAATTGGACAGATTGGAAAAACTAGGCATTATACACATTGTGCAGTTCTCTGAATGGGCAGCACCCATAGTCCTCGTCCTTAAACCCGATCAAAGCGTCCGAATTTGTGGAGACTACAAACTGACGGTTAATAAGGTAGCTAAGCTAGATAGACGCCTAATTCCAAAAATCGAAGGCTTGTATGCCAAGCAGGCAGGTGGAACCACCTACACAAAACTTGGTATGAGTCATGCTTATCAACAACTTGAGTTAGATAATGCCTCCTGGGAAATCGTCACAATTAAAACTCACAAACGGTTGTACTAGGAAACTCAATTACCTTTCAGCTTCTCCTCAGCTTGCGCAACCTTTCAGAGAACAATGAAAAGTTTATTGCAGGGACTGCCGCAGGTTGTAATCTATTTAGATGATGTTTTGGTGAGAGGATTCATTGAGAAAGAGCATTTGGCAAACTTAGAAGGAGTCTTGGAACATTCCTTGCAAGCTGGAGTATGATTAAAAAAAATTAAGTGCACATTCCAAGTGAGGGAGGTAATCTATTTGGGTCACCGGGTAGATTCACAGGGCCTCCACCCGGTTGAGAGGAAACTAAGAGCCATAAGAGAGGCACCTGCACCAAAGAACGCCCCAGAGCTCAAATCATTCCTAGGAATGATCAACTATTATGGGCTGTTCTTACCCAATTTGTCTACAGTGCTGGCCCCCCTGAATTCTCTACTCAAAAAGAACCAACATTGATCTTGGGAGGTGCCCCAGAAAGAAGCTTTCATGAAGGTGAAACAATTGTAGTACTCATCCAATCTATTAGTGCATTTACGACCAGACGAAAGAATTGGTGCTGACATGTGACGCATCTCCCTACGGAGTGGGAGCAGTGCACTCCCATTGGATGGACGACGGCATGGAATGACCAATTGGTTACGTATCAAGAATGCTCACCACAGCAGAAAAGGGATACTAGCAGACAGAAAAAGGCCTGTCCATCATCTTTGGTGTCAAGAAATTTCATCAGTATGTATACGGCTGCCATTTTACCATCATTTCAGACCATAAACCATTGCTAGGATTGTTCAATGAGGATCAGGCCTCAATCAGGATCATGGCCTCAGCAAGAAAATGGTGGGCTTTAATTCTGGCAGCATACGAGTACACTTTCGTACATAGACCTGGAAATCAAATCGCAAACGCTGCTGCACTTAGTCGTTTGCCTTTACAAGAAAATAATAAGGAGGCCCCGGTTCCGCAGTAACTTGTTTTACTGTTAAATTTCTTAGATTCCTCGCTGGTATGTGCTCAACAGATCAGAGACTGGACCCAGTCCTATCGCAAGTATGAGAACAAGTGCTTCATGATTGGCCACAAGAGCCTGTATCTGGCGAAATGAAACTGTACTTTAACAGAAGACATGAAATAACCAGTCAGGATGGCATCTTATTTGGGGAGCATGAGTGATAGTTACTCCAAAGGGAAGGGAGCCACTATTAATTGAACTACGCAGCGCACATCCAGGGATATGCGAGTATCCTGAAGACCATAGCCTGTAGCTACCTATGGTGGCCTGGGATGGATTGCGAAATAGAGTTTAGTGAAGAATTGTGTGCAATATCAGCAACTGCAAAAGTTACCATCAACAGTTCCGTTACACCCTTGGGAGTGGCCAGGAAGACCATGGGTGCAGTTACATATTGACTATGTGGGACCTTTCATAGGAACAATGTTTCTGCACATTATCGATGCCCACTCAGAATCAATGGACATATATGAGGTGAAGTCACCAATGTCGACTGCTAAAATTGAGAAACTACGTCAGCGCTTTGCCATTCACGGACTATCAGAAGTAGTTGTTTCTGATAACGGCACAGCATTTACGAGTGCTGAGTTTCAATGGTTTATCAGCCTCAACGGTATCACTCATGTAAAAACTGCACTGTACCACCCTTCCTCAAATGGACTGGCTGAAAGGGCAGTTCAAATGTTCAAGGCAGGCATGAAAAAGCTAACTGGCAATTCCTTGGCAACCAAGCTAGCACGCTTTCTTTTCCAATACACGACTACCCCTCACACAACAACAGGCGTCACACCTGCGGAGTTATTGATGAAATGGCGATTCAAGCCGAGATTGAGCTTAATAATGCTGAATTTAGAGGGAAGATGGAAAGGAGTCAGGGAAGCCAAAATATTAGACATGACTGGCATAGTCGTGAGAGGAAATTTACTGTGGGAGAAGGGCCAAAGTGGTTACTGGGTGAAATAAGTGCAGTGGCTGGACCTCTATCTTACCACGTGGGTGTGGAAGGCTGAGTCTTATGGTGACATGTGGATCATTTAAAAAAGAGAGAAACAGATCACCAAGAATTGACTCCACCAGTGATCACGACCAGGTTAGCATTTCCTGTTGAAAGTACTCAACCCAGGACAGATATCTCTGAAGTTCTTGCGAGAGCTGAGGATACAGAACTGCAAGTGCCCACCGAAGCACCTGATGTTCAGGCAACTCCGGAAATGGAGGATCCTGACAAAGCCTCTGAGGTTGTAGAGCTGAGACGTTCAGGAAACCACCAGAAAGACTGAACTTGTAAATTCCTTACCCAGTGTAAATGTTTTGTTGCTTTGAGAAATTTGTGCTTGTAGATATAAATTGTATTTTCGAGTAAAGAGGGAGGGATGTGGTAATTATGGTTTTATTTAGTGTGTAATATACCTTTAAGAATAATGCTTCTTAAGGAAGGTCATATGATCTTTAGTACCCAGTAGGAGAGTAGCGTGGGGTACCTCAGTCGTCAGTAGGAAGTAGTTAGTAGTTAGTATTTGGTAGTTAGTAGTTGGTTGTTTAGAGATAGAGTTGAGTTGAAAGCACACATGTACGGCAGAATTTTCGGGTCAGCGAATGGGGGTAGGGCCCGCTCGCTGACACGTGAAATGATGCGGGGTGATGTCGGGATGTGCATCCGGACCTCACCGTGCGCCATTTAGGTTGTCAGTTCGGCGGGCGTGCAGCCGACTCGGCTGCACACTAAGAGCAGTTCCTTTAAGGAGCGCACTTTTGCAGCAACGCAACACCTTAAAGGGACAGTCCACCATTGAGTGGAACACAGCAACAGTACATTACAGGGAATATTGGCCACAGCAATCAGAGACTTATCCTTAAATATCTTAGGGTCAAGGTATTGTATAACCTGATGCCAGAGAATTGATTTGTGAATTGATAGCCAAAAATATCTGGTATTTATTAAAGAACATCTATAAACAGTAAATAGGGTTCTGATCAAAGGCCATCGGCCTGAGATATTAACTTGGTTTCTCTCTCCCCCAGTTGCTACCAGGCCTGCTGAGTATTTCCAGCATTTTCTGTATTTATTACTTCAAAATAGTCCCTTGTCGTCGACAATAGAAGAATACAAATATTTGAGGCTTTTTAACTTCTTTCCTTCATGAAGAGCAAAACTTTCATCTGGACTTCAGTCAAGATTTTTAAAATAAAAGCAGTGCAGCCTGGGCCATCGCAGACAAAACTCTTCAGATGAGCACACAGCCTTACACGTGGTCACCTGAAAGAAACTGAGGCGCCTGCTCTAGCCAATGGGAAATGGGACATCCTATTTCTTCAACAAGAAGATAGCCTTGTGGCCCAGCAAGCACTTTTAAGTATTTTTGCAAACGACTAATCTACTTTAAAGTTAGAAGCCTAAAATTGCTGGTGCTGCCAAGTCTAACATCTGCAGTACTACTAAACAGCAATTTAGGTTGCATCAATTAGTTTTCATTTACTATCCCACTCCCAATCATTCTAAAGCAGCCGTTGATTGTTGACTGAAATCAAAGAGCTGACACAATCCATACAACCGCCAGGGTCATTACCACTGGCATCTTGAAGCAGAGTGCATTATAGTACAGCTTCCTAATTTTCTGAAATAGGGCCTAGGACACACATTCATTTTCCATTCCTCACTGGGTCATAACTTGTTATAGTTATTAATGCACTGCAAACTTTCAGATATTGGCATTTTTTTCCTCTGAAGTCTTAAGAATTAACATCTAATGGCACATGAGGCAAACAGAGCATGTGCTTATGTCTGTTTCTGTAGCTAGTTTTTCCTGGAACCGGTCACCAGCCTGTGCTATAGGCTATAGATTGAGGGGCATCAATCCATATTAAGCATGGCTGACCAGAAGCCTCTCCCACTCTTACCACCTGACATAGGTATATTGGAAGCATTTACAGGTAATAAACCTGCTTTGCCACACTATGTCAAGGCCTGGAGTGGGACTGTGGGCGAGGAATGTGACCCACTGAACCACAAGACCTTCCCTTAAGAAATTAAGATGAAGTAAAATACAAAGTCTTTGGTGACAAATTCTGCATACGAGTGATATTCACCATCTTGTACCTGTTAGAGTGCCAAAGGGTTACACTGGGTTTTGTATGTTATATGCCTTGCAATTGGTCTGGCAGCATCGGTGGAGGGAGAAACAGAGTTAATGTTTCGAGTCCGTATGACTTCTTCAGAGTGCTCTGAAGAAGGATCATACGGATTCGAAATGTTAACTCTGTTGTTCTCTCCACCGATGCTGCCAGATCTGATGAGTTTCTCCAGCATTTTCTGCTTTTACTTCATGTTTCCAGCATCCGCAGTATTTTGCTTTTGTCTTGCAGTTGACCCAGGGATAATATACACCGATAGCAAAGTGGGGATCTTGAACACAGCTGAAATGTATAAACTCAAAACACAACTTTGGAAGAGCACCCCCTGCTGTATCAGACAAATGTTGAACAAAAGCAAAAAGACGCTTCAGTACCAAATCCATATAGAACAAAGTTAAGAGGAAGAATTTAACTTGATCTAAATAATTAGCCTAAGGAGATTATATATAATTTCAAAACAATTTAGTAATATTGTTCCACCTAACGTTTAGCAAGATTAAAGGGTTGTTTGTAATTTTTGTTACATTAAATGGATATATGATCTATAATCTTGTTTTCAGTCTATAATACAAAATGTACCGAAATCATACTTTAAAAGCGTGTACTTTGAACGCTGCAAAGAAGGATCAGTAATAATTAGGTTAAGTTGAAGAGTTTAATGACAATGAAAAGAAAAAGAAAATTCTAGAGACAATGAATATAGAACAAAAATAACATGTGAAAGCTCACCTTCAGTATTTTGTAGCACATTTTGAAAATGTAAAGATAAAGTATGTAATAAAACCAATAGCTTTATTTTTACATTCCACTCCAACAGTATAGACATGTGTCTCAACTTCTGATCTATACTGGTCTTTCTGCTCCACATAAGATTACTCCCACTCCATTTCATCTGATCCCATCAACATATTTTTCTATTCCTTTCTCCCTCATGTCCCTCACCTAGTTTCCCTTTAAGTGTATCCATGCTATTTGTCTCAACTACTCCCTGTGGCACTGAGTTCCACATTCTAACCACTCTGAGTCATGAAGTTTCTCCTGAAGTCTGGAATGGATTTATTAGTGACTAACTTCTATTCATGACTCCTAGTTTTGGATTCTCCCACAAGTGAAAACATTTTCTCCATGGGGCAGGGTTTTGCCCTTGGGGCCGCCCGCAATTGGCTCTGCACCGGCGATTTCATGCGGGCGGGCTAATTAAGGCCTGCCCTGCGTGAATCGTGAGTGGCAGCGCTGAGCAGTGCCTGTGTGGGTGGAAGGGAGGAGGGTGAGCAGGCCTCGCGCACAGTTCGGGCACGCGTGAGAAAGAACACTTCAGTCTCCCTGAGGCATGGAGCTGCCTCAAGGAGATTGAAGCGCTGCCAAAAAACTTAATAAAGACAATAAAAATTTAATAAAACGTGTCCCCTCATGTGGCTCTGTCACATGAGATGGGACATGTTTTTAATTCTGAAATAAAGTTTTTATTTAATGTTTATTTGCTTTAGGAAACCTCATCCCGCTCGTGGATGTTGTTTCCTAAAAAATATAAAGGCCGCTTGACCTTTTCGCCTGCCCGCCATTTATGGCTACTCCCTGTTTCCTGTTAGCTAGCCAATCTTCCATCCATGCCAACATGTTACCCCTACACCATAGGCAAATATATTGCTAATAAAATTGGTACTATGAAAGAGGTTTTATTGTTAGAGAGGTTTAGTTCAGAGGTTGGCGATACAATGAGAATTTACATTCAATGGGCTGTGCTAGGTTTAACTTCAGCAGTGTTGTGTGTGTAGAGCAGAGGCAATGTGAGATCAAAAGCAGCTGTAAGCCTCCATCTGTCTCCACAGGAGCTCACAGGAGTGAAAAGAACCTAATTTTGAATTCGTAAGGTGGAAAAGCTTTGCCTGGTGTCTGGTTAAGTCTAAGGTTTGCTGTTGCCTGAATGGGGATTAGTTTAGGAATTTATTAAAAGTTATGATCGTTGTAATTTGTACCCATGTGTATATATTTAACTTGTGTAAATTAATACAATGTTTCATTTAGCTTAATATAAAACCTCTTGAGAACTGGTGGTCTGATCCCTGAATTTAGAGTTGCATCTCAAACACAACACTTAAAATTATAGGTTATGACAGTTGTTTAAAGTTTCCCTCTGGGATTTTTAAAAAGTAACTAGGCTTTACCAACTGCTAGGTCATAACGCTCCTCCAGCTCAAAAACATCCATTAACCAGAGGAAACTCTGTTTCCTGTCACTCAGCCAATTTTGTATCCATTTGCTGCTGTCTCTTTTATTCCATGAGCTTTCCTCAAATGTCTGTTGTGTGACACTGTATCAAATGCCTTTGGAAATCCATGTACACCACGTCAACAGCATTGCCCTCATCAACCCTCTCTGTTACCTCATCAAAAAACTCAAGCAAGTTACTTAAACTGATTTTTCCTGAAGAAATCTGTGCTGGCTTTCCTTAATTAAGCTGTATTTGTCTATATGGCTATTAATTTTGTCCAAAATTATTGTTTCTAGAAGTTTCCCCACCACTAAAGTTAAACGGACAGGCCTATAGTTGCTGGCCTACTCTTGACACCCTTTGTTGAATTAGGGTGTAACATTTGTAATTCTCCACTCCCACTTGGCATCACCCTTGAGCGGCCAGTGCCTTCACAATTTTCACTCTCACTTCCTTTAGTATCCTTGGATGAATGATTATGAAGTGCACACTTTGATAGCCTTGTCAAAGAGAATTA
This sequence comes from Cetorhinus maximus, assembly GCF_964194155.1. Taxonomy (NCBI): domain Eukaryota; kingdom Metazoa; phylum Chordata; class Chondrichthyes; order Lamniformes; family Cetorhinidae; genus Cetorhinus; species Cetorhinus maximus. The sequence goes on along the minus strand of NC_135884.1, from coordinate 27,143,546 downwards.
ATTGGTACCAGGCAGGAACTTCCCTCTCCTTGACAGAGATGCTTGGTACATTTAATTTTAAACCAGACAGCAGAAAGTTAGCACCTAGTTAGAAAAACAATTAACAGGAAATCATTCCTGCAACTAAGCAGCCAAAGGAGGCCCTTGTCTAGAACTGAAGAGACATTAAACAAATATTTTGTACTTGTCTTCACCATAGAAGATACCAAAATCTTCCAGAAATAGTGGGATAGTGGGGAACAGAAGCTAGTGAGAATGGGGAACTTAAAGAGATTAGTATTAGTAAAGAAATAGTACTAAAGAAGGTAATGGAACTAAAAGCCAACAAATCTTCAGAACACGATTCTCTACATATAGGGTAGATTTTTCCACTCGGCGTGGTGGTGGGTGCCCGACACATTTGAACACAAAAGAGCGCGTGATGACGTCGGGAGAGTGTCCCGCGTCATTGCGCACTCGTGCGATATTTTGGTTGGCGGGCGCGCACAAGAGTTGGCAGTGCGCCCGCTGACAATTAAGGGGCCTATTAAGGCTACTAAAGTTTCAATTAACTGGGATTTTTCGCTGCCCGTCCAATGTTACGGTTGGCGGGCGGGCGAATTGGCCAGGCGGCCTTTGCATTTTTGAGGAAATCTCATCCAAGGGTGAGATTAATTCAACAAAAGATAAAAATGTGTGGACCTAGTTTTCAACATCCATATGTTGAGGTGGCGCATTCTGACGTGTGGACATTGTTTCCGTATTTTACATTATGTTTTTATTGATTTTAAAGCCGTCAGCTCCCTGAGGCAGCTCTCTGCCTTCAGGGAGCTTTCCCCACGTGCTCCCCTGTGCCCGCCCTGACTTCAGCGTTCGCTCTCCTCCCGCCCCTACCCCAGCAGCGCTGAGCCTTTCAGTGCGCCTTTCACGCTGGCTACCTGTCAATTGGCCAGCCAGCGTGAAATCGCGGCCGGGGGCCGAATGCAGTCTGCGGTCTGTTCCCCTGTCGCCGATCGCAGCTGCCCACCGACCCGAAAATTCTACCCATAGACCAGAATGTTTCACTCATCGGGCGGGCACACGCCCGACCTGAACGAGCGTAAAATGACGCACAATGACGTTGGGCGAGCATCCCAACATCATCACATACACGCACGATATTTTGGTCGGTGGACATACGCAGGAGTCCGCAGCGTGCCCGCTGACAATTAAAAGGCCTGTTAAGGCCATTAAAGGAATAATTAAGTTCAATTTTTTGCTGCCCGTCCAACCTTGCGGCTGGTGGGCAGGCGAAAAGGCCTTTGGACTTTTTAGGAAACCTCATCTATGGGCTGGATGAGGTTTCCAACAGCAAATAAAAATTAAGTAAAAATGTTTAAATTTCATTAATAACATGTCCCTGCTCATGTGACAGAGTCGCATGAGGGGACATGTTTTTCAACAATTTAAAATTCTATATTTTTAATTTTTAAGATCTTCAGCCCCCTGAGACGGCTCTGTGCCTCAGGGAGCTTTCCCTGCGCGCATGCACGAAGTTCCCCTCTCACCCTCGTCTTCCCCCACACAGGCAGCGCTGAGCGCTGTAGCGCGTGTTTCACGCTGGGCGAGCCTTAATTGACCCGGCAGCGGGAAAACGCAGTTGTGGCCCGATCACGGGCAGCATTCGGCTTCCTGACCGCTCCCACTCACCCCCACCGAGCCCACTCGATGAGGGCAAATTCCTAGCCATAGCGTTATAAAAAGATGGTGGTTTTGATCTCCCAAAATCCCTTAAGGCAGCATTTTCCCCCCCGTTGGCGGGGGGATTGTGCGGGAGCGGGCGGGTTCCCGATCGGCCGCAGTTTTACGTGGGCTGGCCAATTAAGGCCCGTCCAGAGTGACGTCCACTCGGAAGCGCTGAGCGCTCCCTGTGCAGGCGGCGGGCGGGGGGAGATTCCCTGAGCCGGGAGTGCGCTCTTCTGTGCGTGCGCGTGTAAGAGCGCACGGATCTCCCTGATGCAAAGTGCCCCCTCAGGGAGATCGGTGGAAGTTATAAAAGTTTATTAAAGGGTAGGAAAAATTTTCCTGACATGTCCCCTCATGTGACACTGTCACATGAGCTCGGACATGCCCATTACTTTTATTTAAAAATATTCTGAAATTTTTAAATCCCTCATGAAACCTCATCCTGCCTGTGGATGAGGTTTCATGGTTTTTCGGAAGGCCGCCTGGGCTCTTCGCCTGCCCACCGACCTTAAGGTTGGACGGGTAGATCCATTAATCATTTCAATTACTTTGTTAATGGCCTTAATAGTCCATTGACAGGTTGGCGGGCGCGCAGCCAACTCACCTGCGCGCCCGGCGAACTGAAAATCTGAATGACGCAGGAGACATCGGGACGCCCGCCCCCGCTCACTGACCGGGCCCCACTCCTGCTCGCCAACCAGAAATAGCTGCCCTTAGACTCTAGAATGGTCCCTGTGGCTTGGAAGATAGCAGAGCTAACCCTGCTATTCAAGAAAGGAGCCAGAGACAACAGACAACTCTAGATCCTTAGCCTGGAAATTTCATTTGTCAGAAAAATGGTAGAATCTATTATTGTAACAATGCACTTAGAAATGTGATTGGGAAGAGTCGATAAGGACTTTTGAAAGGGATATCATTTAGTATTTGAGGTTGTAGCTAGCAGAATAGAAAAGGGATTTCCAGTGGATGTAGTATACTTGGATTTTCAAAAAGCATTCATTAAGGTGCCACGCAAGAGGCTATTACACAAAGTTAGGATCATGGGATTGGGGATAATATATTATCATGGATTGAGATTGGTTATCAGTCAGAAAACAGAGGGGAATAAACAGGTATTTTCCAGTTGGCAGGCTGTAACTAATGGGAAACAACAAGGATCAGCGTTTGCACCTCAACTATTTCCAACCTATATCAATGATTTCGATGAGGGGACTGAGTCTGATGTATCCATGTCTTCTGATATTATGAAGATAGATGGGAAAGTAAGCTGTGAGGAAGATGTGAAGAGACTGCAAAAGGATTAAAACAGGTTAAATGATTGGGTAAAAACTTGGCAGATGGAATGTGAAGGTAGTGTTTTTCATTTGGATAGGAAAAATACAAAAGCAGATTTTTTTTTTAAATGGTGAGAGGCTGGGATAATTTTGGCAGAGGGACCTTGGAGTCTTTGTACATGAAGTACAGAAAGTTAACGTGCAATTAGGAAGGCAAATAGTATGTTAACCTTTATTACAAAAATATTGGAGTATAAGAGTAGTGAAGTCTTGCGGCAGTTTCGTATTGTTGAGACTGGGAGTATTATATACAATTTTAGTCTCCTTACCCAAGGAAGGGTATACTTACCTTAGAGGAAGTACAGCAAGTGTTCATTAGTCTGAAAGCTGAGGTAATTGGATTGTCCTATGAGGAGAGATTGAGTAGGTTAGGAATATATTCCCTAGAGTTAAAAAGAATGAGAAGTGATTTCAGTGAAATTCTTAAGGGGTTTGTTAGGGTAAATGCTGGGATGATGGGTGGAATTTTCTGCTCTCTCTGATGGTGAGCCTGGGGGCAGGAAGGGCATGTAATTAAGCAGGATGGCAGCATCCCAGAACCCTGCCGCCTTCCTACCTCTGACAGAATTATGTTCTGGGTGGGAAACCCTATGGTCCCCATCCCCACTGCCAATTAATGCCCACTTAAGACCCTCATTTCGCTGCCGCTGGTATTAACCCAGTTGCAACTGGGCCTGTCACCATGTGGCGTGAGGGCTGGGGGTGGGCTGTCCCTCGATCAAAGACACTCAGTGCCTGATCAAGGGACTCAACATTGGGAAAGGTTGGTGGGGGGAGCAGGGGGGCCCACTGAGAGCCACTCTCATGCCCTTGCTGCCACTCACTCTCTCACACACACAACCTCACATCTCCATCTGGCTTCATCTCCTCTGGAGACTGCCTCCTCATCCCTCACCATCTTGAGGCCACTTGCCCAGATCGACATGGGACATCCCCATAAACACACCCTGGGATAACCCCCTCCTGGCGCTAATGATACGAGTGCTGCCCGAAGCAAGCTAGGCAAACAGACCTCGAAGTCCCGAGTGAAGTGCAGCTCGCCAGGTGCACGTCGCTTATGTACAGTTTTGAAACATGTCGGTGTGATTTTTCCTGGATGATCCAGCATGGCGGGATGATTTCAGTGAGCATGGTTTATACTGAGATGTTAAAGTATTGAAATTAGATTCCCGATGCGCAGTGGCAGGAAATGCAGCCCGCTATTGATGGGTAGAGCAGATGATTGCAAGCTGGTTTTACAATGGTGTAAAACTCATTATTGGCCTTCTCGCCATATTGTCCATTCGCGCTGCCACACATGCCCATTGCCTACGGGAGCGGAAAATTCCGCCCAGAGTCTCCACACTCCACGGCCAGTGCCACAGACCAGCACAGGCTTTAGTAGCAGCTACATTACTCTGTGTGTTATGTACAAAAGAAAAATGATCGCTCTCATTGCAAGCTGTAAAAACATCTTGGTTATGTTCATCCACATTTTGTTCAATTCATTCTGTAATTTCTGAGCAACCTCTTCCTCCTCCTATTCCACTTCACAGAAAGTTATGGTGATTTTTTTTATTATCATTCACTTTAAGATCCATGCAGAGATTTAGGAAACATTTAGAAGAAAACATTTTATTTTGGTTTGCATCCCTAGACCATGGGAGAGCCAATATTACCAAGTCATACAGGTTGATGTGCACGTTAGAAACCACCCCACAAATTGTCCTCAATTAATTTAAATGAAGAAAAATCGCACTAGTCACTTTACAAATAGTGCACTCTGACTGATCCAGTTTTTATATTTGCTTTGCCCACATGCACCTGGCCTTGAATCCAAGAAAGCTCCCTTGAATCACTTACCTTCAAAAAGCCTGCCAGGTGCACTTTGCTTCTGTACAGTTTGGGAGCATGTCTGCTTGATTGGAGAGAGAAACAGAGTTAGCGTTTCGAGTCTGTATGACTCTTCTTCAGCGCTGCTCTGAAGAAGAGTCATACAGACTCAAAACGTTAACTCTGGGCGGGATTTTTAAGTTGGCATGCGGGCACGATTGGCGGGTGCGATTGGTGGGTGCGATTGGATGGTGCGATTGGCGGGTGCGATTGGCGGGTGCGATTGGCGGGCGTGATTGGCGGGCGCGATTGGCGGGCACAATCAGCGGGCCTGGGAGCCACCCCCAACTGCCATCTCATGCAGGCTGGCCAATTAGCAGCCAGCCAGCGTGAAGCACATACTAAAATGCATCAGCGCTGCCAGGATGGGGGTGGGAGGAGGGCGGGCACTGACATAAGCGCGGGCACGGGCAAGCGCTGAATGAAAGCTACGCGAAGGCAGAGAGCTGCCTCAGGGAGCTGACAGCTTCAAAACAATTAAATAAAGATTTTAAAATCCAGAAAAAAGATGTCCACACATCAGAATTAGTCACCTGAACGTATACATGATGAAAATTCTGCCCGTACATTTTTTTCAAAATTTAATAACGGAAGCCTCATCCCGCCCTTGACTGAGGTTTCATGAAAAATGCAAAGTCCACCCGGCAGATTCGCCTGTCTACCAACAGTAGAGTTGGATGGACCATGAAAAATCAACGACAATTGGAACCTTAACAGCTTTAATTGTCTTCTTAATTTTCGATGGGCGTGTTTCTGACACTGGCGCATGCCCACCGACCGAAATATGACAGAATAAATAGCTTTTACCTTCGGTCTTCAAACTCTGACTTAACTATCTGGAAAATTCTCCTGGGAACCCGGTAAAGTTCTGACTTGACTATACTCCAAAAAAAAATTTCAGAAATACTTAATCTGTTTGTCTATTTTGGAACAAGTCTATTATTTTAAAATGATTCAAAAATAACACAGGCAAAGCCTTGCAAAAATACTCCGACACAAACTAAGATTTCAAACGTTTAAGTGATTTTTATCTAAAAGTTAAACAATTTGTTGGTTATTCAGGTTCATCAAGTAATGGTATTAAAAGACAACATTTTTACCGGTAAAAGGTGAAGAAATAATTGACTTCTTCAAAAACTGCAGGTTGAAATCACCTGCCAGAACTGTCAGGTAAGAGGAGATGGGTAATCATTCTTTCCTAATAACAGTAATACTTGATCATATCACAAAATGGACTGGAGAAATGTTATGGCTGGAAAATGCCCAGTGTTTAGTAGGTGGTGAAAAATGAGGTCTTCTTTGCAACCAGAGATTGAACACCCTCCAAAAGTGACAGACAAGTAGCATGTATGTGTAAGCTAGAATGTGCTCTCGGTGGTATTGCTTTCCAATTTTTTTCCTGTTTACATTGTAATATCACTTACCTGCTTGAGTATCATGTGAAGATAAAGTACAAACTTTTGAATCTGCGCAGATTATATACCTGAAAGCTGTGAAGCCTAATAGAGAACAAGTTTTTTTTTTAACATTCTCTGAACAGGCAGCACCCCCTTAAAAACTGAAGGAAGAATTTCAAGTCAGCAGTAACTAGACAAACTATAAAAGCAAAATACTGCGGATATTGGGAACCTGAAATAAAAACAGAAAACGCTGGAAAAACTCAGCAGATCTGACAGCATCTGTGGAGAGAGAAACAGAGGGCGGAGTTTTCAGGTCGGCGTGTGGGCATGCGCCTGACCCGATCAGATGCAAAATCGCGCGTGATGATGTCAGGCGAGCATCCCAATGTCACCCCACACTTGCGCGATATTTCGGACGGCAGGTGTGTGCGATTGTCAGATGCGTGCCCGTTGAAAATTAAGAAAACAATTAAAGCTTTAATATGTTCCAACTGTCCCTGATTTTTCATGGTCCGTCTAACCTTATGGTTGGCAGACGGGTAAACCTGCCAGGTGGACTTTGCATTTTTCATGAAACCCTGTCTAAGGGCGGGATGAGGTTTCCATTATGAAATTTTTAAAAATGTATGGGCAGAATTTTCATCATGTATACGTTCAGGTGACTGATTCTGATGCGTGGACATCTTTTTCCTGGATTTCAAAATCTTTATCTAATTGTTTTGAAGTCTTCAGCTCCCTGAGGCAGCTCTCTGCCTCCAGGGAGCTTTCACTCAGTGCTTGCCTGTGCCCGCACTTACGTCAGCGCCTGCCCTCTTCCCACCCCCATCCCAGCAGCACTGAGCATTTCAGCGCACGCTTTATGCTGGTTGGCCATTAATTGGCCAGCCAGCATGAAATCGCTGTCGGGGGTGGATCGCCAGCGGCGGCCTGTTCCACGGCTGCACCCGGGCCCGTCAATCACACCCTCACACCGACCTAAAAACCCTGCCCAGATGTAGCGTTTTGAGTCCATATGACTCTTCTTCAGAGCAGCTCTGAAGAAGAGTCATACGGACTCGAAACGTTAACTCTGTTTTTCTCTCCCCGGACGCTGTCAGACCTGCTGAGTTTTTCCAGCATTTTCTGTTTTTATTTAATAAAGGAGTAGAAATTGGTACGACCAATTTAGCAATAGGCTGGCCTGTGCTCAATCAGCCCACTCTAAATTTCATTAGGTCTATATTTGTAGGTGTTTTGGGAAACTATCTAAAAGAGGTGCTAGAAGCCCTTGCATATGTTAATTAAGGACCTAACGCCTGTTAATTGACCCCTGTGCTAACCTGAGCTGCCTATAGCATCAGATTTTCCTAATATGCATGAGGTCTAGCAAGCAGCTTTCACAGGAAAGGTAAGTAATACCTTATTTCCAATTATTCTGAGAAAGTGATCTGCTGCAGTCCTGGTGGTAATGGTGCTCCAGAACTGGTGTTGAGCAAAGAAATCAAGATTCGGACCCAGCAACAATGGTTAAAAAATGATATACGTCAAACACTGATTGATATCTGATTTGAGTGGACCTTGGCGGTGGCTGTGTTTCCATGGTATTGCTGCTCTTGTCTTCTGTAGCAGAGGCCACAGGTCAGGGAGGTGCTGTTGAAATAATTTGGTGAGTCACCGCAGTACATCCTGTGGATTGCACAAATTGCACAATGGAGGGGATGGATAGAGTCTATTGGCAGGGTCGCCAATCAGGCAAACTGTTCTGGCTTGGACGGTGTTGAACTTCAAGTGTCGTGGCTGTAAGCCATGTGAGCAAGCTGTGAACATTCCATCACATTTTCGACTTGAACCTTGTTGATGGTAGTGAGGCATTAAGGGATCAGGTGATCCATTCATCCACCAACTGCATTTAATTGTCTATTCTGCTCAGCTTTTTTAAAACACTCAGGAACTCTTTTTCTAACTCATCAATGTATAACTTCAAAAAGTTTGAGACTTTACAAAGCCCCAATCTAGAACTTAAATTAGTGATGGGCAATTTGCTCACATTTAGTTGCTAATGGTCTAAGAGTGAAAAAAAAAACAATTGACATCACCTCCCCTTGAGCCAATGCAAATTTAGATTTATTTGGGTTACAGTATCTGAAAAAACACTTCAATAATTACTTGCAAGTTCTACAAATGAAACATTTAATATATTTAGGTAATTTTAATCTACAAGACAAAATTGCGCAACCTTATTGGTTGTAGCAGGACCAAAGTTAAACATGTAAAAAAAACACTGTTCAGGCTCATACATTCTGAAAGCAATTTGCTTAGTAAGATGATGACAATTTGTTCCATTCTTTATCACCAGTTTTAGTAATTTCATTTCAAGCCACACTCATCGTCAATATACCTAAATTTGTAGAGCATCTTTAATGCAAAAAAGATCCCAAGGCACTCCAAAGGTGGATATTGGAACTGAATGCCAAACCAGGAGTGAAGATGACTTGGAAAATGGACGTTGAATTTGAGAAGATTTTTAAAGGTAAAGTGAAGCGCAGAGTGGCAGAGGTGAAAGGTGAAAGATCCAGAAAGAAAGACCAATGCTATGAAAGGGCTTGGTTCTACCACCATTGATTTGGTGAAGAAAAGGTGGAAGAATAGATTAGAATTAGAAAAACAGAATTCTGGATTAATTGTAGAATTGAAGAATCTGAGTGTTTTCACCAACGCTAATATTTTTTTATCTTTGTTATCTATCATAGCAAGTTATCCAAAACACTTACCAATCTTTAAATAAAAAATTTCTTCTCACTGTTTTACATTTCCTTTTCACTAATTTCCGTTTATATGCTCTAACATGACTTACTGGTTTACTTTGATGTAACATTCTGCATTTACCTTCTACATACCGTTTAATATTTGCAGATTTTGACACAATCCCTTTTTCTACCTGTTTTCTACAATATGGGAAGTTTGAACTTGTCTAACCTTTCTTCTTAGTTCTAACCCTTTAAATCTGGAGTCAGCCCTAGCTGTTGCTTTGCTCTGTACCCTTATCAATACAAGCAGGCCTTTTTGTGGCATGATCAGCAAAATGAATGAACCAATTATAAAGCCTTAATGCAACGTCTACAAACTTAGGTTGTACTATGCAGCCTGCATTTCATAGCACCCTATTACTGTAATTTTTAAATTGGTTCACTACATTCTTTGGACATGGTGATATCTGATCTAAATTTGGATAACCTTTAACTACATCCTTTGTCTCAACTGCCTTCCCTATTTTACTGTCATTGGCAAGGTAATTACCAAGGTTTGAAACAGCAAGGGGCCCGCTGCTTACCTTGCTGCTTACTGTACTTTGACCTTACCTAATAATAATGTAGGGAGTACAAAACTTGAATAAATTAAAATCAATAAAGGCACCTTGTTTGGTGGAGAAGAAAGGAGGGAGACTCGCTACTTCTCGCCCACTTATGCATAATCATAATTATATTCTAATGGATATTTTTAGTACAATTTTACCTCATTGTGAGCTATATCAATATAAATGAATTGATGGCAGTTTGATTAATTTAAAGGTTTTTAATGATACATTTTATGGTCTTCTTCTTATATTGTCCACGGACAGCCTATACATGGCCCAGCCAGAACTGGACACATTTTTGCGCCTTGTTGTTGAATTCGACTAGATCTGCAACAGTGCAGGGTTCCTCTAGCGATAGACATTGCAGGAGATGTTGCATAGTCTGTGGCTCAGTTCCACATTCACAAGTTGTCGGGCAGGTTGTATATCCCCATTTGCTTAGTGACACCTTTGAACAACCTACACCAGTCCTAAGTCTGTTAAGGCATTTCCAGGTTGCCCAGTTGCAATTAGCTCCTGGGGGAAGGCTTTCATCCGGTAGAATTTCCATCGCTGGGGGTTGTTCGAGACTGGCGAGCCAGTCTTTCCACAAGGCGATGCGGGCTTCAGATGGGGTTGATTGTAATGGAACAACTTTGTTCATGAAGCTCTTCCTTGACTTTAGGCGGCTGGGTGTATGACCACGTAGAGGATGCTTCTCATCTGATGTTTGACAGAGTCGCTCTTTCTTGCTGGCTACCGTTCTTCTTATATCAGGGGGAGTGATACCCGCCAGGATATATAGGTTGTTGGTGTTTGTTGGTTTTAAACAACCTGTGATAAGTCGACAGCTTGCATTCAGAACGGCATCCATCTTCTTAGCATGAGTAGATCTTTCCCATGCAGGGCAGGCTTATTCGGCAGTGGAATAGCAAAGAGCAAGTGCACTGGTTCGCAATGTTTTCGAGCTTGCTCCCAGTTTTGTGTTAGTGAGCTTATTCAGGATGTTGTTTCGTGCGCTCACTTTTGCCTTTGTCTTTTCGATGTGGTTCTTGAAGGTGAGGCATCTGTCAAGGGTGACTCCTAAGTAGATAGGGTGCTCGCAATGCGTCAGTGTTGCTCCACACCAGGTTACTTTAAGCTGGCGTTTGGCTTCACGGTTTCTGAGGTGGAATACACAAACTTGTGTCTTTGATGAGTTTGCGCGAAGGTGGTTTTCTTCATAGTAGGATGTTAGTCCCTCCAAGGCCTCAGAAAGCGTTTTCTCCACAGTGTTAAAATCAGTGCTTTGGGCAGTGACACATAAGTCATCAGCATATATAAAACGGCGTGTGACACCATCTATAGGTTGGTCATTCATGTAGATGTTGTACAGCAGAGATGCAAGCATGCTTCCCTGAGGAAGACCATTCTTCTGAATACACTACCTGCTGCGCTTCCCACCTAGTTCAACATAGAACCGGCGATTCTGAAGTATGCTTTCTAACAGCTCTGTTAAGTAAATACCTTTTGTCATCTCTAGAATCTTGCAGAGGAGACGTCTATGGTTCACTGTATCGTATGCTGCTGACAGGTCTACAAAAACAGCACCTGTTATCATCCCTTGCTCAAAACCATCTTCAATATGTTGTGTGAGGTTGAGCAGTTGGCTTATTGTTGATTTGCCGGGGCGGATACCTGCTTGCTCTGGAATGATCTTCTCATCTACAGTTTTTGCTATTCTATTGAGTATCAGGCATTCAAACAGCTTATTGGTGTGGCAAAGCAGTGAAATTGGCTGAAAACTCTTAGGATCTGAGGGATCTTTTCCGGGCTTTAATAGTGCAATTACATGTGCCTTCTGCCAAATATTAGGTAGCTTGTGTGTTGCCAGACAGTGCTTGAACAATTGTAGGAGCCATTTCTTTGCTTGCTGTCCAAAATGCTTTATCTGCTCTGTTGCTATGTCGTCAAGACCATGCTTTCCCGTGTTTTAGATTAGATATACCAGTCTCCAGCTCTTCCATGGTGAATGGTCCAGTGAAGCCAGGGTCATCGCTGTACTTCTTCCTATCTAGTTGTGCTCTTGGTTGTTTCTTGTTGATTTTTCCATTTAGGAGCAACTGGTGTGCAACTTGGTTTGCAGACACATTTGGATGTTGGGCAGCTTTCTTGGGATCGCCTCCAAGTTTGTGTATGAGAGACCATGCCTTCTTGTTGTTTTTTATAAGATCTGTTGTCTCTATCAAGGTGTCCCAGGTGTTTTGACGCTCTTGAGAGATACTTAACATCACCCTCTCACCGGTAGATATTGTTCCCTCTGAGAAGGGGTCAGATTCAAACATTGAGACATACTCCCAGTAGAGTTCAGCATTCTCCTTGGTGAGACCAGAGATGTCATGTGCTCTACAACCTCGGGGGATATTCCTTCTGGTTGTTTTCTGGACAGCTTTTGCAAACAGGTTGTAGTGCTCAGGTAATGGTTTAATGCGTTTAACCTTACGGTCAAGTGTTCGTGTGAACCCGGTTCCAATCGGCCTTCTTAAAGTTGAAGCGCCTTTTGAATGGTACGACGGGTGGTAACACTGCTGCATTTACCTGGATACCAATAGGACGGTGTTGTGTCTGTGGTATTGGGTCTGTGACAAGCTTCTTGCAGAGGCCAGTGATGTCGTTGTTGACAATGGTAAGATCTGGGTTATAACTACATTTCCAGCGGGCACTGTGGAAGGAGGCTGGCAATTTAGGATCATGGATGAGACTAAGCTGGTTAGCGTTCATCCATTCTTCGACTGCTTCTCTGTCATTGTTAGACTCCTTGTACCCCCATTTTATGGTTGAACAAGATAATTGTCTGTTGGGGTCTGAATATTGTCAAAAACAGATAAATTGAATGAAAATTGAGTTTTAGGAGTAATGAGAAGGGGTGGTGGGGTTGTGGGGTAGGGGCACAGGGAAAACAGAGCAAGAGGCAGTTCCGGCTAAGTTCACCTCAACATTCAGATCAATATATTTTAAAAACTTACGTTGTTATTTACAGTCTGTTAGCCAAGCTTCCTGAGGGTAGTCGGCAACTACTGCCTCAGAGTGAACCAATCTTGCAGTGGAAGATACACAGGTATTGAACCCTTTTTGGTATATGCAAAAGGCTTAACCCCTGTTTCAGGTGTGTGCACAGCGTGCTGATTTTTTGGCCTTTACCAATGCGTCAGATAGTGTGCTGAGAGCTAACAATAAGCGAGTGCTTCCTGCCACCATATTGGAGGCTAAAGAGGCTGTAACCTACTCAGAAACCGAGGACTGCACGGTCAAATATCTAAGTTTCTGTTCCTTCATCCAAATCATTGATATGTACAGTGAAACATTAATGCCCCAGTACAGTTCCTGGAAAACATCATTTATCACATCCAGCAATCTGAATATGTTTCCTTTATCCCCACTCCCTGGGCGGAATCGTCCCAGATTTGCATTAAGTGCGGTAGTGGGAGGGAAAAATGACACTCTACCCACCGGCTGCAATGGCGACTTTTCACGCCATATTGCCCCAAACCCCCCACATTATGCATTCCCGGGATACACACCATTTCCATGGTGGTGGGCTCCGACTCGCCCGCCACGCAGTCACCTCGCCGCTTCATCACGCCAAGCACCACATTTAAAGTACAGCCATGCTCCGTGCTTCCAGCCCAGGACTGTTGCAAAGAAGACATGGCCCTGAAAGGCAAGAAGACTGCAGCCCTTAAGTGCCTTTTGGATGCCGTGGAGGCCCGCTGTGATGTCCTCTACGCCTGCTCTGGCTGCAGGAGTGGCAGCTACATTACCACTCCGCTTGGTAGACAATGGAAGTGAGGACTAGTACCAATGCTGCAGAGAAGAGATTGGCCATTCAATACAGATAGAGGATGAATGATCTCACCCGTGCCGTCAAGGTAAGGCCACCGCCTGGTCACTCTAAACTCACACATTCACTGGTATCTCACTCACTGCCAGCTCAAGGGATATCACCACCTATTCTCACACACATAACTTCACATGTCCCTCTGGCCTCATCCCCTCTGGAGACTGCCCCCTCAGCCCTCACCATCCTGAGGCCATTTGCACAGTTCAACATGTGGCCCCACACATACCCTAGGATGCCCTCCTCCCGCAGTACAGCCCTCATCCTACAGCCTCTTCCCTTGCCTGAGGCCACTTCTCCCCCTTCACCAAGCAAGTCCTCACCCTGCAGCCATTGAAAAGCCATCCACGTATGGCAGATCTGGTAGGTAGAGACCTGCCCGTAAGCCGCCACTAAAAGCGGTGTGGTGCTGTCTGTGAAGCCTGGTGCTGATGACTGCGAGTGCTGACCGAAGCAACGTAGGAAAACAAACCTTGAAGTCCCAAGCAAATTGCAGCTCGCCAAGTGCACGTCTTATATATGCTGTTGTGAAACACGTCTGTGTGTTTTCCAGCCAGCATGGATGGACGATCCTGCGGTGGGGGTGGGGTGGGGGGGTTGAGTCTGACGGGCTGGCCTTATAACGATATGCTGATGTAATACAATAAGGCTCCCGGCGTCTGAAGGGGGGGAACGCAGCCCACCATTGACGGGTTGAGCAGATGATCGCAAACTTGTTTCATGATGCCGTGAAACTGATTTTTGGCCTTCTCGCCACACTGTCTGCTCACACCACTGAACAAGCCCAACGCTAATGGGCATAGAAAATCCTGGCCCCCGTCTCCATTCTTCTGACTAATCATCAATCCACACCACAAGGTTGCCGCTAATTCCTCCAATTAATGTTTTGAAGCCAGTTGGCTGAAGCGCTGGGAGCCAGTAAAAGCAGAATTTAAATTCAGTTAATAAATCTGGATTTGAAAACTAGTTTAAGTAATGGTGACCATTAAACCATTATTATAAAAGCAAAATACTGCGGATGCTGGAAATCTGAAACAAAAACAAAAATTGCTGGAAAAACTCAGCATGTCTGACAGCATCTGTGGAGAGGTAGACAGAGTTAACATTTCGAGTCCGTATGACTCTTCATCAGAACTCTGTCTTCCTCTCCACAGATGCTGTCAGACATGTTGAGTTTTTCCAGCAATTTTTGTTTTTGCTGTATTAAACTATTATTGATTGTTGAAAAAACCCATCCGGTTCACTAATGTCCTTAAGTGAAGGAAATCTGCTGTCCTTAACTGGCCTCACCTACATGTGATTCCAGAGCCACAGCAATGTGATTGAGTTTTAACTGCCTTCTGAAATGGCCTAGCAAGCCACTTACTTCAAGGGCAATTAGGGATGGACAGCAAACACTGGCCTTGTCAGTGACACCCATACCCCATGAAAGAATAAAGAAACAAAAGCACTTCTGCTGCACTATCCTGGATTAGCTGATGTTTGTGATGGGGGGAGAGAGGGATGGTGACAGGCAAGGACACTATTTGAGATCTTTGAGGCATTGTAAACCCTTAAAATGCAAACTGTATGGTTTTGACCACCACTTGTGCCAAAGCAGATAAGCAACTACACATGCAACACGGACGGTTTTCACACATTAAAGAAAAGATAGGAATCTACTACATTTCTCTTATGCTTCAATGCCAACATGAGCTTCAGGAATGCTCTGTTTTACTGTCAAAACACTGCGCTGGTAAATCAGAGATAACAGCTACCTGAAACAGAGGAAGAGGGCTCATAAACAATAAGCAAATTTTTTTCAGGACAAGGTTCTTTTCACCAGATTATTGTTAACAACAAAATCACAGACAACAGGAGGAAGCTTGTACATCTACAATAAACCCTTATCAGAAAGTGAAGAAACAGTGGCAGAGTTTGTCATTTCTTTACTCGGTTTGAAGGTTATCTTTACTTAGATTTATATCACCATAACCCCCCGCAAAAGAAACATGATATTTTTGATTTATTATCAACACTCTGGAAATTATGTTTCTCCTTGATGTTTTTATCATCCCCCGTGCCCGAACATGAACTCTGCAGCATTTTCTAACAAAAGTATGCTTCTGCAGTTCCTTACACTTCAAGTTCAGATAACACTTGAAAATTTGTATCAAGTAACTGTCAGTGTATTTTGGTATGTCTGGTATTAAGTTTTATTCAATATATTTTGTTTCTTTTATGAAGATAATATTACTATGCAACTGATAATATAAATATGTCACTAAAAATTACAAAACAATTGACCCCATAAAAAGCAATATGTAGTTCTCATGCCAGTGTTGTATATTTACATTGACATTCTTTTGCTAACCATGCTGCTTTACATTTTGACCGCTTTACATTTTGACCATTTACTTCTCTGGGATCTCCCATGACAGCCTTGAAGCTGTGATTTTAATTGCATCATATTTAACGCTGGCATTCTTGTTTGCCACATACATTAACCAATTTCAAAACTTTAAGATCTTGTCTTGATAGATAATTGTGGTGAAGGTGAGTGCCCAGTTAGGTTTTAACTTTCACTGATAGCTAATGACAGGACTGATGCATGTGCAGCCCATGAAATACTGCTATTTATTACTTCCTTCCTTTTACAATTGGGTCAGAGTGCAAAGATAAAATTATGGTGATCAGAAAGTCTTTGTTCGCAACCAGATGTTGAAAAAACATATCAAAGAATCAATGCCTTTGAATTCCAACATCTTAACTCCAGTGCAGCATATGTGTCAGATTCTGATCATGGCAAACATTACAAGATAATCTCTAGTGCTGTCACTTTAAGTATAACGTGTGGTACACCTTCTCTGTCAGATAATATGCCCAGAAATAATTGCTTTGAATAACCGTGTATGTTTGATTTTAGTTCTCGTCCAAAATTAAAACATCCTGCTACCAAAATGCCATCCGATTCACAACCATTTGTCAAGACTGCTGTTGACATATAGTTTATTTGGTGCCTGTTTGTTGGATCAGCTTCCTTATCCAATGAGAACTTTTTGTTCTTGTCTCCCTATGAAGAATCAATGAATAGTGTAAACAAGAGAGTCACCTATAACTATGATAAAAGCAAAAAGTCACCTATAACTTCCTGATACTGTGAAAAGTTCCCATTTTGCTGAGGCGTTCACCACCCCCCTTGAATTATTTCTGCTATTGCAAAATAAAGTTCCAGTAGCAAACAATTGAAACACCCTAAAGATACATGAATCAGAGTATGAATTGTAATTATGATTTAATTTTGTTTACTGCCGGAAGTTTTTATTCTCATGTAATATTATTTGACCCATAATATCTCTGATGTGTTTATATTGTTTGTTAATTACAAGGCACAATGAGGATGGTAAAGAAAAACATGGGCCTTTTTAAGTATTTCAGGTCAAACCTTTCATCAGAACTGAAAACCAAACAATTAGCAAGCATTTTAGCAACACTGGAAAATGAGGTGTGAGAAGCTGCAATTTGCAATTATATAATGCCTTTAATGTAGTGGAATTCACCACCACAGTGAGTGGTTGAAGCGAATAGTATTGATGAATTTAAGGGGAAGCAAGACAAGCACATGATGGAGAAGGAAATAGATAGTTACAATGATAAATTTAAATGAGAAAAGGTAGGAGGAGGCTCAAGTGGAGCATAAATGCCCGCATCAACTTATTAGACTGAATGGCCTGTTTCTGTGCCATAGATCCTATGTAATCCTATTTTAAAATGCCCCATGGCATATCAAAAGAGCAATTATCAAACAAAATTTCGTACATTAGCAGATATTAGGCACACAAGGAGTTATTAGGGCAGATAATCAAAAGTTTGGTCAGAGGTAGATTTGCTGACTGTCTTAAAGAAGGGGAGAGGTAGAGAAGCAGAGAAGTTCACAGAAGAAAATCCAGAGCTAGGCAAATGAAGGCAGAGATGCACAAGAGACCAGAATTGGAGAAGCGCAGGGATCTTGGAGGGTTGCAGGGCTAGAGGAGGTTACAGAGAAAATCAGGCCAAGGCCATGAACGGTTTTGAAAATGATAAAATTGAGGCATTGCTGGACCGGGAGCTACTGTAGGTCAACAAGCACAGGGGTGATGAGTGAACAAGACTTGATGTGAGTTCCAAATCAGGCAGCAGAGTTTTTGATGAGCTCAAGGTGACCCAATGAAAGAGAAAGAGAGAGTGGGAGTGTGGCCTACAAACTTCTTATTTAAAAATAAACCCAGTTGTCTATTTCCAACATTTTCTGTTTTTGTTTCCATTTTGTGTAGTTTGAAACATGACATTTGTCTTCAGCATAGCATCTAAGTATATTCATCATGTTGTTGATTAGTGTTGCTATATGCTTCTACTAGCTTCTCTACATTTCAACAAGAACAAAAGGAAGAGAAAACTGGAAGATTTAGAGGACTTACACTTTACCTTGTTAATTGTGTCTCTGTACCTCTTAAAGGTTCAGTATGAAACATAAAATATAATTTATTACTGAAATGTACAGCCTGTACTTTCCACACATTTTCAGATGCTGTGTGGCCCAATATCTAGGCCCATATCTTCTTCAAGTTCAAATATAAATTGAGTGGGAAAAGTTGTTGGGCCTTCAGCAGGGAGGGAATTGGCAGTGCAGTTCCAACAGGTGGACTGAAATTCAGGATGGAATTCTGCTCAATCAGGCCTCTGCCCCTCTTTTTTAATAACCCCATCATCAGATTCTGCCCAAAAAATGGGGGTTTGACACTTCTTGCATCTGCTCCTTCCACATTCTAGTGGTCCTCAGAGAGTTGGGACAGGCAGGACGATGTCAACTATCAGAAATCCTGCCAGTTCCGTTCAAAGAGCTCCTTCATGATGCAGGTGTACTCGAGTGCCAGGCGCTGAACTTGGCAGAAGCAGAGCCTGTAACTTCAGTAAATGTGGTTACAGGCAGGGTAATTGTTCGTCACTTTAATATGGGGTTTTGAAGCATATTTTTCGGCATCTTGGGCCCTGGATTAACAAATAGAACACATTTGTCAAGGAATAGATGTTGCACCCATTTACACGTTTTTCTTAAATGAAAACATCAAAGAACAGGCAAATTAAGATGAAAGCAAAATGCTGCAGATGCTGAAAATCTAAAATGTAAACAGAAAATGCAGGAACGACTCAGCAGGTCAGGCAACATCTGTGGAGCACGCCACAGGTGCCGCTTGGTCTGCCGAACACTCTCAGCATTTCTGTTTATATATGAGCAAATCTAGAGAATGTTTGCAGAAAAGGAATGTTTAAAGGCAACTTAAAATTAACCTCTGAAGAAAACTAAGTGAAAATTAATGATTCGAAATATGAGGTAGGGTACACTGCAATTACCAATTATCACAGAGGGAAATCCAAAAAGCCATAAATAATTGGAAGTCAATGGAAATATAAAAATATTAGGAGATATTGGGCTGCGTTTTTATCCTCGAGGCAGGTAGTGGGAATTGGGAAAATTCCCAGCTCAGCCCACCCATCTCGGGAGAAAGTGCCCACAAGGATGGGATTTTCATTGCTGAGGGTCGGGTGTGGTCTGCAGTCAGGCCAGCCAATCTGGGAAGAAGTTCGGAGGCAGCCACAGGGGCTGCTGGTTGCGGAGGCCCACTTCGATGCTGTGGGACATTGTCCCGGTTATAATGAAAACAAAAAGGCCCTTCAGCCCTCATCTCTCATACCCCCTCAACACTCACACACCCTCTATGCCCCATCCATGTCAGCCCATGCCTCCCACCCACCTATAGCCCCTCATGCTTCCCATGCCAAGATATGCCCACCCCCAAAACAACCTCTATGGCCCCTCACACCTCCCATGATAAGTTATGGCACTTCCATGTCTATTCATCCACTGTACACTGTATAGAACCAATGAACCAAAGGCATTTTAAAAAGTTATTCATTGATACCTTTCCATTTTCTTAAAACAAAGCTCCTTCTTACTACAGCCGAATAAAAGTGTCAATCAACCAGACCCTTTAAAGTATTGAGTCTGTATGACTCTTCTTCAGAAACGCACGGAATCATACGGACTCAAAATGTTAACTCTCTTTCTCTTCACAGATGCTGCCAGACCTGCTGAGTTTTTCCAGCACCTTTTGTTTTTGTTTCAGATTTCCAGCATCCACAGTATTTTGCCTTTACCTTTAAAGTATCAATGGCTGGAACTGCAAGCACTTGAAACTTCTTTATCTTGTGTAAATAAACATTGTGCAATTGACACAAGAGATCAGAGAGCCAGAACTGTCAATCAAGAAATGGGCTCCTGTGTTTCAACAGGCTAATGGATTTCTGGTCTCTCAGACAAATCTCATTATGTATGCTTGGCTGAGAGCCCAGAAATCCATTAGAGTACTAAAACACCTCCATTCCAATTCATATACAGTTTGGAAACTCATAATGCCTCTTTCCCCGATAGGGTCAGATCTAACATTTTTAACTATGTTTGGCTCTTTCATCATGAAAACCTGTTGTTTTTATTAATACATTCTTGAAAAGGTGCCAAGATTTTGCCACTTGAGTAACGGAATTTAGCTTTTTCCAGTTGCAAATTGTGCCCTTCAGAAAATTGCAGGAATGTAATGTAACGCATCATCTCAAGTGAATAAAATCATTAGCAGTGTCTCCTACTGCAGCACAATACACCAACAGGATCTTTGTTCTAATCAGCTGGGTGTTTGACACACATGGGAACTCATCACTGTGTTTAAGACTCCCCAGTTCAAGCTACATAGAAATCTGTACCCAGCTACATGTTCCTTTCCAGCCAGTAAGGAGCACATATCCCCTCCCTGTAAGGACACCTCAGCTACCTAAATCCAGAGAGTTATCTCCTGCACATTACATACACAGCTCACACCCGATTACTTGTTAGGGCATTGGCTAAGCAGCTTGGGAAGAATCACAGCCCCAGTGATAGACCAACCCATCCAGATTCTACTGGTGAGCCAGGCTGGCTACTTTATCAGGAATAGTGTCGTGGAGTACTGTGAATCTGACTCAGGTATTGGATTACCAAGTCTGTCAGGTGGTTCATTTGGTTATGAAATTCCATCTCTTTATCAGTCATGTTAGAGCTGCTTAGTCCTAAAGACATCATTAGTAGGTGATTGGAGAGCTTTACCCAAAGAGACCCTAACAACTTCCTGTTTATGCAAATAGTAATTGATCATGAAGCAAGTGAGGTTTTGAGTCTTCACTAGATGGACAGTAGGTAATAGGAGCTATTTATAAATGGCATAATGAAAATCACAATTTTACTTAACAGCATTGCCACTATCTTCCTAATTAAAGTAAGGTCCACGTGATACCCCACTGAATGGTGGTTCTACCATTCGGAATTGCTGCTCATCCTTCTGAAATCCAATCATGCTAAACACCAAAGCCTGGATGTGTGACTGACCATCTGATTCTACCTGCCAGCTCCCTTTGGCCCAAATTTCAGATATACAGATATATAAGTATCCATCTGTAAGAACTACAAAGGGTATCTTCTGGTGCATTAGGAATGTAGATAATCTAGTCCTATGATGAATATTAGGCTTACACATCAGCAAATGCTTAATACCAGTACTTATGTGAGGGCTCACAATGTGACTCACTTACACTTGCTATAAGCTGTATATATTCATACGCAGGGACCTTTCCTCTGCAGGCAAAAGGAACATGTAAATGCACTGCACCTTTTTTGAATTAAATAAAAGCATGGGGAATGACAGTTCCCTGTTGCATTATCCATGGTATCTCTTCACCCAATCAGAGTGCACTTGCCAACCAATCACCAACCAGCACCCTTTTCTCATGCCATTCAAATTGTTGCTCCCTTTGAAATTTGACATTCTTGTGTCGGTCCCGATGAGTGCAAGACAAAAATCTTTGAGAGCATGCCGCTTTTTCAGCAATACTCAAGTTCTGTACTACCAAGTGACCGACCTACCATTTTATGGGCAGCATTATCCCCCCGTCAGAGGGGTTGTGCGGGAGCGGGCGGGTTCCCGATCAATGCCCCCAGTTGGGGGCGCACCGCTATTTTACGTGGGCGGGCTAATTAAGGCCTGCCCAGCGTGACGTCTGCTTGGAAACACTGAGCACTCCCTGTGCGGGCGGGGAGGGGGATTCCCTGAGCCAGGAGTGCGCTTTTTCGTGCATGTGCGTGTAAGAGTGCACAGATCCCCCTGAGGCAAAGTGCCGCCTCAGGGAGATTGGCTGAAGTTAAAAAAAATTTTTTAAGGCTGGAAAAAATTTTCCTGACATGTCCCCTCACGTGTCGCTGTCACATGAGCTGGAACATGCCCATTACATTTATTTAAAAATATTCCAAACATTTTAAATCCCTCATGAAACCTCATCCCGTCTGTGGATGAGGTTTTCATGTTTTTTCCGAAGGCTGCCTAGGCTCCCAGCCTGCCCACCAACCTTAAGGTTGGACGGGCAGGTCCATTAATCATTTCAATTACTTTTTCAATGGCCTTAATAGGCCTTTGAGAGGTCAACGGGTGCGCCCCTGCCCGCTGACCAGAAAAAGCTGTCCTATGTTTCAGATGCTGATTGTTTGAGCTTTTATTTCAATGTTCCAAGGCGGAGAGTAACTCAAGGGTAGACTGTTGCAATGACATTTTTGCTATTTACCAGCACATTGACTCATGCAGATACTTAACTATTTTGTTATTTGTGCTTATTTTGTTATTTGTGCTTTCTATGTATTTAGCACACAGCTTAACACGTGGTATCACATACACTGTTATCCACACATCAAAGGATAGGGTTTTGTCTTTAGTTTTCCTGAGGGTATTGCGTAGGTTAATCCCTCTTTTATATTTGGTTCTTATCTTAAATTCATCTAGAATCCTCTTACAAGTTTTTTTTTTCCCAAACCCACTGTTGCCAACACCTGTTTGCTGCTGTGGACATTTGCCATAATTTTCGTAGCTATCAATTTCACATCAGCCACTGTTTTTAAGATGCCTCACCACAGGATTTGATATCGATGGGATAATAGGATTCCAATTGCAACTATTGATCCACAGTCATTTGCTTTCCGAAAGTGTTTCCTTTAATTCAAAAAAAGGTCCATGTAAAGTAATTTCTCACCACACTCTCTTTATGCAAGAAATGATTTTCACGGGTAAACTCATTATAGGCCCATAACTTCCTAGCTTCCAGGAGTTAATACTGGGGGTTACCCAAAAGGTGCACTGTGGAACTGCCCCCGGAGGTCCCCGGGTAAGGATTGCCTGGCAATTGCCCAGGAAGTTCAATCTTCTGTTGGGCAATTGCACTGCAATGCAAGCCGTCGGAAAGTATGATTTATAACAAAGACTTTGGATGGTTCTGACTGTGTTACAGTAATAGTTACCCAGAAAAAGCTTGTAGAATTAAAACCACTTCCAATTCCTGGCTAACTAAAGTATTGACCCATTACAGGAGTTCCCCCATTCCCTTGATCACAGGATCCTCATGAACACCTGTCCCCACCCCTCCCCCCGCCCCAATGACCACCCTCCAAATGACCATGACCCCGGACACCCGATCCAAACCCCCCACCAACCACCCGACCCCCCAACTGACCACCCAAACACCACCACCACCCCCCCTGACCACCTGCCCGCCAACCCACCCTGAACACCCAACCTGATCACCCAACCTCACCCCACATCGACCAGCTGACCCACCCCCCCTACCCCCTACAATCCTACCCACTTACCTCACTAACCAACCTTCTCCCTGGCTTCTGAAAGTGGCTGGACATTTACACTTACCTACTTTACAGCAGCGAGTGGCATACAAAATGGGGTGTGGCTTCCTAACCTCTGACTCTCCAGCCCTCGACTGAAGGCCTCAGGAGGGCACTGCACTGGACAGTTCTCACCCAGCCTGAGTCAGAGGGTCGGGCAAGAAAGGAGCAGCTGGATTTCCAGCCAAGTAACTCGGAGCGGAGTAACAATCCAACTCCGGTCACCACTCTACAGGAGTTCAGGCTTGGTTTCCTGAAAATGGCATGCACTTCATGTTAAAAAAATCTCCAGGTGGAGAACATCGGCGGTAAGTTTGAGAAAGATGACTTCTGTGAGTGATCTTTTTAAGCAGCCTTGGGATTACATGCAGCTCACGGGAAATCTTTCACTGTTTGGGAGCGATGAGTATTTTATTTTTAAACTCAGCGAGGTGTTATGATCTGGAATGCATTGCCTGAAAGCATGGTGGAAGCAGATTCAATAGTAACTGTCAAAAGTGAATTGGATCTCTACTTTAAAAAAGAAAACTTTGTGGGGCTGTGGGGAAAGAGCAGGCGAGTGGGATTAATTGGTAGTTTTCACAGAGAGCTAGCATAGGCACGATGGGTTAAGTGGCCTCACTCTTGCTTATGATTCTATGATAATTGCTCCAGCAAATTGCATGTTTGGCATGGATCTTTGCATTGCACTGATATCAAGCATGCACTGTGTCTGCCAATGTTTGCAAAGATGTCAACTTCAGCACCAGCAGTGAAATCACCTGGAAATAATGTTCTTGCACTGTTGGTATTCAGCATCCTCTGAAGCAGAACTGTAGCAGTATGCAAATTAGCTTTCAAACTTTACCTTTGGAGCTCAAAAAGAAATCTGACAACTCACCTTTATTTTCCAACAACTAAAAAGAGACTGCTGCCTCAGCTGTTATCACCATCGGGCAACTGACTGGCGTTGGTGCCCCAATACTCTGAACATACCTTCAGGCCACCTGTGCAGAGTTCAGTTCTCCACTGCCTACCCAGCATATTGGACAGATTCAAGGGGTTAGACGGCCTACTCCAGCTCCTGTTATCCCATACTCCAATTCTTAAATGGATAGTGTGACCATAACTGCCTGTTTGCACCACTCCTAAAATTGTAAATGTTAGTTTAATATTACCGGAGCATAAAACTAAGACTGAAAGATTAATAGATCTGCACACTGGGATAAAAACAAAGGGTAATAAATAATGAAAACGAATGGGCAGTTAGGTTGAAAAGGAAATCTGAAGGCAATCAGACAAAGTCTCCAGAAAAATGTAGTCAAGAATGGGGTGAAAATTTTCATCTACAATAATATACAATGCACAGGATAGAAAGGATATGACATTCAACATTGAATAATTAACAGCCAATCAAATTATAAGATTTAAAGCATATGTGTACATGTTATTAGTCATGAATCAAATTTTTTAGCCACAGTTGTTACTCTTCCAGGCTTTTATGGAAACACCTTCCTTCTCAATGGCTTAATGTAGTTTCCTGAAGTGGACCTTTGTCCCCATGATGTGGAAATTTTGGCTGGAATGTTCCGAACTTGTAAAATTCTTGGGGGTCAGGAGCATTTCTGGGTTCCAACACTGCACATCTCAGTACAGTGCCCACTGGTGCAATCTTGTGAGATTTGCCAAATCACAGGCTACCAATTAGGGACAACGGGCAGGTTCCGGAGGTGGGAGCACAGGACAGTGTAGCTCACTGCCAGCGAGGCCAGCAGCCTTCTCTGTGTTGCCAGTGGGAGTGATGTTAAGGCCCAAGCAGCAAGAGCAGGAGGGAAGCACTGGAGCTGCCAAATGCAGCAGGGGAGCGGCTAAGATATCATGAGGCCCATGGCAATTGGGGATATCCATCTCCAGGAATACCAAACTCAATGGCAAGACTGTGAGATGGGAAGTCAGCAGCCTTGCTATTTTCTGCCAGCATCATTTATATACCCTTTATTTGTAACTCAACCTTCACCTCCCACTGTGTAGCCATTTCTTTTCACTGGGGAGTGGACCTAGTAGGGAGCCCACATGATGCTGGCAAAATTGCTGTGCTACTTTAACTAGCACCATTAAATAGGTTCTGAATTGGGTTGATACCATTCCTGCTGCTGTCAGGGGGTAAGTTGTCAGCCCCGTGAAGCCGCCTCCCGATAAGTCACAAGGATGGAGCAACAGTCTCCATCACGAGGGACAAAGTATTTGACAAACTAATGGGACTAAAGGCAGACAAGTCACCAGGACCTGATGGCCTGCATCCAAGGGTTTTAAAGGAAGTGGCTGCTGAGACAGTGGAAGCATTGGTCAAAATATCCCAGAACTCGCTGGATTCCGGGAAGGACCCAGCAGATTGGAAAACCGCTATTATGACGCCCCTGTTCAAGAAAGGAGGGAGACAAAAAGCAGGAAACTATAGGCCAGGCAGCCTAACATCCGTCATTGGGAAAATGCTAGAGTCCATTATTAAGGAAGAAATACCAGTGCATTTAGAAAAGCTTAACGCAATCAAACAGAGTCGACATGGTTTTGTGAAAGGGAAATCATGTTTGACAAGTTTGCTAGAGTTCTTTGAGGATATAACAAGCAGAGTTGATAAAAGGGAACTGGTAGATGTAGTGTATTTGGATTTCCAGAAGGCATTCAATAAGGTGTCACATAAAAGGTCATAAAAGCATAAGATAGGAGCTCACGGTATTGGGGGTAATGTATTAGCATGGATTGAGGATTGGTTAACACACAGAAGGCAGAGAGTCAGGATTAATGGGTCTTTTTCATGTTGGAAAGACATAACTAGTGGAGTGCCACAAGGATCAGTCCTAGGGCCTCAATTATTTGCTATCTATATTAATGACTTGGAGGAGGGGGGCGGACTGTGATGTGTCTTCATTTGCTAATGATACAAAAATAGGTGGGAGGGCATGTTGTGATGAGGGCATAAGGAATCTGCTAGGGGAAGATAGGTTGAGTGATTGGGCAAAAACTTGGCAGATGGAGTTTAATGTAGGGAAGTGTGAGGTCATGCACTTTGGTAGGAAGAATCAAAAGGCTGGCTATAATTTAAACGGAAAGGGACTCCAAAAAGTGCAGCACAGAGGGATCTAGGTGTTCTTGCGCATGAAACACAAAAGGTTAGCATGCTGGTGCAGCAAGTAATTAAGAAGGCAAATGGAATTTTAGCCTGTATTTATAGGGGATTGGAGTTTAAAAATAGGGAAGTCTTGTTACAACTGTACAGAGTGTTGGTGAGGCCGTACCTGGAGTGCTGTGTACAGCTTTGGTCCCTGTACTTAAGAAAGGATATAGTGGCATTGGAGGCAATTCAAAAGATATTCACTAGGCTGATTCCTGGGACGAAGGGGTTGACTTATCAAGAATGGCTAAACAGGTTAGGCCTTTATTCATTAGAGTTTAGAAGAATGAGTGGTGATCTTTTTGAAACATACAAGATTCTGAGGGGGCTTGACAGGGTAGATGTTGAGAAGATGTTTCCACTGGTGGGGGAATTTCAAACTAGGGGCCATAGTTACAGAATAAGGGGACACTCATTTAAAACTGAGATGCAAAAGGATATCTTCTCTCAGAGGGTAATGAATGTCTGGAATTCTCCACCCCAGAGAGTTCTGGAGGCTAGATCACTGAAAGTAAAGAGACGGTAGATAGATTTTTGAAATACTGGGGAGTTGAAGGCTACGAGGAGCTGGCAAGAAAGAGGAATTGAAGCCAGTGGCAAATCAGGCATGATCTTATTGAATGGCGGGGCAGACTTGAGGGGCCGAATGGCCTACTCCTGCTCCTATTCCTTATGTTCTTATGTAACACGTTGGCCAACCGGAACACCGTCCTCTGTTGTAAATCTGCCAACTCACCCGCCTCTTAACCCACCACTCCAAGAAAATTTTACCTATGATCTTTTCTACTTTATACTTTCAAACATATGTAGCTGATAAGTTAACAGTGACACCATTTTCAATAATTTTCCTGTTTATTTAATGCACTAAATGTAAAACTAATGATTTTTTTAAAAATGCCATTAGCACATACAATAGATATTAACACACTGTTGCTATTAATATTTTAATTTACAATTAAGTAACAGTACAAAATACAATGATCAGCAAACACTAACGACAATATCTAGTGAGAATGAAAGTGCAAAATTAGTTCAATACTTTTCATAAGAAAATCCTCAAATTAAATGAGTCTCTGAAAACTGCCAATGTAAGGCCTCAATATTACCGTTCAGCCATATGATCCTCTCTCAGATTTCCAATTTGAGTTTGCCCTTATGCGTCTTTCAAGTCAGAAATAATTCTCATTGGTTTTTTTTCTGAAAAAGCATCGGAGTTCATAAGAGTTTCAAACACTCAGTAGGTATGGAGAAAACACTTTTGTTGATGGCTTTGATGTTTTAAACTTTCAGATAAACTCTGCAATTCTTGATACAGTTCAGGGCACATAACCCACTTCCTAACCACAACACCGAATATGTTGAAATAAATGAAATCATCACAGATCTGTACCAAGTATGTAAAAATCTATTCAAAGGAATAAACCATACGGAGAAACGCTGACATTTACAAAAGTACCTCACACAAAAATGAATGCATGTAAAAAGCACGCATATGTGCTGTTCTCTTAGCGTGTTTCAAAATACATCTCCATAGATGGTATTTAGAGCTCTTGTTCACAACGCAGCCTGTCCTGCTCAGAATTCTTCAGCAGCTGACAAGGAAAGGCGATTTTGCTTTATTTGAATTTAAATTTAAAAGCTTGATCAAGGAGGTAGATTTTAAGGACTGTCCTGAAGGAGGAGGAGGAGGTAGAAGAAAAAGGGTTTTTAAGGGAATTCCAGAGCATGACTTTAGTTGGCTGAAGATAAAGCACCAATCATAAGGCAAAGAGATAGGGGACACATAAGGATCAGAGGAATGGAAATTTTGAGGGGTAGGGCTGTAGGACCTGAGGAAGTTTGAGACACAGTGAGGGACCAGGCATGAAGAGATTTAGTCACGAGGAGGAGAATTATAACTTTGAGCATTGGCAGACCAGGAGTAGGTCAATGAGGACAGGGTGATGGTCTTGGTGCAAGATAGTATGTGGGCAGCAGAGTTTTAAAGTATTTATTGTATAGCAGTAAGATTTAAGATTTCAACATTTTTAGTCCTAATTATTGATGTCTAAATTAGTACACAAACCAGTCACAGCACAGAAGTCTCTGCTGTCTGTATATTCAGAACAAAATAGCTTTACTTGTCAACAGTAATATTGGCAGGATAAGATCTGTTCTGGTGGTAACCTATTGGACCTGGATACAATGTAGATTAAATAACACCACTAAATTAAGTTCTGATTTGGAGATTCCTTTGTTTACTTAATTCAGTGAAATGTAGCATAATGAATGTAAACAGTAAAGAGAGTGGCATCATCAACTGATCCCAGTTTTCCACCACTCCATGTACCTTGAAGATTAATGGTTCTTCTAAAGGAAACAGGATACATTTGGAATACCTCGAGTATTACCAATACTGTTTCCTAAGCCTGTGGTGGGCCTGTACTTGATTTGTCCACAAATACATGCATAGGCAATTGAAATTTAAAACTCTGAAACTAACATCTAATTACAGAGAAAAAAAAAATGCACTGGAACTTTTCAAAATAATTTTAGCTTAGAGAACTATGTTTATCAATCTAACATAAAATAGGGTCAGGTAGCTTTAAAGTGTTGCCAATTTGGAAAATGACTGATTTAGATTTACACAGAAATTAGTTGTAGAACGTCATTGCCATTTTCTACATTTGAGCCCAAACAAGTCCGTATTGAATGAGTCTTTCAACAGATTTAATCTTGGTTGCAATATGGAGTATAAAGGTGCCTGGAAAAAATTGCAGCAAAAGCCACATCTACCTTAGGCACCGATACTAATGTTAACAAAGAAGCATAATTTAACATTCACTTTTATGTGCATCCAAGTTCTAATCTTTTGGAATTGCACATGGGCGTATAATTAGCATTTTATAACAGAAGATCATCAAACAGGTCAAAACAATAGTGCAGAGACAACATTATTTGCTATGCAATAAAACTTCCCAGAAACTCTGGGGATTCAAACCTTCGATACCAACAGAGCTAGCAGCCCCTGGGTTTAATTGTTAGAGATTAAAGGCAGCCCAAATTGTTTTACTGGGAAGCAGCTATAAGGTGTTTAGACTAGGAGACAATGGCAACAGCCTGTGTATTAACAATGGATAGAGCGTGAGTCTCCAAAGTCCCAGAAAAGTGTTGAGAATGTTGGGTTGCAAACAACTGTGTTTTAAACTATCCTGTTACTTCCAAGATAAAAGAGACTTGTCTTCTCAAGAATATCTAATCAGCACTTTAATCTAGTTACAAGGCTCATGTGATTCACATTACCATTGAGATGGGCTTTGAGAGGGGAAGGGTTTCTAAGATATCCCTGAAAACTCCAGATACAGGGGGCAGAATTTTCCATAATTGAGACTAAGTGTGGTGGTGGGCAGTTTTGGCAGCGCCCATCCCACTATCTGGGAACTCATGCCCGATTCTGTGCTTGGAGCCTTATTAATTATGCAAAGGCCCATATCGGTCCGAATCACCTGGTGGGTTTGGAGTTGATTCCTGTGGCTGCCATCAGCTGGCGGGTTTGAAAGTCTGGGCACCATAATTAAAAGCCAGTCCAACACACAATACCACTCTCTCTAGCCCACCAGAGAGGTGAGAGCTGGCAGCCAGAAGAGGAAGGCCAAGAGCTTCAAGAAGAAGGCAGCTCCCTGCTTCACCCTCCAGGTCTTGATCAGAGGCTTACAGGTGCAAAGGCACGTGTTCTATCCCAGCGATGGCTACAGGAAGAACAACAACCTCACATCTCTGGCCTGGGAGGCCGTCGTGGAGCAGGTCAGCACAGCTGGCAACTATGCCCAGAATGCCACCCAGTGCAGGAAGAGGATGAATGATCTCATCTGCTCCGCCAGGGTAAGCCATCCTTCAACTCCCTCCAATATCAAACTCTCATCGTGGCACCATGCACTCAAACAGCTACTTTCTTCAGGGTTCTCACGCAACCATTAGCAGGGGTCACATATCAACACTCATTCTCTCACCGAGACTTTCATATCACTGCCATCCCACCCATCATGTTGCTCACACTCCATTCACTGCCCCTTCTGGGGAGGGCTCACCACACACATGGAACCTGCATCTCATCCAGCCTCTGCTCCATCCCTTCTCATCACATGCTTTTTTTCTTTTTCATACAGGCCAAGCTGGTGGACAACGGGCGCGAGAGATCACAGACTGGGGGAGGGATGGCCGACATCATTGCCCTCACTGAGATTGAGGAGGCTGCAGTCGAGCTGGCTGGGGAGAACAGGGGTCGCTCCTGTGGGGAAGGGGAGATCGGCCTCTCCCACCAAACTGGTATGGATCACAGCTCCATCATTTCATTAAATCCTGCCTTTCACAGTGAGTCACATGCAGTCGTACCTAGCTCTTGCTCATTCACTGAAACTCTATTTTCTATTTTCTAGGCACCAGCAAATCGAGGCCCCCAAGCCCGTCCAGCACCAGTCCAAGCCCAGAGACTTCATCTGAAGGGGAAGCTCTGGAAGAACTGTCACGGCACTCAGACGCACCCTCCACCAACTCAGGGACATGCACTTCCGTGGGGCACAGTTGTAGATTCACCTTGGACTTACTTTCTGGGGAACACCTCACTGGCACATCCTGCAGCAGCCGGAGGCAGGGGCAGCCCAGGTCTCCGGCACTCGGAGGGCTGCTGGAGACCAGCCACCTGCTCAATCTGAGTCAGATGATAAGCCTCTGGAAGCAGCCGCCAACTCAATGCTGGAGATGCAACAACAGGCGGTGGAACATCAGGCAGAGATTCGGCAGTCACTCAACAGACTAGAGTGAATGATGGAGGAGTCTGTCCGCGCTCTGTCTGATGTCGTGGCTCCGACATGCCAGCACCTCGAGGTCACCATGGGAAGGCTGGTGACCACCATGGAGAACATGGTCCAGTAGGTCTTGCTGGATTTATGCTAGGCCCTGCACTCCATGGCCACACACCCTGATGGACACCATCAAGGTGTAGGCGACATGGGGACAAGGCACCTTGACCTCCCCACAGGTGCACCATCTCCTGCAAGTGCCCTTGGGCACCTGCAGAGAGGGTGAATGTCAGCCGGACACCCCAGGGGCCTCCTCTCAGGACATTCCGGGGTGTGAAGCCACTCAAAGCCCCCTCTGCCTGCGACCCCATCCACTCCAGCTGCTCAGGCCACTGAGGATGATTCTTCCCCTGAGCAGGTGACCCTCATCAGGCCAGGGCCCTCCAGGCCTCAGGCCACCAGAGGACGCCTGCCAAGGTCATCGCAGACATCAGGACGTAGCAGTCAGCAGGCTGCATCCACCCCTGCTGCGGACATCGGGGCTGCACCTAGGTGGTAGAGTTAGGAAAGTTAAGAAAAATTGATGTCACTTTTGGGTCACGGGTGTGCTAGATACTAAAGAAATTGGACTTTTGTTAATATATTTGATGGTTATGTGAATGTTCCTGCCAGCTGAAGGCATTGTGATTTGTGCTTTAGATTCCTCTTATTTCAATGTTTAGCCTTGCTCCCCACTCAGTGTTAGTGTCGCACTGTGAGATTCACATTCCTGTGATGTAAACCTCAGTTGAACTAGTCTCCGCATCCTTGTGTGATGTCAGGAAGATGTGTTTAAATCTTTATTTGAAGTGTGTGATGTAAGCATTTCTAACCCTTCTTCCTCAAGGAACATCATTAGGTCAGGGCAGCTCATCAGCATTGATATTCTAGCAGCAATTGTGTCTCCTCAGTGGTAGTGGCAGAAGAAAAGACATGCACGGGAGGAGGGGATCCCTAAGAGTGTCCACATCTCAGTTGCAGCAGTGTTTGCATCAATAGATGGCGGCGAAGGCTTCAAGTCTTCCCTCACATCGCTCTTGTTCCTAAGTAGACTCTCAGTTCCCAGGATGAGTTGACTCACAGGGTCCCAGGAACCAAAGCAAAGATCATGGCCTGGCGATTCATGAGATCAGAATGTGCAGGTGTGAATGCAGGACTCGTTCTTGCTACAAGTGGGTGGACATCCCCTGAGTTGAAAGAAAATGGCATTGAGGGCTAGGAGAGATGTGGCCTTATTCCATCACTTAACTTTACTCTTCCTGGAACCTGTCAGCAATTAACATATCATGGGCCCGTCTCCCACGTCTTCCTTCCTCCATGGCGTGATCGCTCACATACTGACCCCCAGCAGCCTTGTGAGGTTCCTGGGCCTCTGGATCTTCATCCTCCGATGAGCTGTCATTCTCCTCTGGTTCACCCTCTGGCAGGGCTTCACCTCTTTGCATTGACAGACTGTGAAGGACGTAAAACACTGCGATGATGCGGGAAACCCTATCGGGAGTGTATTGGAGTGAGCCACCTGAGCTGTCCAAGCATCAGAAACGCATCTTCAGAAGCCCTATGGTCTACTCTATAAGGGAGCATGTGGAGCTGTGAGCAGCTTTGTACCTCTCCTTGGAATGACTCTGATGGCGATGCACCAGTATCATCAGCCAGTGTTTCAGTGGGTACCCCTTATCCCCAAGCAGCCATCCCTACAGACGTAATGGCCCCTTGAAAATCTCAGGCACCTGGGAGTGACTCAGGAAGTAAGAGTCATGGCAACTCCCAGGGTACCATGCACAAACATGCAGTATGTGCTTCCAGTGATCACACACCAGTTGTACATTGATGGAATGATAGCCCTTGCGGTTTATAAATATCAGGTCCTGCTGCCATGGAGCCCATATAGACACATGGGTGCAGTCTATTGCACCCTGCACTCTAGGGAAGCCTGAGATGGCGTTGAAGCCGATGAATCTTGCAGCCTGGCTACCTCCATCCAGAGCAAACCTGACATAATGATGGGCCTTCCTGTAAAGAGCATCTGTGACCTCTTATATGCATCGATGTGTTGTGGACTGAGGGATGCCACACAGGTCCACTGTTGATCCTTGGAAAGGACCAGATGCCAAGAAATTGAGGGGAGGTGCTGGCGTAGTGGTATTGTCACTGGACTAGTAATCCAGAGACCCAGGGTAATGCTCTGGAGCAAAAACAAAAATAGCTAGAAAAACTCAGCAGATGAAGAGTCATATGGACTCGAAACGTTAACTGTAATCCTCTCCGCAGATGGTCTCAGACCTGCTGAGTTTTTCCAGCTATTTTTGTTTTTGTTTCAGATTTCCAGAATCCGCAGTATTTTGCTTTTATCGTAATGCTCTGGGGACCTGGTTTCCAATCCTGCCACAGCAGGTGGTGGAATTTGAATTCAATAAAAATCTTCAATTAAAAGAGTAATGACTTTTTTTTTGTAAAAACCCATCTGGTTCCCTAACCAGAAAATCTGTTGTCCTTACCTGGCCTGGCCTACATGTGACTCCAGACCCACAGCAATGTGGTTGACTCTTAAAATACCTTTTGAAGTGGCCTAGCAAGCTTCACAGTTGTATCACATATGCTACAAAGTCACAAAAAAAGAATTAGACCGGACGGACCACCCAACATTGACCTGGGCACAGGGAACGACACCAGCAATCTCAGCCCTGTCGACCCTGCAAAGTCCTCCTCACTAACATTTGAAGGCTAGTGCCGAAATTGACAGACTAGTCAAGTTGCAGCCTAACAGAATCATACCTTACAGATAATGCACCAGACACCACCATCACCATCCCTGGGTATGTCCTGTCCCACCGGCAGGACAGACCCAGCAGAGGTGGCGGCACAGTGGCATACAGTCGGGAGGGAGTTGCCTTGGGAGTCATCAATATTAACTCCGGTCTCCATGAAGTCTCATGGCATCAGGTCAAACATGGGCAAGGAAAACTCCTGCTGATTACCACGTAACACCCTCCCTCAGCTGATGAATCAGTGCTCCTCCACGTTGAACACCACTTGGAGGAAGCACTGAGGGTGACAAGGGTGCAGAATATACTCTGGGTGGAGGACTTCAATGTCCATCACTGAGAGTGGCTCAGTAGCACCACTACTGACCGAGCTGGCTGAGTCCTATATGACATAGCTGCTAGACTGGGTCTGCAGCAGGTGGTGAGGGATCCAACAAGAGGGAAAAACATACTTGACCTTATCCTCACCAACCTGCCTGCCACAGGTGCATCTGTCCATGACAGTATCGGTAGGAGTGGCCACCGCACGGTCATTGTGGAGACGAAGTCCTGCCTTCACATTGAGGATGCCCTCTATCGTATAGTGTGGCACTACCACCATGCTAAATAGGATAGAGTTTGAACAGATCTAGCAACTCAAGACTGAGCATCCATGAGGCGCTGTGGGCCATCAGCAGAAGCAGAATTGTATTTGAACACAATCTGTAACCTCATGGCCCGGCACATACCCAACTCTACCATTACCACCAAGCCAGGGAATCAACCCTGGTTCAATGAAGAGTGCAGGAGGGCATGCCAGGAGCAGCACCAGGCATACCTAAAAATGAGGTGTCAACCTGGTGAAGCTATAACACAGGACTACTTGCCTGCCAAACAGCATAAGCAGCAAGTGACGGACAGAGCCAAGCGATCCCACAACCAACGGATCAGATATAAGCTCTGCAGTCCTGCCACACCTAGTCGTGAATGGCGGTGGACAATTAAACAACTGACTTGAGGAGGCGGCTCTACCAAATATCCCCATCCTCAATGATGGAGGAGCCCAGCACATCAGTGCAAAAGATAAGGTTGAAGCATTTGCTACAATCTTCAGCCAGAAGTGCCGAGTGGATGATCCATCTTGGCCTCCTCCGGAGGTCCCCAGCATCACAGATGCCAGTCTTCAGCCAGTTCGATTCACTCCACTATCAAGAAATGGCTGAAGGCACTGGACACTGCAAATGGGCCCTGACAATATTCCGGCAATAATACTGAAGACTTGTGCTCCAGAACTTGCTACGCCCCTAGCCAAGCTGTCCCAGTACAGCTACAACACTGGCATCTATCTGACTATGTGGAAAATTGCCCAGGTATGCCCTGTACACAAAAAGCAGGACAAATCCAACCCAGCCAATTACCGCTCCATCAGTCTATTCTCGATCATCAGTAAAGTAATGGAAGGGGTCATCAACAGTGCTATCAAGCAGCACTTGCTTAGCAATAACCTGCTCACTGACACCCAGTTTGGGTTCCGTCAGGGCCACTCAGCTCCTGACCTCATTACAGCCTTGGTTCAAACATGGACCAAAGAGCTGAGCTCCAAAGGTGAGATGAGAGTAACTGCCCTTGACATCAAGGCAGCATTTGACCGAGTGTGGCATCAAGGATCCCTAGCAAAACTGAAGTCAATGGGAATCAGGGGGGAAACTATCTGTTGGTTGGAGTCATACCTAGCACAAAGGAAGACGGTTGTGGTTGTTGGAGGTCAGTCATCTCAGCTCCAGGACATCACTGCAGGAGTTCCTCAGGGTAGTGTCCTAGGCCCAACCATCTTCAGCCACTTCATCATTGACCCCACTTCCATCATAAGGTCAGAAATGGGGATGTTCGCTGATGATTGCACAATGTTCAGCACCATTCATGACTCCTCAGATACTGAAGCAGTCCATGTCCAAATGCAGCAAGACCTGTACAATATCCAGGCTTGGACTGACAAGTGGCAAGTAACATTCACGCCACATAAGTGTCAGGCAATGACCAACTCCAACAAGAGAGAATCCAACCATCACCCCTTGATGTTCAATGGCATTACCATCACTGAATTCCCCACTATCAACATCTTGGGGGTTACCATTGACCAGAAACTGAACTGGACTAGCCATATAAATCCTGTGGCTACAAGATCAGGTCGGAGGCTAGGAATCATGCGATGACTAACTCACCTCCTAACTCCTCAAAGCCTGTCCACCATCCACATGGCACAAGTCAGGAGTGTGATGAGTGCAGCTCCCACAACACTGAAGAAGCTTGACACCATCCAAGCCAAAGCAGACCACTTGATTGGCACCACATCCACAAACATTCGCTCCCTCCACCACCGATGCACAGTAGCAGCAGTGTGTACCATCTACAAGATGTGCTGCAGGAATTCAACGAGGCCATTTCGACAGCACCTTCCAAACTCACGACTACTACCATCTAGAAGGACAAAGGCAGCAGATAGATGGGAACACCACGACCTGGAAGTTTCCCACCAAGTCACTCACTATCCTGACCTGGAAATATATCACCATTCCTTCACTGTTGCTGGGGCAAAATCCTGAAACTCCCTTTCTAACAGCACTGTGGATGTACCTACTGTGGTCATCTTCAAAGCCACTGGCAGGGGATACCCTCCAACTCCTCATGGCGTCAGGTCTTCACAAAGAATGTGGCATATGTGACGTAGCAGAGCCTGGGTCAAGCGCAGAGGTGCACAGCATTGCCTCTCACTCATTTATAA
Organism: Cetorhinus maximus; assembly: GCF_964194155.1. Classification (NCBI taxonomy): domain Eukaryota; kingdom Metazoa; phylum Chordata; class Chondrichthyes; order Lamniformes; family Cetorhinidae; genus Cetorhinus; species Cetorhinus maximus. The sequence goes on along the minus strand of NC_135884.1, from coordinate 27,106,789 downwards.
ATAGGAGACTCTTCTACGATAAACCCTAGGTTTGGTGAGTCGTCCCAGTTGTCTGCATCTCTCCTCCTGGCCCTCCTGTTGATGCTCTGGCTCCACTTGATCATGTCCCTCCTGCTGGAGCTGCGCACAAAGTCACCTCTCCCTTCTTTGCCTCCTTCATTGCATTAGGACCCTGGCAAAGGCAGCATTGAGTCCTAGATCCATATCTGCTTTTGCCTACTCTCTGAAAGGAAATATTGAAGACATTAATGATTTATGCGGCAAGAAAGTGAAGCTGAGAAGATGATTCATTTGGAAACTGTAACGGTTCATAGTTTCTCCTGCCCAATTTGCATGGTGGCTGATGCTGCCTTGTCCCTGAGACACTAGCACACACATCGAGGTGACCAAGGTGGCATTGCAGATATGTAACATTCTGTGCCCTGTGTGGGATGATAAGGTTTAATTGAGATGAGGGACCCAACCTAGCTCTGTGCTCCAATCTCTGATATGGCATATTAATGACCACTCAGTTGCTCATTGTCATTGATTGGATGCCCTTTGCCCCATTAGGAGTATCAATTCTGGTGAACAGGTGACAGGCCTTCATTGATGGAATGCCATATATGATACAGCTGTGCCTCCTTCACTATTGCCTGCATTCCCAAATTCTACATTCCTATGTGTTACTCTTGAGATGCAGTGACTGTGATGTGAAGCCACTGAGTTCTGAATAGCCCTTTAACAGCGCTAATGAAGCCATTGGCTTTCACCGCAAGGAGGTCTTCCTCCTTTATTTCTAAGCAGACTCCTGCAGCAACAAGAGGTTACAGGGTGACCCCAGAAAGGCCCCCCTTGTGTTTGCCCTTCCCCCTCACTACCATTCCACAGCCTTCCATCCCGATGCCCCCTTCGTGTTCATCAACCCCACCCTCACCTCACAGCCCAGCCCTGACTGAAATGCTAGTCTCTGAAAGTGGAGGCCTGCATGAGTACCACAGCGCAGTGATGTTCCTCTGGACAATGTAGGCAAAGAGCAGGAGCAGCCCAACCCTACAGCCCCAGCAGTGTGGCATTTATCACAACAAGACCGGTGCAGTGCTATGGCAGGTAGGCTATGTATGTTCCACTCACCTTGAAGTTACCAGTGAACTGAGGTCCGACTTGTGCCGCCACCCCTTTACAAATGGGTTTGAGGCTGATGTAATTTCTCACTGATGTGACCCAAGATTGGAAGGCCTGACAAGATTCTGGCGAGCAGCTCTTTTAATGAGCATTCATGATACGTTAATGAATTCAAATGGCTTTCGCACCACTGGTCGGCGGAATAACTAACCCTCCATAAACACACCTCGGGAGAATTACAACCTATTTTTACGACGGCGGATTTGTGACTTTTTACCTGCTGCTGGATTCTCCGCTCCTGCCCAGCACGAAACCCGCCACTGATGGGATGGGCAAATTCCACCCTGGCAGTCTGGCAAGGCCAGGGAAAGAGAGAGCAGCTAGAGGCTAAAAGTTTCTGTGGTCCACCACCTGGGAATACAGGGAGCTCATGATCAGATTGGAAAGACAAAGTTCATGAGGAGTTAAAATGAGGCTGGGAGATTTGCCTAGCTTTAGCTAGAGGGAGAAGTTTCCAGGAAAACTCACGCCATGAAAGATAGTCCTGGAATTATAAGTTTCCAGGCTGGGAAAGGAGAAGATTGAAAGTAAACCCTCGGGGGCTAAGAATCATTTTGGGCTGGTTCCAAGAGAATTGAATGTCTAGTTGAAGGACAGTGTACTTGATAGTGTGTATTTTTGGTTGAGTTAAATGTTGTGTTCTGTGGTTAAGTTGCCTACAAAAATAGTGTTTAGTCTATACTGCCTTTACAACTTCGGGTCATTACTGTAAATGTGTTAAAACATGTACTCTTGTCATGTCATCCATTCAGCTATTAGAAACCAATCAGAATTTATTTTCAAAAGTTATCAGTCTCTATGGAGATTGTAAGAAATTAGGGGCTCTTGCAGAATTTTAAATCCATGGGCTGAGACATGTATGTTGGGTCTAACCAGAGTTTAAACGAAGAAGATTTCACTGTGACTTTTGCTGTATTTATTGAAAAGTTAAAATAGCTATATCTATTGTTAAAGGTTTCCTTGTTTGTGAGTACCTTGCAATAGCTAACGAGGGTTAATTTAAAAACAATATGGAAAAAGGAGTGAAAAGTAGTTGCATAGAAGTCAGAAATAATTGAGGCATTCAACTGAGGTTCAACATCTGAACATTAAGGAAGAAAAGGCGAATCCAGATACAATGCAGGTTGGGTTAGAAAGGATTAAGTTGCAAATGAAGTAACTTTAATTAGAAAAATAAATTTAAAAACATGAACTGGAAAGGGAAGAAAAAGAAAGAGAAGAGAGAGAAATGTGAAAACTTGAATTTCAAAGAGTAAGAGAAAAGGAAAGCCTAGAGAAAGAGAAGCCTAGGAATTTGAACTGGACATGAAAAGTCTTCAATTATATGAACAGGAAGTAGAAGGCAGACTTAATTGACAATGGGTCAGATTTAACTCCTTGTTTTGATTTGCAAAGAAATATTTGCTTAGTGCCAAAATTCAGTGAGGATGGAGTTGAAATGTATTTTGTGTTGTTTGAGAAAATTGCTACACAGTTAGAGTGGCTGAGAAATTTGGACTATTCTATTACAAAGTGTTTTGGTAGGAAAAGCATCCGAGGTTTAATCAGCCCTTTAGGATGAATAGAAGATTTGCAAACTGTATTCTGGATTCATGAGACAAAACAAAGAATTGCAGCTTCCAGCCTAAGTGAACACAAAGAGAAACAGTGCTTTAAGACAATAAGACTTGGTTGTAGCTAAGGATAGTGCTACAGAATTACAAGGATGAATTAAAGTTTTGGAGCATAAGTTAAAACTTCAGAGAAATTAAGCCTCTTCTCTGGTAATGGAGGAATTGAGCAACATTCATGATAATTGGGGAAAAAAAAATTAAAACAATCCAAGAACTGGTTAAAAATGGTTATCAGGATTTTTTGACCAATAATCAAAGTGACCTTAAAGAGATTCTTAATGCAGTGAAGAAGAATTGTAACCCTGCATTTAAGCAGGAGGAAGACTATTCAGATGTTTGGCTAGCTGTGTATATATTTTTTTCCAAATTTGCACAATAAAGGACCCAGTGCTTGAAAGGGAATGGTGATCCAAAACCCAGATTAAGATGCCAACACCTTGATGACAATGTAAAATCTGGTTTTAAAGAAAAATCAAAGGAAATAATGAATTCAAAATGTTCAGAAGCATTATGACAGAAAATTTCTCCTAGGCCTTGTTGTGAAAACTTAGTTCATGGCTCATATGCTTTAGAATATAACTTTTAGTTTTATAAATTAAAGTTTTAATTGTAGAAAAAATAGGGGAATCTGATTGAGAAACTGAAAAGTAACCCGGAAGTAAATGCAATTTGAATAATAAAAGTGGAAGCTTTAATCACATGCTGCTTCCTTCAGGCTCAGGTGATGACAGGAGCTGTAATGAGTTAGTTGTTAAAGTGTATAGGATGTTATAAGTTGTCATATTTTTGGATGGTGTGTCTTTTAATTTCAGGTAAAAGGAAGGGAGCCATGTAACCTGTTCTGACAGCAAGCCTGAGAGGTTTAAATGTTAGCAATTAAAGGGGACCTAGATTGAACAGTAGAGTCTGTAATGCAGGTTGGGTGTTTCACTGACTTTTATCAGTTAGTAGAAGGGATTATTGGTTTTAAGATTTATGTAATCCAAAAGATTGATAGCAGAACATAAGTGACATTTCTGTATTTTTGTACTTTAATGGCAAATATTTCTTCTGTGTGATATTTCTATCAAAATTGGGAAATTCGTTTATCTTAAGAATGGGTTTTCAAATTTGTTCAAACGCACCAGTGTAAATCTTCCTCCTCCAAGTGTTAAAATAATAGGTGACAAAGTGACAACTCTGACAAGGTAGAGTGCCCTAAAGAATTGATACTAGCAGTTGATGGGAGCAGAAATGGCCTAAATAATTTATGCCAGGTGCCAAAGGACGAGCCCCAGTCTCCTTGTAACCCTGTGCATGCTTCAACAACCCCCAACTTGGCACATTACGATTTACACGTTTGAACTTCTGTAGTCAAGGATAGAGCTCAAGATCATAATGATATCTGGGAGAGGGGCCATAAGGATAGGAACTGATATATAAAGCCCTTGCATTTGTATTCCTTATAAACATTTTGCATTGATGCTGACTGTTAAAGATGCAGCAACTCTTTGTGTTTTGGATATAAATGCTGAGGATCAGCCTAAACACTACTAAGTCTCATGGTCAATATTTTGTAGAGATTTGATGTATCTAACATTTGCCATTATCCCTGGTACGGCCCACACTTCTGCTCCCTTAAGTCAAAGGCGTGCAGGCGTGGCGGACAACTGGTTAAGCCATTCACCGTCAGATCTGATTGCACCACTTAAAACAGTTTCGGGTCCTATTATTCCCGGATTATCCTGATAACCCCAGTTTCCATTCTCTGCTGCAAACTATCTTCTTAAACTCCTCTCTCCTGTCCCCTCCACCCTCGCCTTAAACAATAAGTGCGAGAAACTCCTGGACTTTGTTACTAAGATCAAAACGATCCAATCAACTGCCACTTCCCTCCCTTCCAATAGCCCACTTGGCCAAACTTCCTATAATATTCCCTCCATTTTACTCCAAACTCGCATCTTTCTCAAGTTTCTCTCCCACCACCTCTCATGCCCTCTCTGAGCTCATCTTGTCCATGAGACCGACCTACTGCTCAATAAATCCTATCCTCACTAAACCATAAGACATAGGAGCAGAAGAACGGCATTCAGCTCATAGAGTTCGCTCCATCGTTCAATGAGATCATGGCTGATCTGGTAATCCTCAGCTTCACTTTCCTGCCTTTTCCTCATAACCCTTGATTCCCTCACTGATTAAAAATCTATCTCCACCTTGAATATACTTGCTGACAATTAAGAGGCTAATTAAGGTGATTAATGGTGCAGTTGTCTCCGATTTTTTTTGTGGTCTGTCCAACCTTAAGGTTGGTGGGCGTGCGAATCGGCCAGGTGGACTTTGCATTTTTCCTGAAACCTTATCCAAAGGCAGGATGAGGTTTCCATTATTAAATGGAAGAAAAATAAAAAGCTATGGACATATGTTCAGGTGGCTGATTGTGATGCTTGGACATATTTTTTCCTGATTTTAAAAACTTCATTTAATACTTTTCAATCCTTTTGCTCCCTGAGGCAGCTCTCTGCCTTCAAGGAGCTTTCTGTCAGCGCTTACCCATGTTGACATCAGCCTCCGCCCTCCTCCCGCCCCCACCCCGGCAGCGATGAGCTTCTGAGCGCACACTTCACGCTGGTTGGTGATTAATTAGCCAACCAGTGTGAAATCGCGGTCGGGGGCCAATCCTAGAACCATAGAACCACAGAAAAGTTACAGCACAGAAGGAGGCCATTCGGCCCATCTTGTCCATGCCAGTCTGAGGACACCCAGGTGCCCTTTCTAATCCCACCTCCCTGCACCCGGCCCATAGCCCCGCAGCTTACAGCACTTAACGTGCAGATCCAGGTGATTTTTAAAAGAGTTTAGAGTTTCTGCCTCTACCACCAACCTGGGCAGCGAATTCCAGGCACCCACGATGTCACGGCCAGTGGTCCATTCCCTGGCCAATTCCAGACCCGCCGATCGCACTCACTCACTGATCTAAAACTTCTGCCCTAGGTGTGGTCTAACTAGTGCCTTGTTTAGTTTTAACAAGACTTCCCTATTTTTATACTCCATTCCCTTTGAAATAAAGGCCAACATTCCATTTGCCTTATCTATTACCTGCTGAACTTGTATGCTAGCTTTTTGGGATTCATGCACGAGGACCCCCAAATCCCTCTGTGCTGCAGCTTTCTTCAGTCTTTCTCCATTTAAATAATATTCAACTCCTCTATTCTTCCTGCCAAAGTGCATAACCTCACATTTTCCCACATTATATTCCATCTGCCAAGTTTTTTGCCTGCTCATTTAAGCTGTCTATTTCCCTCTGTAGACTGTGTCATCCTCACCATTTGCCTTCCCAACTATTTTTGTGTCAACCGCAAACTTGGCAATAGTACATTCACCTCCTGCATCCAAGTCATTAATATATATTGTAAATAATTGTGGCCCCAGGACTGATCCCTGTGGTACTCCAGGTGTTACAGATTGCCATCCTGAAAATGCCCCCCTTATCTCAACTAATCTGCTATTAGTTAGCCCACGGGCTCTTATCTTATTAAGTAGCCTTATGTGCAGTAGCTTATCGAATGCCTTTTGGAAATCCAAATATATTACATCTACTTGTTCCCTTATATCTATCCTGCTTGTTACCTCCTCAAAAAATTTGTCAGGCATGATTTCCCCTTTATGAAGCCATGCTGACTCTGCTTGATTATATTATGCATTTCTAAATGCTCTGCTATCACATCCTTTATAATATACTCCAACATTCTCCCAATGATGGATGTTAAAGTAACTGGCCCTCCCTTTTTGAACAAGGGTGTTACATTGGCAGTTTTCCAATCCTCTGGGACTTTGCCAGAATCTAAGGGTCCTTGGAAGATTACTAACAGTGCATCCACCATCTCTGTAACTACTTGCATTAATATCCTAGGATGCAACACATCATGTCCAGGGGACTCATTGGCCTTTAGTCCCATTAGTTTCCCTAGTACTTTTTCCTCTAATGAAAGTTATTGTATTTATTTCCTCCCCCCTTTTTATCCCTTTTTCTTTTTATTCTTTCATGGGATGTGGGCATCATTGGCTGGGCCAGCATTTATTGCCCATCCCTAGTTGCCATAGACAAGGTGATAGTGAGCTGCCTTCTTGAACTGCTGCAGTCCATGTGGTGTAGGTACACCCACAGTGCTGTTAGGAAGGGAGTTCAAGGATTTTCACCCAGTGATAGTGAAGGAACGGCGATGTATTTCCAAGTCAGGATGGTGAGTGACTTGGGGAGCTTCCAGGTGGCGGTGTTCCCATGTGTTTGCTGCCCTTGCCCTTCTAGATGGTGGTGGTCGTGGACTTGGGAGGTGATTAAAGTACTGCCTTTTTTTGCATGCCCTCATTATCTCCCGATTTACTATTTTTTACCTTTTTTACCATTTTTCCCTCTTTAACCATATTTACTGCTGTTTTTTATATTTGTACACTCTGTCCCTTCCTGTCACACTCTGGGTATCATTACCTAAGTAGCTGCCCTGCAATGCCGCCATATCCTTTTGCTTCATAAGTCTACTTACCCTCTCTCCAGAACCCTCCCCCGCCTCTATTTAGTATAAAGCCCTCTCTACAGCTGATCCCAGCATGAATCAAGTGAAGCCCGTCCCACCAGAACATCTCCCTTCTACCCCAGTACTGGTGCCCGTGCCCCATGAACTGAAACCCATTCCTCCCACACCAATCTCTGAGCCACGCATTTAACTCCTTGACTTTATTTACCCTATGCCAGTTTGCCCATGGCTCAGGTAGTAATCCCGAGATTATTACCTTGGAGGTTCTGCTTTTTAGCTCCTAACTGTTCAAATTCTTTCAGCAGAACCTCCTTTCTTGTCCTAGTGCTATCAATGTCGTTGGTACCAATGTGGACGATGACAACTGGATCCCTCCCCTCACACTCCAAGTTCCTCTCCAGCCCTGAGGAGATGTCTTTAACCCTGGCACCGGGCAGGCAACACAAACTTCGGGACTCACGCTCATGGCTGCAGAGAACAGTATCTATCCCCATAATTATACTGGCCCCTACCACTACTACATTCCTATTTCCTCCCCACACTTGAATGGCTCCCTGTACCATGGTGCTGTGGTCAGATCACTCATCCTCCCTACAGTCCCCACACTCATCCACACAGCTTGCAAGAACTTTGTAATTGTTGAACAATTGCAGGGGCTGAGGCTCCTTGAGTGCTACTCCCTGTGTCCCCATACCTGCCTCACCTGCAGTCACACCCTCCTATCCCTGATGAAAGACCAAATTTGCATTACCGAATCTGAGGGTTGTGACCCCCTCCTGGAGCAGTGTCCAGGTAACTTTCCCCCTCCATGATGTGGCGCAGTGTCTGCAACTCGGACTCCAGCTTCTTAATTCAGATCCAACGTACCTCGAACTGCAAACACTTACTACACATGTGTTTGCTCTGGATCAGCTTGGTGTCCAGCATCTCCCACATTCTGCAGCAGCAACACATCACCCGTCCTGCCATCTCTGTCATATCTTATTCAATTTATTAACTAATTATTCTAGTGTCCCAGCTCTTTACACTTGAAGAATCCACCGCTCTTTACACTTTATTGTAATTAATGGTTTTTATGCTAGTATCGATCTTACTCTTTTTCAAACTATGAAACTCCCACTCTCCCATTGCTGTTTCAAACTGTAAGACTCCAGCTCTCCTCTTGCTGTTTCAAACTGTGAAACTCCCACTCTCCTCTCACTATCAAACTGTGAAGCTGCTGCTCTCCTCTCACTGTTTCAACCTGTGAAACTCCCGGTCACATCTAGTTGTTTCAAACTGTGAAACTCCTGGTCTCATCTCGCTGTATCAAACTGTGAAACTGTCACTCTCCTCTCGCTGTTTCAACTTGTGAAACACCGGAACTTGTCTCAGTTTCGAACAGTGAAACCCCCGCTCTTCTCTCGCTGTTTAAAACTGTGAAACTGTCCCTATTTCAGACTGTGAAACTCGCACTCTCCTCTTGATGTTTCAAACTGTGAAATGTCCAGTTCTCCTCTCACTATTTCAAGCTGTGAAGCTCCCGATTACCACTGAATGTTTCAATACATGAAACCTCTGCTCTCCTCTCGCTGTTTCAGACTGAAAATCCAGCTCTCCTCTCTGTTTCAAAAGTGTGGAGCTCCCGCTCTCCTCTCGCTGTTTGACTGTGAACCGCACAGCTCTCCTGTCACTTTTTCAAACTGTGAAACTCCCACTCTCCTCTCTCTGTTTCAAACTGAAACTCTCAGCTCTGTTCTAGCTGTTTCTCCTCTAGATGTTTCAAACTATGACACTCCCGCTCTCCTCTCAGTTTCCAACTGAGACGTATGCTTTCCTCTCACGGTTTCAATCTGTGAAACTGCTGATCTCCTCTCGCTGCTTTAAACTGACAAATTCCCAGTTTCTTCTCATTGTTTCAAGCTATGCAATTCCTGCTCTCCTCTCACATTTTGAAAGTGTGAAACGCTCAGCTTTCCTCTCTCTGTTTCAAGCTGGGAAACTGCCGCCCTCCTCTCACTGGTTCAAATTGTTAAACCGGTGGCTCTCCTGTCACTGTTTCAAACTGTGACACTCCTGCTCTCCTCTCCCTATTTCAAACTGTGAAAATAGTGCCCTCCTCTCTGTTTCCAGCTGTGAAACTTCCAGAATCCTCGCACTCTTTCAAGCTATGAGACTGTCGCACTCTTTGCTGCTCAAACTGTGAAACTCCTGGGCTTCCATTTGCTGTTTCACACTGCAAAACACCGCACAGCTTTTGTTGTTTCAAACTCTGAATCTCCTGCTCTCCTCTTGCTCTTTCAATCTGTGAAGTTCCAGCTCCGATCTTGCTGTTTCAAACTGTCAAACTCCTGTTCTCATCTCGCTGTTTCAAACTCTGATACTCCTGCATTTCACGAGCTGTTTCGAACTGTGAAACTCCCGCTCTGCTTTTGCTGTTCAAAACTGTGAATCTCCTGCTCTCATCTTGCTGTTTTAAGATATGAAACAGCCACACTCGACTCACTGTATCAAACTGTGAAACTCCTGCTCTCCACTAGCTGTTTCAAACTGTGAAACTCTTGCTCTCTACTCGCTGTTTCAATCTGTGAACTCATGTCCTCTTATAGCTGTTTCAAGCCTTGAAACTTCCAATCTCCTCTCGCGGTTTCAAACTGTGAATCTCCCAGCTATCCACTCCCTGTTTCACACTGCAAAACCCCCGCTCTGCTTTTGCTGTTTCATACTGCAAAGCGCCAGCTCTCCTCTTGCTGTTTCAAACAGTGATACTCATACTCTCCTCCAGCTGCTTCAAACTGTAAAACACCCACTCTCCTCTCGCTGTTTCAAGCTGTGCAGCTCCAGCTCCCCTCTCATGGTTTCAAACTGTGAAGCTCCCGCTCTGCTTTCGCTGTTTCATACTGTGAATCTCCTGCTCTCCTCTCACTGTTTCGAGCTATGAAACAGCCACTCTCCACTCACTATTTCAATCTGTAAAACTCAAGCTCTCCTCTCGCTTATTCAAACTGTGAAAATAGCGCTGTCCTGCAGCTGCTTCAAACTATGAAAATAGTGCCCTCCTCCAGCTGTTTCAAATTGTGAGATTCCATCACTCCTCTCAGTGTTTCAAATCTGTTAACTCCTGCTCTCCTCCCGTTGTTTCGAACGGTGAAACTCCTGCTCTCCGCTCTCTGTTTCAAATTGTGAAACTCCCGCTCATCTTGCTGTTTCAAGCTGTGAAACTCCCGCTCTCCACTCAGTTTCACACTGTGAAGGTCCTGGATTTCCACTTGTTGTTTAACACTGCAGAATCCCCACTCTGCTTTCGCTGTTTCAAACTGTGAACCTCCCGTTCCCCGCTTGCGATTTCAATCTGTGAAATTCTCGCTCTCCACTCGATGTTTCAAGCTTTGAAACCCCTGCTAACCATTCGTTGTTTCAAGCTGTGATTATAGCGCTCTCCTACAGCTGTTTCAAAATGTGACAGTCCAGCTCACCTCTCGTTGTTTCAAACGGTAAAACTTGTGCCCTCTTCTCGCTGTTTCAAACGGTAAAACTTGTGCTCTCCTCTTGCTGTTTCAAAGTGTGAAACTCCCACTCTCCCCTTGCTGTTTCAAACTGTCAAACTCCAGCCTCGGCTCTCACTCTTAAAAATTGTGAAGATCCAGCTCTCCTCCCGCTGTTTCAAACTGTCAAACTTCCACTCTAGTCTTGCTGTATCAAACTGTGAAACTTTTGCTCTGCACTCACTGTTTCAAATGGTGAAACTCTGGCTCTGCTTTCGATATTTCAAACCATGAATCTCCAGCTCCCCTCTTGCAGTTTCAATCTGTGAAACTCTCGCTCTCCCCTTGCTGTTTCAAGCTGCAAAATTCCAGCCTCGGCTCTGACTCTTTCAGACTGTGGATATCCGCTCTGCTTTTGCTGTGTCAAACTGTGAAAATAACACCCTCCTCCAGTTGTTTCAAAGTGTGAAACTCTCGCTCTGTGCTCTCAAACTGTGAAACTCTCGCTCTGTGCTCTCAGACTGTGAAACTCTCGCTCTGTGCTCTCAGACTGTGAAACTCCCGCTCTGTGCTCTCAGATTGTGAAACTCCCGCTCTGTGCTCTCAGATTGTGAAACTCCCGCTCTGTGCTCTCAAACTGTGAAACTCCCGCTCTGCGCTCTCAAAGTGTGAAACTCCCGCTCTGTGCTCTCAAAGTGTGAAACTCCCGCTCTGTGCTCTCAAAGTGTGAAACTCCCGCTCTGCGCTCTCAAAGTGTGAAACTCCCGCTCTGCGCTCTCAAAGTGTGAAACTCCCGCTCTGCGCTCTCAAAGTGTGAAACTCCCGCTCTGCGCTCTCAAAGTGTGAAACTCCCGCTCTGCGCTCTCAAAGTGTGAAACTCCCGCTCTGCGCTCTCAAAGTGTGAAACTCCCGCTCTGCGCTCTCAAAGTGTGAAACTCCCGCTCTGCGCTCTCAAAGTGTGAAACTCCCGCTCTGCGCTCTCAAAGTGTGAAACTCCCGCTCTGTGCTCTCAAAGTGTGAAACTCCCGCTCTGTGTTCTCAAAGTGTGAAACTCCCGCTCTGTGCTCTCAAAGTGTGAAACTCCCGCTCTGTGCTCTCAAAGTGTGAAACTCCCGCTCTGTGCTCTCAAAGTGTGAAACTCCCGCTCTGTGCTCTCAAAGTGTGAAACTCCCGCTCTGTGCTCTCAAAGTGTGAAACTCCCGCTCTGTGCTCTCAAAGTGTGAAACTCCCGCTCTGTGCTCTCAAAGTGTGAAACTCCCGCTCTGTGCTCTCAAAGTGTGAAACTCCCGCTCTGTGCTCTCAAAGTGTGAAACTCCCGCTCTGTGCTCTCAAAGTGTGAAACTCCCGCTCTGTGCTCTCAAAGTGTGAAACTCCCGCTCTGTGCTCTCAAAGTGTGAAACTCCCGCTCTGTGCTCTCAAAGTGTGAAACTCCCGCTCTGTGCTCTCAAAGTGTGAAACTCCCGCTCTGTGCTCTCAAAGTGTGAAACTCCCGCTCTGTGCTCTCAAAGTGTGAAACTCCCGCTCTGTGCTCTCAAAGTGTGAAACTCCCGCTCTGTGCTCTCAAAGTGTGAAACTCCCGCTCTGTGCTCTCAAATTGTGAAACTCCCGCTCACTGCTCGCTGTTTCAAACTGTGAAACCCCCGCTCGCTGTTTCAAACTGTGAAACCCCCGCTCGCTGTTTCAAACTGTGAAACCCCCGCTCGCTGTTTCAAACTGTGAAACCCCCGCTCACTGTTTCAAACTGTGAGACCCCCGCTCGCTGTTTCAAACTGTGAAACTCCAGCTCTCCGCTCGCTGTTTCAAACTGTGAAACTCCCGCTCTCCGCTCGCTGTTTCAAACTGTGAAACTCCCTCTCTCCGCTCGCTGTTTCAAACTGTGAAACTCCCTCTCTCCGCTCGCTGTTTCAAACTGTGAAACTCCCTCTCTCCGCTCGCTGTTTCAAACTGTGAAACTCCCTCTCTCCGCTCGCTGTTTCAAACTGTGAAACTCCCTCTCTCCGCTCGCTGTTTCAAACTGTGAAACTCCCTCTCTCCGCTCGCTGTTTCAAACTGTGAAACTCCCTCTCTCCGCTCGCTGTTTCAAACTGTGAAACTCCCTCTCTCCGCTCGCTGTTTCAAACTGTGAAACTCCCGCTCTCCGCTCTCAAACTCTGAAATTTCCATTCTCCCCTCATTGTTTCAAACTGGGGGCTTCCTGCTCTCCACTAACTGTTTCTGTCTATGAAACTCCCACTGTCTTCTCACTGTTTCAAACTGTGAAACTGCTGTTCTCCGCTTGCTGTTTCAAGCTGTGAAGCTCCAGCTCCTTTCTCGCTGTTTTAGACTGTGAAACTCGCAGTCTCCTGCAGCTGTCTCAAACTTTGAAATTCCTCTCCGCTCAATGTTTCAAACTGTCAAACTCTCGGCTGACCTCTCACTGTGAAACTCCCCCTCTGATCTCTCTCTTTCAAACTGTGAAACCCTCGCTCTCTGCTCTGTTTAAACTGTGCAACCCAGCCCTTCTCTCACTGTATCAAACTGTGAAACTCCCGCTCTCCACTCACTGTTTCAAACTGTGAAGCTCCTGCTCGGCGTTTGCTGTTTCAAACTTTGAATCTCCCGCTCTCCACTCACTGTTTCAAATTGTGAAACTCCAGCTCTCCTCATAATGTTTCAAACTGTGAAAATAGCACACTCTCCCAGCTGCTTCAAGCTTTGAATCTCCCGCTCTTGTCCTGCTGTTTCATTCTGTGAAACTCCTGCTCTCCACTGGCTGTTGCAAACTGTGAAGCTCCTGCTCTGCTTTCACTGTTTCAAACAGTGAACCATCAGAATCCAGCTCCCCTCTCACAGATTCAAACTGTCAAACACGTGCTCTCCTCTTGCTGTTTCAAACTGTAAAACTCCAGCCACAGCTCTCACTCTTACAAATTGTGAAGATCCAGCTCTCCTCTCGCTGTTTCAAACTGTCAAAGTTCCACTGTCCTCTCGCTGTTTCAAGCTCTTAAATGCCCAGTCTGCTCTAGCTGTTTCAAGCTTTGAAACTCCCGCTCTCCTCTCGCTGTTTCAAATCTGTGAAACTCCCACTCTCCACTAGCTGTTGCAAACTGTGAAGCTCCCACTCTCCACTCGCTGTTTCAAGCTCTTAAATGCCCAGTCTGCTCTAAATGTTTCAAGCTTTGAAACTCCCGCTCTCCTCTCGCTGTTTCAAATCTGTGAAACGCCCACTCTCCACTAGCTGTTGCAAACTGTGAATTCCTGCTCTCTACTCACTGTTTCAAACTGTGAACTCCCACTCTTCACTCGCTGGTTCAAACTGTGAACTCCCGCTCTCCACTCGCTGGTTCAAACTGTGGACTCCTGCTCTCCACTCGCTGTTTCAAACTGTGAACTACTGCTCTCCACTCGCTGTTTCAAACTGTGAACTCCTGCTCTCCACTCGCTGTTGCAAACTGTGAATTCCTGCTCTCCACTCACTGTTTCAAACTGTGAACTCCCACTCTTCACTCGCTGGTTCAAACTGTGAACTCTTGCTCTCCACTCGCTGTTTCAAACTGTGAACTCCCGCTCTCCACTCGCTGGTTCAAACTGTGGACTCCTGCTCTCCACTCGCTGTTTCAAACTGTGAACTCCTGTTCTCCACTCGCTGTTTCAAACTGTGAACTCCTGCTCTCCACTCGCTGTTTCAAACTGTGAACTCCTGCTCTCCTCTCGCTGTTTCAAACTGTGAACTCCTGCTCTCCACTCGATGTTTCAAACTGTGAACTCCTGCTCTCCACTAGCTGTTTCAAACTGTGAACTCCTGCTCTCCTCTCGCTGTTTCAAACTGTGAACTCCTGCTCTCCTCTCGCTGTTTCAAACTGTGAAACTCCCGCTCTCCACTCGCTGTTGCAAACTGTGAACTCCCGCTCTCCACTCGCTGTTGCAAACTGTGAACTCCCTCTCTCCACTTGCTGTTGCAAACTGTGAACTCCCGCTCTCCACTCGCTGTTTCAAGCTTTGAAACTCCCGCTCTCCTCTCGCTGTTTCAAATCTGTGAAACTCCCACTCTCCACTAGCTGTTGCAAACTGTGAAGCTCCCACTCTCCACTCGCTGTTTCAAGCTCTTAAATGCCCAGTCTGCTCTAAATGTTTCAAGCTTTGAAACTCCCGCTCTCCTCTCGCTGTTTCAAATCTGTGAAACGCCCACTCTCCACTAGCTGTTGCAAACTGTGAATTCCTGCTCTCCACTCACTGTTTCAAACTGTGAACTCCCACTCTTCACTCGCTGGTTCAAACTGTGAACTCTTGCTCTCCACTCGCTGTTTCAAACTGTGAACTCCCGCTCTCCACTCGCTGGTTCAAACTGTGGACTCCTGCTCTCCACTCGCTGTTTCAAACTGTGAACTCCTGTTCTCCACTCGCTGTTTCAAACTGTGAACTCCTGCTCTCCACTCGCTGTTTCAAACTGTGAACTCCTGCTCTCCTCTCGCTGTTTCAAACTGTGAACTCCTGCTCTCCACTCGATGTTTCAAACTGTGAACTCCTGCTCTCCACTAGCTGTTTCAAACTGTGAACTCCTGCTCTCCTCTCGCTGTTTCAAACTGTGAACTCCTGCTCTCCTCTCGCTGTTTCAAACTGTGAAACTCCCGCTCTCCACTCGCTGTTGCAAACTGTGAACTCCCGCTCTCCACTCGCTGTTGCAAACTGTGAACTCCCTCTCTCCACTCGCTGTTGCAAACTGTGAACTCCCGCTCTCCACTCGCTGTTTCAAACTGTGAACTCCCGCTCTCCACTCGCTGTTTCAAACTGTGAACTCCCGCTCTCCACTCGCTGTTTCAAACTGTGAACTCCCGCTCTCCACTCGCTGTTTCAAACTGTGAACTCCCGCTCTCCACTCGCTGTTTCAAACTGTGAACTCCTGATCTCCACTCGCTGTTTCAACCTGTGAACTCCTGCTCTCCACTCGCTGTTTCAAACTGTGAACTCCCGCTCTCCACTCGCTGGTTCAAACTGTGAACTCCTGCTCTCCACTCGCTGGTTCAAACTGTGAACTCCTGCTCTCCACTCGCTGTTTCAAACTGTGAACTCCCGCTCTCCACTCGCTGTTTCAAACTGTGAACTCCCTCTCTCCACTCGCTGTTTCAAACTGTGAACTCCCGCTCTCCACTCGCAGTTTCAAACTGTGAACTCCTGCTCTCCACTCACTGTTTCAAACTGTGAACTCCTGCTCTCGTCTCACTGTTTCAAACTTTGAACTCCTGCTCTCGTCTCGCTGTTTCAAACTGTGAACTCCTGCTCTCGTCTCGCTGTTTCAAACTGTGAACTCCTGCTCTCGTCTCACTGTTTCAAACTGTGAACTCCTGCTCTCGTCTCGCTGTTTCAAACTGTGAACTCCTGCTCTCCACTCGCTGTTTCAAACTGTGAACTCCTGCTCTCCACTCGTTGTTTCAAACTGTGAAATTCCAGCCCACTTACCGAGAAACTGGTGCTCTCCCTTTCACTGTTTCGAACTGCAAAGCTCCCACTTTCCTTTTGCTGTTGCAAACTGTGAATCTCACGCTCTCCACTCGTGGTTTCAAACTGTGAAACTCCTGCTCTCGTCTCACTGTTTCAAACTGAAATTTGCACCTTAACACTCGCTGTTTTACACTGTGAAATTCCTGCTCTGCTTTCAATTTTTCAAGCTGCAAAACTCTAGCCCTCCTCTCGCCTTTTCAATCTGTGAAACTCCCGATTTTCCTCTCACTGTTTCAAGCTGTGAAACAGCCACTGTCCACTCGCTCTTTCCCCAAACTGTAAAACTTCCATTCTCTTCTCGCTGTTTCAATCTGAGACTCCTGCTCTCCTCTCGCAGTTTCAAACAGTGAAACGTCTGGACTCCTCCAGCTGCTTCAATCTTTGAAGCACCTGCTCTCCTCTGGAAGGCTGTAAAGTGCCGAGACGGAAGATGAGGTGCTGTTCCTCCAGTTTGCGTTGAGCTTCACTGGAACAATGCAGCAGGCCAAGGACGGACATGTGGGCATGAGAGCAGGGTGGAGTGTTGAAATGGCAAGCGACAGGGAGGTCTGGGTAATGCTTGCGGACAGACCTAAGGTGTTCTGCAAAGCAGTCACCCAGTCTGCGTTAGGCCTCCCCAGTGTAGAGGAGATCTGCATTGGGAGCAGCAGATGCAGTAGACCAAATTGAAGGAGGTGCAAGTGAAGTCAAGTGTTTGGGCCCTTGGACGGTGAGGAGAGGGGAAGTAAAGGGGCAGGTGTTCACCTTCTGTGATTGCATGGGAAGATGCTGTGGGAGGGGGTTGAGATGTTGGGGGTGATGGAGGAGTGGGCCAGGGTGTCCTGGACCAGGGTGTCCTGGAGAGAACAGTCCCTACGGAATGCTGACAGGGGTGGGGAGGTGAAGGGAAGATGTGTTTGGTGGTGGCATCATGCTAGAGTTGGCAGAAATGGCGGAGGATGATCCTTTGAATGCGGAGGCTGGTGGAGTGAAAAGTGAGGACAAGGGGGACCCTATCATGGTTCTGGGAGGGAGAGGAACATGTAAGGACAGAGGCGCGGGAGATGGGTCAGACACATTTGAGAGCCCTGTCAACCACCGTGGGTGGGAAACCTCGGTTAAGGAAAAAGGAAGATATGTCAGAAGTGCCATTTTGGAAAGTGGCATCATCGGAGCTGATGTGACGGAGACAAAGTAACTGAGAGAATGGGATGGAGTCCTTACGGGAAGCAGGGTCTAAGGAGCTGTAGTCGAGGTAGCTGTGGGAATCGGTGGGCTTGGTCTGAATTTCTGGTGATAGACTGTCTACCAATATTCATTACAAGGTCAAGGAAGGGAAGGGAAGTGTCGGAGATGGACCATGTGAAAGTGATGGAGGGGTGGAAATTGGAAACAAAACTGATAAATTTTTTCAGGTCCAGACAAGAGCATGAAGTGGCACCGAAACAGTCATCAATGTACCGATAAAAAGAGTTGTAGGAGGGGTCCTGAGTAGGACTGGAACAAGGAATGTTCTACATACCCCATAAAGAGACAGGCATAACTGGAGCCCATGCGGTTACCCATTGCCACACGTTTTATTTGGAGGAAGTGAGATAAGTTTAAGGAGAAATTGTTTAGTGAAAACTAGTTCAGCCACATGGAGGAGAGTAGTGGTGGATGGGGATTGTTCGTGCCTCTGTTCAACGAAAAAGCGGAGAGCCCTCAGATCATCCTGGTGGGGGATGGAGGTGTAGAGGGATTGAATGTCCATGGTGAAGAGGAGGCAGTTAGCTGGACTGGAACTGGAAGGAACTGGAAATTGTTGATATGACATAGGACATCAGAGGAATAGCGGATGTAGGTGGGAAGAGACTGGACAAGGGGAGTGAGGCAGAAATGAATTCCATGGGGCAGGACCAGGCTGACATGATTGGTCTACCGGGACAGTCCTGTTTGTGGATTTTGGGGAGGAGGTAGAAGCGGACCGTCCGAGGTTGGGAGACTGAGGTTGGAAGCTGTGGAGGGAAGATCTCCAGAGGAGATGAGGTCAGTGACAGTCCTGGAAACAGTGGCTTTATGTTCAGCGGTGGGGTCATGGGGCCAGGGGGAGGTAGGAGGAAGTGCCTGAGAGTTGGCGCTCAGCCTCTACGAGGTAGAGGTCAGTACGCCAGGCAACAACAGCACCACCCTTGTCGGCAGGTATGATAACAAAGTCAGGGTTGGAGATGAGAGAACAGAGTGTGGTAAGTTCAGAAGGAGACAGGTTAGAGTGGGTGAGAGGAACAGAGAAATTGAGATGGCTGATATCACGCTGACACTCTTTTACCCTGCTCTGCCTTCGCTGTTTCAAATTCTAAATCTCTCACTGTTTGAAACTGCAAATCTCCAGCTCTCCTCTCCCTGTTTCAAACAGTGAAACTCGCGCTCTCCTCCAGATGCTTCAAACTGTGAAACTCCTACTTTCCTCGCACTGTTTCCATCTGTGAAACTCCATCACCCCTCTCACGGTTTCAAACTGTGAAACTCCCTCCCTCCTCCAGCTGTTTCAAAATGTGAGACTCCAGCTCTCCACTCGGTTTTTTAAACTGTCAAACTCCCGCTCTCCCCTCACTCTTTCAAACTCTGAAACTTCCTCCTTACTACTGTCTGTTTCACACTACGAAACTCGAGTTCTGCTTTTGTTGTTTCAAACTGTGAATCTCCTGCTTCTGCTCATGGTTTCACACTGTGAAGTTCCAGCTCTTCTCTCACTGTTTCAAACTGTGATACTGGTGCCCTCCTCTCGCTGTTTAAAACTGTGAAACTCTCCCTCTCCTCTAGCTGTTTCAAGCTGTGAAAAACCCATTCCCCGCTCACTGTTTCAAAATGGAAAACTCCAGCCTCTCCTCTCACTGTTTTAAACTGCGAAACTCCCGCTCTCCTCTCACTGTTTTAAACTGCGAAACTCCCGCTCTCCACTACCTGTTTAAAAGAGCGAAACTCTCTCTCCCTCTCCCTGTTTCAAACTCTGAAACTCCTGGCTTTCCACTCGCCATTTCACACTGCGAAGTCCCTGCTCTGCCTTTGCTGTTTCAAATCGTATATCTCCTGCTCTCCACTTGCTGTTTCAACCTGTGAAACTCCAGCTCCCGTCTCAGTTTCAAACTGTGAATCTCCCACTCTCCTCTCACTGTTTTGAGCTGTGAAACAGCCAATCTCCACTCACTATATTTCAAATTGTAAAACTCCAGCTCTCTCGCTTATTCAAACTGTGATTATAGCGCCCTCCTCCAGCTGTTTCAAACTGTGAAACTCCAGCTGATCTCTCACTGTTTCAAAGTGTTAAACTCTTGCTCTCATCTCCCTGTTTCAAACTGTGAAACTTCCCCCCCCCCCGCCTCCTCCACCTTTCCAGTCGCAGTTCCACACAGCAAAACTCCTGCTCTGTTTTCGCTGTTTCAAGCTGTCGAACTCGTGCCCTCCTCTATCTGTTTCAAACTGTGAATCTCCCCTCTCCATTGGCTGTTTCAAATTGTGAAACTCTCACCCTCCTCTCGCCTTTTCACCCTGTGAAACTCCCGACTTGCCTCTCACTGTTTCACAGTGAAGCTCTTGTCCTGCTTTTGCTGTTTTGACCTGTGAATCTCCTGCTCCGCTCAGTTTCAAACTGTCAAACTTCCATCCTCCTCTCTGTTTCAAACTGTCAAACTCCTGGATAGATAGGGTAGACAGGAAAGAACTTTTCCCCCCTTGGTAGAGGGATCTATTACCAGGGAGCATAGATTTAAGGTAAGGGCCAGGAGGTTTAGAGGCGATGTGAGAAAGAATTTTTTCACCCAGAGGGTGGTGGGAATCTGGATCTCACTGCCTGAAATGGTGGTAGAGGCAGAAACCCTCCTAACATTTTAAGAAGTATTTGGATGTGCACTTGCAATGCCATGGCATACAAGGCTATGGGCCTAGTGCTTGAAAATGGGATTAGAATAGTTCGGTACTTGTTGGACCGGTGCAGACTCGATTGGCCGAAGGTTCTTTTCTGTGCTGTAGACCTCTGACTCTATGACTCTGACTCTCACTGTTTCAAACAGTGAAACTCTTGCACTCCCCTCACTGTTTCAAACTGTGAATCCCCAGCCTCTCGTCTCTCTCTTTCAAGCTGTGAAGATCCCAGTCTGCTATTGCTGTTTCAAGCTGTGAAATTCCAGCTCTCCTCTCGCTGTTTCATACTGTCAAACTCCCACTCTCGTCTCATTGTTTGAAACTGTGATACTCACGCTCTCTACTAGCTGTTTCAAACTGTGAAACTCCCCCCTTTCCACTCACTGTTTCACACTGCAAACCTCCCACTCTGCTTTCGCTGTTTCAAGCTGAGAGAATAGTGCCCTCCTTCAGCTGTTTCCAAATGTGAAGATCCAGATCTCCTCTCTGTTTCATATTGTGAAACTCGTGCCCTCCTCTAGCTGTTTGAAACCTGGAAACCTCTGCTGCCCACTAGCTGTTTCAAGCTGTGAAAATCCAGCTCTCCTCTCACTGTTTCAAGCTGTGAAAATCCAGCTCTCCTCTCACTGTTTCAGACTGTGAAACTCATGCCCTTCTCTTGCTGTTTCAAACTCAAAAACCTCCACTCCCCTCTCGCTGTTTCAAACTGTGACGCTCCTCCTCACCTCTCGCTATTTCTCACTGTGAAATTCCAGCTCTCCTGTAGCTGTTTCAATCTGTGAAACTCCTGCTTTCCACTCACTGTTTCAAACTCTAAAAATCCAGCTCTCTCCTCGCTGTGTCAAACTGTGAAACTGCCGCTCTCGTCTCACTTTTCAAACTGTGAAAATAGTGCCCTCCTCCAGCTCTTTCAAACAGTGAAACTGCAGCTCTCCTCTCGCTGTTTCAAACAATGAAACTGCAGCTCTCCTCTCGCTGTTTCAAACAGTGAAACTGCAGCTCTCCTCTCGCTGTTTCAAACAGTGAAACTGCAGCTCTCCTCTCGCTGTTTCAAACAGTGAAACTGCAGCTCTCCTCTCGCTGTTTCAAACAGTGAAACTGCAGCTCTCCTCTCGCTGTTTCAAACAGTGAAACTGCAGCTCTCCTCTCGCTGTTTCAAACAGTGAAACTGCAGCTCTCCTCTCGCTGTTTCAAACAGTGAAACTGCAGCTCTCCTCTCGCTGTTTCAAACAGTGAAACTGCAGCTCTCCTCTCGCTGTTTCAAACAGTGAAACTGCAGCTCTCCTCTCGCTGTTTCAAACAGTGAAACTGCAGCTCTCCTCTCGCTGTTTCAAACAGTGAAACTGCAGCTCTCCTCTCGCTGTTTCAAACAGTGAAACTGCAGCTCTCCTCTCGCTGTTTCAAACAGTGAAACTGCAGCTCTCCTCTCGCTGTTTCAAACAGTGAAACTGCAGCTCTCCTCTCGCTGTTTCAAACAGTGAAACTGCAGCTCTCCTCTCGCTGTTTCAAACAGTGAAACTGCAGCTCTCCTCTCGCTGTTTCAAACAGTGAAACTGCAGCTCTCCTCTCGCTGTTTCAAACAGTGAAACTGCAGCTCTCCTCTCGCTGTTTCAAACAGTGAAACTGCAGCTCTCCTCTCGCTGTTTCAAACAGTGAAACTGCAGCTCTCCTCTCGCTGTTTCAAACAGTGAAACTGCAGCTCTCCTCTCGCTGTTTCAAACAGTGAAACTGCAGCTCTCCTCTCGCTGTTTCAAACAGTGAAACTGCAGCTCTCCTCTCGCTGTTTCAAACAGTGAAACTGCAGCTCTCCTCTCGCTGTTTCAAACAGTGAAACTGCAGCTCTCCTCTCGCTGTTTCAAACAGTGAAACCGCAGTTCTCCTCTCGCTGTTTCAAGCTGTGAAATTCATGCTCACATTTCGCTCTTTCAAGTTGTGGAACTCCAGCTCTGCTCTCGCTGTTTCAAGCTCTGAAGCTCCCGGCTTCCTGCTCACTTTCACACCGCAAAACATCCACTCTGCTTTTGCTGTGGCCAACTTTGAATCTCACGCTCTCCACTCGGTCTTTCAAACTGTGAAACTCCCGGCTTGCCTCTCCTGTTTCAACTCTGAATTCCTGTTCTGCTTTCGCTGTTTCAAACTGTAAATCTCCCACTCCCCTCTCGCAGTTTCAAGCTGTGAAACAGCCACACTCCACTCAATGTTTCAAGCAGCGAATCTCCCACTCTCCTCTCGCTGTTTCAAGCTGTGAAACTCAGGCTCTCATCTTGCTGTTTCAAATTGTGAAACTCCTCTCCACTAGTTGTTTCAAACTGTGAAATTCTCGCTCTCCTCACGCTGTTTCAGACTGAGACACTTCTGGCTTTCCACTCGCTGTTTCATGCTGCAAAACTCCACCTCTGCTTTTGCTACTTCAAACTGTGAAACTCCAGCTCTCCTCTCGCTGTTTCAAACTGTGAAACTCCCACTCTCCTCTCGCTGTTTCAAACTGTGAAACTCCAACTCTCCTCTCGCTGTTTCAAACTGTGAAACTCCAGCTCTCCTCTCGCTGTTTCAAACTGTGAAACTCCTGCTCTCCTCTCGCTGTTTCAAGCTGTGAAAATCCAGCTCTCCTCTCACAGTGAAACTTGTGCCCTCCTCTAACTGTTCAAGCTCAGAAACCTCTGCTCTCCTCTTGTTGTTTCAAACAGTGAAACTCCCAGCTTTCCACTCGCTGTTTCACACTGCAATTTCCCCGCTCTGCTATCACTGATTGCAACTGTGAATCTTGCACTCCCAGCTCGCTCTTTCAATTGATGAAATTTCTGCTCTCCTCTAGCTGTTTAAAACTGTAAAACTCCCGTTTTAATCTTCTGTTTCAACAGTGAAACACCCATTCTCCTCTAACTGTTTCAACTGTGAAACTCTTGCTCTCCTCTCGCTGTTTCAAACTGTGAAACTCCAGCTCTCCTCTCGCTGTTTCAAACTGTGAAACTCCCGCTCTCCTCTCGCTGTTTCAAACTGTGAAACTCCCGGCTCTCCTCTCGCTGTTTCAAACTGTGAAACTCCCGGCTCTCCTCTCGCTGTTTCAAACTGTGAAACTCCAGCTCTCCTCTCGCTGTTTCAAACTGTGAAACTCCAGCTCTCCTCTCGCTGTTTCAAACTGTGAAACTCCAGCTCTCCTCTCGCTGTTTCAAACTGTGAAACTCCCGCTCTCCTCTCGCTGTTTCAAACTGTGAAACTCCCGCTCTCCTCTCGCTGTTTCAAACTGTGAAACTCCCGCTCTCCTCTCGCTGTTTCAAACTGTGAAACTCCCGCTCTCCTCTCGCTGTTTCAAACTGTGAAACTCCTGCTCTCCTCTCGCTGTTTCAAACTGTGAAACTGCAGCTCTCCTCTCGCTGTTTCAAACTGTGAAACTCCCGCTCTCCTCTCGCTGTTTCAAACTGTGAAACTCCCGCTCTCCTCTCGCTGTTTCAAACTGTGAAACTCCCGCTCTCCTCTCGCTGTTTCAAACTGTGAAACTCCTGCTCTCCTCTCGCTGTTTCAAACTGTGAAACTCCCGCTCTCCTCTCGCTGTTTCAAACTGTGAAACTCCAGCTCTCCTCTCGCTGTTTCAAACTGTGAAACTCCAGCTCTCCTCTCGCTGTTTCAAACTGTGAAACTCCCGCTCTCCTCTAGCTGTTTCAAACTGTGAAACTCCCGCTCTCCTCTCGCTGTTTCAAACTGTGAAACTCCCGCTCTCCTCTCGCTGTTTCAAACTGTGAAACTCCCGCTCTCCTCTCGCTGTTTCAAACTGTGAAACTCCCGCTCTCCTCTCGCTGTTTCAAACTGTGAAACTCCCGCTCTCCTCTAGCTGTTTCAAACTGTGAAACTCCCGCTCTCCTCTCGCTGTTTCAAACTGTGAAACTCCCGCTCTCCTCTCGCTGTTTCAAACTGTGAAACTCCTGCTCTCCTCTCGCTGTTTCAAACTGTGAAACTCCAGCTCTCCTCTCGCTGTTTCAAACTGTGAAACTCCCGCTCTCCTCTAGCTGTTTCAAACTGTGAAACTCCCGCTCTCCTCTCGCTGTTTCAAACTGTGAAACTCCCGCTCTCCTCTCGCTGTTTCAAACTGTGAAACTCCCGCTCTCCTCTCGCTGTTTCAAACTGTGAAACTCCCGCTCTCCTCTCGCTGTTTCAAACTGTGAAACTCCAGCTCTCCTCTCACTGTTTCAAACTGTGAAACTCCCGCTCTCCTCTCGCTGTTTCAAACTGTGAAACTCCCGCTCTCCTCTCGCTGTTTCAAACTGTGAAACTCCAGCTCTCCTCTCGCTGTTTCAAACTGTGAAACTCCCACTCTCCTCTCGCTGTTTCAAACTGTGAAACTCCCGCTCTCCTCTCGCTGTTTCAAACTGTGAAACTCCCGCTCTCCTCTCGCTGTTTCAAACTGTGAAACTCCTGCTCTCCTCTCGCTGTTTCAAGCTGTGAAAATCCAGCTCTCCTCTCACAGTGAAACTTGTGCCCTCCTCTAACTGTTCAAGCTCAGAAACCTCTGCTCTCCTCTTGTTGTTTCAAACAGTGAAACTCCCAGCTTTCCACTCGCTGTTTCACACTGCAATTTCCCCGCTCTGCTATCACTGATTGCAACTGTGAATCTTGCACTCCCAGCTCGCTCTTTCAATTGATGAAATTTCTGCTCTCCTCTAGCTGTTTAAAACTGTAAAACTCCCGTTTTAATCTTCTGTTTCAACAGTGAAACACCCATTCTCCTCTAACTGTTTCAACTGTGAAACTCTTGCTCTCCTCTCGCTGTTTCAAACTGTGAAACTCCAGCTCTCCTCTCGCTGTTTCAAACTGTGAAACTCCCGCTCTCCTCTCGCTGTTTCAAACTGTGAAACTCCCGGCTCTCCTCTCGCTGTTTCAAACTGTGAAACTCCCGGCTCTCCTCTCGCTGTTTCAAACTGTGAAACTCCAGCTCTCCTCTCGCTGTTTCAAACTGTGAAACTCCAGCTCTCCTCTCGCTGTTTCAAACTGTGAAACTCCCGCTCTCCTCTCGCTGTTTCAAACTGTGAAACTCCCGCTCTCCTCTCGCTGTTTCAAACTGTGAAACTCCCGCTCTCCTCTCGCTGTTTCAAACTGTGAAACTCCCGCTCTCCTCTCGCTGTTTCAAACTGTGAAACTCCCGCTCTCCTCTCGCTGTTTCAAACTGTGAAACTCCCGGCTCTCCTCTCGCTGTTTCAAACTGTGAAACTCCCGGCTCTCCTCTCGCTGTTTCAAACTGTGAAACTCCAGCTCTCCTCTCGCTGTTTCAAACTGTGAAACTCCAGCTCTCCTCTCGCTGTTTCAAACTGTGAAACTCCCGCTCTCCTCTCGCTGTTTCAAACTGTGAAACTCCCGCTCTCCTCTCGCTGTTTCAAACTGTGAAACTCCCGCTCTCCTCTCGCTGTTTCAAACTGTGAAACTCCCGCTCTCCTCTCGCTGTTTCAAACTGTGAAACTGCAGCTCTCCTCTCGCTGTTTCAAACTGTGAAACTCCCGCTCTCCTCTCGCTGTTTCAAACTGTGAAACTCCCGCTCTCCTCTCGCTGTTTCAAACTGTGAAACTCCCGCTCTCCTCTCGCTGTTTCAAACTGTGAAACTCCTGCTCTCCTCTCGCTGTTTCAAACTGTGAAACTCCAGCTCTCCTCTCGCTGTTTCAAACTGTGAAACTCCAGCTCTCCTCTCGCTGTTTCAAACTGTGAAACTCCAGCTCTCCTCTCGCTGTTTCAAACTGTGAAACTCCCGCTCTCCTCTAGCTGTTTCAAACTGTGAAACTCCCGCTCTCCTCTCGCTGTTTCAAACTGTGAAACTCCCGCTCTCCTCTCGCTGTTTCAAACTGTGAAACTCCAGCTCTCCTCTCGCTGTTTCAAACTGTGAAACTCCCGCTCTCCTCTCGCTGTTTCAAACTGTGAAACTCCCGCTCTCCTCTAGCTGTTTCAAACTGTGAAACTCCCGCTCTCCTCTCGCTGTTTCAAACTGTGAAACTCCAGCTCTCCTCTCGCTGTTTCAAACTGTGAAACTCCAGCTCTCCTCTCGCTGTTTCAAACTGTGAAACTCCCGCTCTCCTCTAGCTGTTTCAAACTGTGAAACTCCCGCTCTCCTCTCGCTGGTTCAAACTGTGAAACTCCCGCTCTCCTCTCGCTGTTTCAAACTGTGAAACTCCAACTCTCCTCTCGCTGTTTCAAACTGTGAAACTCCTGCTCTCCTCTCGCTGTTTCAAGCTGTGAAAATCCAGCTCTCCTCTCACAGTGAAACTTGTGCCCTCCTCTAACTGTTCAAGCTCAGAAACCTCTGCTCTCCTCTTGTTGTTTCAAACAGTGAAACTCCCAGCTTTCCACTCGCTGTTTCACACTGCAATTTCCCCGCTCTGCTATCACTGATTGCAACTGTGAATCTTGCACTCCCAGCTCGCTGTTTCAATTGATGAAATTTCTGCTCTCCTCTAGCTGTTTAAAACTGTAAAACTCCCGTTTTAATCTTCTGTTTCAACAGTGAAACACCCATTCTCCTCTAACTGTTTCAACTGTGAAACTCTTGCTCTCCTCTCGCTGTTTCAAACTGTGAAACTCCAGCTCTCCTCTCGCTGTTTCAAACTGTGAAACTCCCGCTCTCCTCTCGCTGTTTCAAACTGTGAAACTCCCGGCTCTCCTCTCGCTGTTTCAAACTGTGAAACTCCCGGCTCTCCTCTCGCTGTTTCAAACTGTGAAACTCCAGCTCTCCTCTCGCTGTTTCAAACTGTGAAACTCCAGCTCTCCTCTCGCTGTTTCAAACTGTGAAACTCCAGCTCTCCTCTCGCTGTTTCAAACTGTGAAACTCCCGCTCTCCTCTCGCTGTTTCAAACTGTGAAACTCCCGCTCTCCTCTCGCTGTTTCAAACTGTGAAACTCCCGCTCTCCTCTCGCTGTTTCAAACTGTGAAACTCCCGCTCTCCTCTCGCTGTTTCAAACTGTGAAACTCCTGCTCTCCTCTCGCTGTTTCAAACTGTGAAACTGCAGCTCTCCTCTCGCTGTTTCAAACTGTGAAACTCCCGCTCTCCTCTCGCTGTTTCAAACTGTGAAACTCCCGCTCTCCTCTCACTGTTTCAAACTGTGAAACTCCCGCTCTCCTCTCGCTGTTTCAAACTGTGAAACTCCTGCTCTCCTCTCGCTGTTTCAAACTGTGAAACTCCCGCTCTCCTCTCGCTGTTTCAAACTGTGAAACTCCAGCTCTCCTCTCGCTGTTTCAAACTGTGAAACTCCAGCTCTCCTCTCGCTGTTTCAAACTGTGAAACTCCCGCTCTCCTCTAGCTGTTTCAAACTGTGAAACTCCCGCTCTCCTCTCGCTGTTTCAAACTGTGAAACTCCCGCTCTCCTCTCGCTGTTTCAAACTGTGAAACTCCAGCTCTCCTCTCGCTGTTTCAAACTGTGAAACTCCCGCTCTCCTCTCGCTGTTTCAAACTGTGAAACTCCCGCTCTCCTCTAGCTGTTTCAAACTGTGAAACTCCCGCTCTCCTCTCGCTGTTTCAAACTGTGAAACTCCCGCTCTCCTCTCGCTGTTTCAAACTGTGAAACTCCAGCTCTCCTCTCGTTGTTTCAAACTGTGAAACTCCAGCTCTCCTCTCGCTGTTTCAAACTGTGAAACTCCCGCTCTCCTCTAGCTGTTTCAAACTGTGAAACTCCCGCTCTCCTCTCGCTGTTTCAAACTGTGAAACTCCCGCTCTCCTCTCGCTGTTTCAAACTGTGAAACTCCCGCTCTCCTCTCGCTGTTTCAAACTGTGAAACTCCAGCTCTCCTCTCGCTGTTTCAAACTGTGAAACTCCAGCTC
The DNA here is from genome assembly GCF_964194155.1 of Cetorhinus maximus. Taxonomy (NCBI): domain Eukaryota; kingdom Metazoa; phylum Chordata; class Chondrichthyes; order Lamniformes; family Cetorhinidae; genus Cetorhinus; species Cetorhinus maximus. Next base: position 27,078,889 of record NC_135884.1, on the reverse strand, counting down.
TCCTCTCGCTGTTTCAAACTGTGAAACTCCCGCTCTCCTCTCGCTGTTTCAAACTGTGAAACTCCAGCTCTCCTCTCGCTGTTTCAAACTGTGAAACTCCAGCTCTCCTCTCGCTGTTTCAAACTGTGAAACTCCCACTCTCCTCTCGCTGTTTCAAACTGTGAAACTCCCGCTCTCCTCTCGCTGTTTCAAACTGTGAAACTCCCGCTCTCCTCTCGCTGTTTCAAACTGTGAAACTCCCGCTCTCCTTTCGCTGTTTCAAACTGTGAAACTCCCGCTCTCCTCTCGCTGTTTCAAACTGTGAAACTCAAGCTCCCCTCTCACTGTTTCAAATTGTGAAACTCCAGCTCTCCTCTCGCTGTTTCGAACTGCGAAACTCGCGCTGTCCTGCAGCTGCTTCAATCTGTGATGCTCCTGTTCTCTCTTCATGCTGCGAAACTCCCACTCTACCTTTGCTAATTCAAACTGTGAAAATCCAGTTCTCCTCTCGTTGTTCCAAACTCTGAACCCCCCATTCTCCTCCCGCTGTTTCAAACTGTCGAACTCTTGTCTCGCTGATTCAAACCATGAAATCCCCATTCTTCTCTCGATGTTTCAAACTTTGAATCTCACGCTGCCCTCTCACTGTTTCAAACTTCGAAACTCCTGCTCTCCCCTTGCTGTATCAAACCGTGAAACACGCGCCTTCCTCTCACTGTTGCAAACCGTGAATCTCCCTCTCTGCTTTTGCTGTTTTGAGCAGTGATACAGCCACTCCCCACTCAATGTCTGAAACTATGAAACTCCCGCGCTACTCTAGCTGTTTCAAGCTGTGAAACTCATGCTCACCTCTCGCTGTTTCAAGGTGTGGAACTCCAACACTCCTGTCGCTGTTTCAAACTCCGGCTCTCCCCTTGCTGTTTCAAACAGTGAAAATCCCACTCTCCTATCACTCTTTCAATCTGTGAAACTCCCACTGTGCTCTCACTGTTTCAAACTCTGAGCCTCCTCCTCTCTCCTGTGTCAAACTGTGAAACACGTGCTCTCCTCCCAATGTGACAAACTGTGAATCCCACACTCTGCTCGCTGTTTCAAACTGTGAAACTCATGCTCTCCTCTGGCTGCTTCATGCTGTGAAACTCCTGCTCTGCCGTCATTAATTCAAACTGTGAATCCACTTTCTGCTCACTGTTTCAAACTGTGAAACTCCCAGCTCTCCTCCCGCTGTTTGAAACTCATGTTCTCCACTACCTGTTTCAAACTCTGAAGCTCTCGTTCTCCACTTGCTGTTTAAAACTGAAAATACAGTTCTCCCCTTGTTGTTTCAAACTGTCAGGCTCCCTTTCTTGTCTCCTTGCTTCAAACTGTGGAACTCGCATTCCTCCAGCTGTTTCAACCTGAGACACTCCCGCTCTCCTCTCACTGCTTCAAACGATGAAGCTCCCGCTCTCCTCTCCCTGTTTCAAACTGTGAACTCCAGCTTTCCCCTTGCTGTTGCAAGCTGTGAATATCTCACTCTCCTCTCTCACTGTTTCAAACTGTGAAACACCCACTCTCCTCTCAGTTGCTAACTGTGAAACTGCTGCTTTCCTCTTGCTGTTTCAAATTGTGAAACTCTTGCTCTCCCTGATTCAAACTTTGAAACTCCCAGCTCTCCTTTTCCTATTTCAAACTGTGAAAATCCTGTTCTCTTCTCACAGTTTCAAACTGTGAAACTTGTGCCCTCCTCCCGCTGTTTCAAACTGTCAAACTCTCCCTCTTGTTTGACAGTATCTGCAGAGAGGAATACAGTTAACGTTTCATGTCCGAATGACTCTTCATCAGAACTAAGGAAAAATAGAAAAGAGATGGAATATAAGCTGGTTTAAGGGGGGGTGGTGGGACAGGTAGAGCTGGATAGAGGGCCAGTGATAGGTGGAGATAGCCAAAAGATATCATAGACAAAAGGGCAAAGAGGTGTTGACGGTGGTGATATTAGCTAAGAAATGTGCTAATGGTGACATTAAGGGTAGAAAGCAGGACGAGCAAGTGACAGATAGCCCTAGTGGGGGTGGGGTGGGGGGAAGGGATCAAAATAGGTTAAAAGGTAGAGATAAAACAATGGATGGAAATACATTTAAAAATAATGGAAATAGATGGGAAAAGAAAAATCTATATAAATTATTGGAAAAAGTGGGACCGGAAAGGGGGTGGGGATGGAGGAGAGAGTTCATGAGAGTTTTTCCAGGTATTTTTGTTTTTTTTTTGGAATTCCAGCATCCGCAGTTTTTTGCTCTTGTTTCGCTGTTTCAAACGGTGAAACTCCTGCTCTCCACTCGCTGTTTCAAACAGTGAAACTGCAGCTCTCCTCTCGCTGTTTCAAACAGTGAAACTGCAGCTCTCCTCTCGCTGTTTCAAACAGTGAAACTGCAGCTCTCCTCTCGCTGTTTCAAACAGTGAAACTGCAGCTCTCCTCTCGCTGTTTCAAACAGTGAAACTGCAGCTCTCCTCTCGCTGTTTCAAACAGTGAAACCGCAGTTCTCCTCTCGCTGTTTCAAGCTGTGAAATTCATGCTCACATTTCGCTCTTTCAAGTTGTGGAACTCCAGCTCTGCTCTCGCTGTTTCAAGCTCTGAAGCTCCCGGCTTCCTGCTCACTTTCACACCGCAAAACATCCACTCTGCTTTTGCTGTGGCCAACTTTGAATCTCACGCTCTCCACTCGGTCTTTCAAACTGTGAAACTCCCGGCTTGCCTCTCCTGTTTCAACTCTGAATTCCTGTTCTGCTTTCGCTGTTTCAAACTGTAAATCTCCCACTCCCCTCTCGCAGTTTCAAGCTGTGAAACAGCCACACTCCACTCAATGTTTCAAGCAGCGAATCTCCCACTCTCCTCTCGCTGTTTCAAGCTGTGAAACTCAGGCTCTCATCTTGCTGTTTCAAATTGTGAAACTCCTCTCCACTAGTTGTTTCAAACTGTGAAATTCTCGCTCTCCTCACGCTGTTTCAGACTGAGACACTTCTGGCTTTCCACTCGCTGTTTCATGCTGCAAAACTCCACCTCTGCTTTTGCTACTTCAAACTGTGAAACTCCAGCTCTCCTCTCGCTGTTTCAAACTGTGAAACTCCCACTCTCCTCTTGCTGTTTCAAACTGTGAAACTCCAACTCTCCTCTCGCTGTTTCAAACTGTGAAACTCCAGCTCTCCTCTCGCTGTTTCAAACTGTGAAACTCCTGCTCTCCTCTCGCTGTTTCAAGCTGTGAAAATCCAGCTCTCCTCTCACAGTGAAACTTGTGCCCTCCTCTAACTGTTCAAGCTCAGAAACCTCTGCTCTCCTCTTGTTGTTTCAAACAGTGAAACTCCCAGCTTTCCACTCGCTGTTTCACACTGCAATTTCCCCGCTCTGCTATCACTGATTGCAACTGTGAATCTTGCACTCCCAGCTCGCTGTTTCAATTGATGAAATTTCTGCTCTCCTCTAGCTGTTTAAAACTGTAAAACTCCCGTTTTAATCTTCTGTTTCAACAGTGAAACACCCATTCTCCTCTCGCTGTTTCAAACTGTGAAACTCCAGCTCTCCTCTCGCTGTTTCAAACTGTGAAACTCCCGCTCTCCTCTCGCTGTTTCAAACTGTGAAACTCCCGGCTCTCCTCTCGCTGTTTCAAACTGTGAAACTCCCGGCTCTCCTCTCGCTGTTTCAAACTGTGAAACTCCAGCTCTCCTCTCGCTGTTTCAAACTGTGAAACTCCCGCTCTCCTCTCGCTGTTTCAAACTGTGAAACTCCAGCTCTCCTCTCGCTGTTTCAAACTGTGAAACTCCAGCTCTCCTCTCGCTGTTTCAAACTGTGAAACTCCCGCTCTCCTCTCGCTGTTTCAAACTGTGAAACTCCCGCTCTCCTCTCGCTGTTTCAAACTGTGAAACTCCCGCTCTCCTCTCGCTGTTTCAAACTGTGAAACTCCTGCTCTCCTCTCGCTGTTTCAAACTGTGAAACTGCAGCTCTCCTCTCGCTGTTTCAAACTGTGAAACTCCCGCTCTCCTCTCGCTGTATCAAACTGTGAAACTCCCGCTCTCCTCTCGCTGTTTCAAACTGTGAAACTCCCGCTCTCCTCTCGCTGTTTCAAACTGTGAAACTCCTGCTCTCCTCTCGCTGTTTCAAACTGTGAAACTCCCGCTCTCCTCTCGCTGTTTCAAACTGTGAAACTCCAGCTCTCCTCTCGCTGTTTCAAACTGTGAAACTCCAGCTCTCCTCTCGCTGTTTCAAACTGTGAAACTCCCGCTCTCCTCTAGCTGTTTCAAACTGTGAAACTCCCGCTCTCCTCTCGCTGTTTCAAACTGTGAAACTCCCGCTCTCCTCTCGCTGTTTCAAACTGTGAAACTCCCGCTCTCCTCTCGCTGTTTCAAACTGTGAAACTCCCGCTCTCCTCTCGCTGTTTCAAACTGTGAAACTCCCGCTCTCCTCTCGCTGTTTCAAACTGTGAAACTCCCGCTCTCCTCTCGCTGTTTCAAACTGTGAAACTCCCGCTCTCCTCTAGCTGTTTCAAACTGTGAAACTCCCGCTCTCCCCTCGCTGTTTCAAACTGTGAAACTCCCGCTCTCCTCTCGCTGTTTCAAACTGTGAAACTCCTGCTCTCCTCTCGCTGTTTCAAACTGTGAAACTCCAGCTCTCCTCTCGCTGTTTCAAACTGTGAAACTCCCGCTCTCCTCTAGCTGTTTCAAACTGTGAAACTCCCGCTCTCCTCTCGCTGTTTCAAACTGTGAAACTCCCGCTCTCCTCTCGCTGTTTCAAACTGTGAAACTCCCGCTCTCCTCTCGCTGTTTCAAACTGTGAAACTCCAGCTCTCCTCTCACTGTTTCAAACTGTGAAACTCCCGCTCTCCTCTCGCTGTTTCAAACTGTGAAACTCCCGCTCTCCTCTCGCTGTTTCAAACTGTGAAACTCCAGCTCTCCTCTCGCTGTTTCAAACTGTGAAACTCCCACTCTCCTCTCGCTGTTTCAAACTGTGAAACTCCCGCTCTCCTCTCGCTGTTTCAAACTGTGAAACTCCCGCTCTCCTCTCGCTGTTTCAAACTGTGAAACTCCTGCTCTCCTCTCGCTGTTTCAAGCTGTGAAAATCCAGCTCTCCTCTCACAGTGAAACTTGTGCCCTCCTCTAACTGTTCAAGCTCAGAAACCTCTGCTCTCCTCTTGTTGTTTCAAACAGTGAAACTCCCAGCTTTCCACTCGCTGTTTCACACTGCAATTTCCACGCTCTGCTATCACTGATTGCAACTGTGAATCTTGCACTCCCAGCTCGCTCTTTCAATTGATGAAATTTCTGCTCTCCTCTAGCTGTTTAAAACTGTAAAACTCCCGTTTTAATCTTCTGTTTCAACAGTGAAACACCCATTCTCCTCTAACTGTTTCAACTGTGAAACTCTTGCTCTCCTCTCGCTGTTTCAAACTGTGAAACTCCAGCTCTCCTCTCGCTGTTTCAAACTGTGAAACTCCCGCTCTCCTCTCGCTGTTTCAAACTGTGAAACTCCCGGCTCTCCTCTCGCTGTTTCAAACTGTGAAACTCCCGGCTCTCCTCTCGCTGTTTCAAACTGTGAAACTCCAGCTCTCCTCTCGCTGTTTCAAACTGTGAAACTCCCGCTCTCCTCTCGCTGTTTCAAACTGTGAAACTCCCGCTCTCCTCTCGCTGTTTCAAACTGTGAAACTCCCGCTCTCCTCTCGCTGTTTCAAACTGTGAAACTCCCGCTCTCCTCTCGCTGTTTCAAACTGTGAAACTCCTGCTCTCCTCTCGCTGTTTCAAACTGTGAAACTGCAGCTCTCCTCTCGCTGTTTCAAACTGTGAAACTCCCGCTCTCCTCTCGCTGTTTCAAACTGTGAAACTCCCGCTCTCCTCTCGCTGTTTCAAACTGTGAAACTCCCGCTCTCCTCTCGCTGTTTCAAACTGTGAAACTCCTGCTCTCCTCTCGCTGTTTCAAACTGTGAAACTCCCGCTCTCCTCTCGCTGTTTCAAACTGTGAAACTCCAGCTCTCCTCTCGCTGTTTCAAACTGTGAAACTCCAGCTCTCCTCTCGCTGTTTCAAACTGTGAAACTCCCGCTCTCCTCTAGCTGTTTCAAACTGTGAAACTCCCGCTCTCCTCTCGCTGTTTCAAACTGTGAAACTCCCGCTCTCCTCTCGCTGTTTCAAACTGTGAAACTCCCGCTCTCCTCTCGCTGTTTCAAACTGTGAAACTCCCGCTCTCCTCTCGCTGTTTCAAACTGTGAAACTCCCGCTCTCCTCTCGCTGTTTCAAACTGTGAAACTCCCGCTCTCCTCTAGCTGTTTCAAACTGTGAAACTCCCGCTCTCCCCTCGCTGTTTCAAACTGTGAAACTCCCGCTCTCCTCTCGCTGTTTCAAACTGTGAAACTCCTGCTCTCCTCTCGCTGTTTCAAACTGTGAAACTCCAGCTCTCCTCTCGCTGTTTCAAACTGTGAAACTCCCGCTCTCCTCTAGCTGTTTCAAACTGTGAAACTCCCGCTCTCCTCTCGCTGTTTCAAACTGTGAAACTCCCGCTCTCCTCTCGCTGTTTCAAACTGTGAAACTCCCGCTCTCCTCTCGCTGTTTCAAACTGTGAAACTCCAGCTCTCCTCTCACTGTTTCAAACTGTGAAACTCCCGCTCTCCTCTCGCTGTTTCAAACTGTGAAACTCCCGCTCTCCTCTCGCTGTTTCAAACTGTGAAACTCCAGCTCTCCTCTCGCTGTTTCAAACTGTGAAACTCCCACTCTCCTCTCGCTGTTTCAAACTGTGAAACTCCCGCTCTCCTCTCGCTGTTTCAAACTGTGAAACTCCCGCTCTCCTCTCGCTGTTTCAAACTGTGAAACTCCTGCTCTCCTCTCGCTGTTTCAAGCTGTGAAAATCCAGCTCTCCTCTCACAGTGAAACTTGTGCCCTCCTCTAACTGTTCAAGCTCAGAAACCTCTGCTCTCCTCTTGTTGTTTCAAACAGTGAAACTCCCAGCTTTCCACTCGCTGTTTCACACTGCAATTTCCCCGCTCTGCTATCACTGATTGCAACTGTGAATCTTGCACTCCCAGCTCGCTGTTTCAATTGATGAAATTTCTGCTCTCCTCTAGCTGTTTAAAACTGTAAAACTCCCGTTTTAATCTTCTGTTTCAACAGTGAAACACCCATTCTCCTCTAACTGTTTCAACTGTGAAACTCTTGCTCTCCTCTCGCTGTTTCAAACTGTGAAACTCCAGCTCTCCTCTCGCTGTTTCAAACTGTGAAACTCCCGCTCTCCTCTCGCTGTTTCAAACTGTGAAACTCCCGGCTCTCCTCTCGCTGTTTCAAACTGTGAAACTCCCGGCTCTCCTCTCGCTGTTTCAAACTGTGAAACTCCAGCTCTCCTCTCGCTGTTTCAAACTGTGAAACTCCAGCTCTCCTCTCGCTGTTTCAAACTGTGAAACTCCCGCTCTCCTCTCGCTGTTTCAAACTGTGAAACTCCCGCTCTCCTCTCGCTGTTTCAAACTGTGAAACTCCTGCTCTCCTCTCGCTGTTTCAAACTGTGAAACTCCCGCTCTCCTCTCGCTGTTTCAAACTGTGAAACTCCCGCTCTCCTCTCGCTGTTTCAAACTGTGAAACTCCAGCTCTCCTCTCGCTGTTTCAAACTGTGAAACTCCAGCTCTCCTCTCGCTGTTTCAAACTGTGAAACTCCCGCTCTCCTCTAGCTGTTTCAAACTGTGAAACTCCCGCTCTCCTCTCGCTGTTTCAAACTGTGAAACTCCCGCTCTCCTCTCGCTGTTTCAAACTGTGAAACTCCCGCTCTCCTCTCGCTGTTTCAAACTGTGAAACTCCCGCTCTCCTCTCGCTGTTTCAAACTGTGAAACTCCCGCTCTCCTCTAGCTGTTTCAAACTGTGAAACTCCCGCTCTCCCCTCGCTGTTTCAAACTGTGAAACTCCCGCTCTCCTCTCGCTGTTTCAAACTGTGAAACTCCTGCTCTCCTCTCGCTGTTTCAAACTGTGAAACTCCAGCTCTCCTCTCGCTGTTTCAAACTGTGAAACTCCCGCTCTCCTCTAGCTGTTTCAAACTGTGAAACTCCCGCTCTCCTCTCGCTGTTTCAAACTGTGAAACTCCCGCTCTCCTCTCGCTGTTTCAAACTGTGAAACTCCCGCTCTCATCTCGCTGTTTCAAACTGTGAAACTCCAGCTCTCCTCTCACTGTTTCAAACTGTGAAACTCCCGCTCTCCTCTCGCTGTTTCAAACTGTGAAACTCCCGCTCTCCTCTCGCTGTTTCAAACTGTGAAACTCCAGCTCTCCTCTCGCTGTTTCAAACTGTGAAACTCCCGCTCTCCTCTCGCTGTTTCAAACTGTGAAACTCCCGCTCTCCTCTCGCTGTTTCAAACTGTGAAACTCCCGCTCTCCTCTCGCTGTTTCAAACTGTGAAACTCCTGCTCTCCTCTCGCTGTTTCAAGCTGTGAAAATCCAGCTCTCCTCTCACAGTGAAACTTGTGCCCTCCTCTAACTGTTCAAGCTCAGAAACCTCTGCTCTCCTCTTGTTGTTTCAAACAGTGAAACTCCCAGCTTTCCACTCGCTGTTTCACACTGCAATTTCCCCGCTCTGCTATCACTGATTGCAACTGTGAATCTTGCACTCCCAGCTCGCTGTTTCAATTGATGAAATTTCTGCTCTCCTCTAGCTGTTTAAAACTGTAAAACTCCCGTTTTAATCTTCTGTTTCAACAGTGAAACACCCATTCTCCTCTAACTGTTTCAACTGTGAAACTCTTGCTCTCCTCTCGCTGTTTCAAACTGTGAAACTCCAGCTCTCCTCTCGCTGTTTCAAACTGTGAAACTCCCGCTCTCCTCTCGCTGTTTCAAACTGTGAAACTCCCGGCTCTCCTCTCGCTGTTTCAAACTGTGAAACTCCCGGCTCTCCTCTCGCTGTTTCAAACTGTGAAACTCCAGCTCTCCTCTCGCTGTTTCAAACTGTGAAACTCCAGCTCTCCTCTCGCTGTTTCAAACTGTGAAACTCCCGCTCTCCTCTCGCTGTTTCAAACTGTGAAACTCCCGCTCTCCTCTCGCTGTTTCAAACTGTGAAACTCCCGCTCTCCTCTCGCTGTTTCAAACTGTGAAACTCCCGCTCTCCTCTCGCTGTTTCAAACTGTGAAACTCCTGCTCTCCTCTCGCTGTTTCAAACTGTGAAACTGCAGCTCTCCTCTCGCTGTTTCAAACTGTGAAACTCCCGCTCTCCTCTCGCTGTTTCAAACTGTGAAACTCCCGCTCTCCTCTCGCTGTTTCAAACTGTGAAACTCCCGCTCTCCTCTCGCTGTTTCAAACTGTGAAACTCCTGCTCTCCTCTCGCTGTTTCAAACTGTGAAACTCCCGCTCTCCTCTCGCTGTTTCAAACTGTGAAACTCCAGCTCTCCTCTCGCTGTTTCAAACTGTGAAACTCCAGCTCTCCTCTCGCTGTTTCAAACTGTGAAACTCCCGCTCTCCTCTAGCTGTTTCAAACTGTGAAACTCCCGCTCTCCTCTCGCTGTTTCAAACTGTGAAACTCCCGCTCTCCTCTCGCTGTTTCAAACTGTGAAACTCCAGCTCTCCTCTCGCTGTTTCAAACTGTGAAACTCCCGCTCTCCTCTCGCTGTTTCAAACTGTGAAACTCCCGCTCTCCTCTAGCTGTTTCAAACTGTGAAACTCCCGCTCTCCTCTCGCTGTTTCAAACTGTGAAACTCCAGCTCTCCTCTCGCTGTTTCAAACTGTGAAACTCCAGCTCTCCTCTCGCTGTTTCAAACTGTGAAACTCCCGCTCTCCTCTAGCTGTTTCAAACTGTGAAACTCCCGCTCTCCTCTCGCTGGTTCAAACTGTGAAACTCCCGCTCTCCTCTCGCTGTTTCAAACTGTGAAACTCCAACTCTCCTCTCGCTGTTTCAAACTGTGAAACTCCTGCTCTCCTCTCGCTGTTTCAAGCTGTGAAAATCCAGCTCTCCTCTCACAGTGAAACTTGTGCCCTCCTCTAACTGTTCAAGCTCAGAAACCTCTGCTCTCCTCTTGTTGTTTCAAACAGTGAAACTCCCAGCTTTCCACTCGCTGTTTCACACTGCAATTTCCCCGCTCTGCTATCACTGATTGCAACTGTGAATCTTGCACTCCCAGCTCGCTGTTTCAATTGATGAAATTTCTGCTCTCCTCTAGCTGTTTAAAACTGTAAAACTCCCGTTTTAATCTTCTGTTTCAACAGTGAAACACCCATTCTCCTCTAACTGTTTCAACTGTGAAACTCTTGCTCTCCTCTCGCTGTTTCAAACTGTGAAACTCCCGCTCTCCTCTCGCTGTTTCAAACTGTGAAACTCCCGCTCTCCTCTCGCTGTTTCAAACTGTGAAACTCCCGCTCTCCTCTCGCTGTTTCAAACTGTGAAACTCCCGGCTCTCCTCTCGCTGTTTCAAACTGTGAAACTCCCGCTCTCCTCTCGCTGTTTCAAACTGTGAAACTCCCGCTCTCCTCTCGCTGTTTCAAACTGTGAAACTCCCGCTCTCCTCTCGCTGTTTCAAACTGTGAAACTCCTGCTCTCCTCTCGCTGTTTCAAACTGTGAAACTGCAGCTCTCCTCTCGCTGTTTCAAACTGTGAAACTCCCGCTCTCCTCTCGCTGTTTCAAACTGTGAAACTCCCGCTCTCCTCTCACTGTTTCAAACTGTGAAACTCCCGCTCTCCTCTCGCTGTTTCAAACTGTGAAACTCCTGCTCTCCTCTCGCTGTTTCAAACTGTGAAACTCCCGCTCTCCTCTCGCTGTTTCAAACTGTGAAACTCCAGCTCTCCTCTCGCTGTTTCAAACTGTGAAACTCCAGCTCTCCTCTCGCTGTTTCAAACTGTGAAACTCCCGCTCTCCTCTAGCTGTTTCAAACTGTGAAACTCCCGCTCTCCTCTCGCTGTTTCAAACTGTGAAACTCCCGCTCTCCTCTCGCTGTTTCAAACTGTGAAACTCCAGCTCTCCTCTCGCTGTTTCAAACTGTGAAACTCCCGCTCTCCTCTCGCTGTTTCAAACTGTGAAACTCCCGCTCTCCTCTAGCTGTTTCAAACTGTGAAACTCCCGCTCTCCTCTCGCTGTTTCAAACTGTGAAACTCCCGCTCTCCTCTCGCTGTTTCAAACTGTGAAACTCCAGCTCTCCTCTCGTTGTTTCAAACTGTGAAACTCCAGCTCTCCTCTCGCTGTTTCAAACTGTGAAACTCCCGCTCTCCTCTAGCTGTTTCAAACTGTGAAACTCCCGCTCTCCTCTCGCTGTTTCAAACTGTGAAACTCCCGCTCTCCTCTCGCTGTTTCAAACTGTGAAACTCCCGCTCTCCTCTCGCTGTTTCAAACTGTGAAACTCCAGCTCTCCTCTCGCTGTTTCAAACTGTGAAACTCCAGCTCTCCTCTCGCTGTTTCAAACTGTGAAACTCCCGCTCTCCTCTCGCTGTTTCAAACTGTGAAACTCCAGCTCTCCTCTCGCTGTTTCAAACTGTGAAATTCCAGCTCTCCTCTCGCTGTTTCAAACTGTGAAACTCCCACTCTCCTCTCGCTGTTTCAAACTGTGAAACTCCCGCTCTCCTCTCGCTGTTTCAAACTGTGAAACTCCCGCTCTCCTCTCGCTGTTTCAAACTGTGAAACTCCCGCTCTCCTCTCGCTGTTTCAAACTGTGAAACTCCCGCTCTCCTCTCGCTGTTTCAAACTGTGAAACTCAAGCTCCCCTCTCACTGTTTCAAATTGTGAAACTCCAGCTCTCCTCTCGCTGTTTCGAACTGCGAAACTCGCGCTGTCCTGCAGCTGCTTCAATCTGTGATGCTCCTGTTCTCTCTTCATGCTGCGAAACTCCCACTCTACCTTTGCTAATTCAAACTGTGAAAATCCAGTTCTCCTCTCGTTGTTCCAAACTCTGAACCCCCCATTCTCCTCCCGCTGTTTCAAACTGTCGAACTCTTGTCTCGCTGATTCAAACCATGAAATCCCCATTCTTCTCTCGATGTTTCAAACTTTGAATCTCACGCTGCCCTCTCACTGTTTCAAACTTCGAAACTCCTGCTCTCCCCTTGCTGTATCAAACCGTGAAACACGCGCCTTCCTCTCACTGTTGCAAACCGTGAATCTCCCTCTCTGCTTTTGCTGTTTTGAGCAGTGATACAGCCACTCCCCACTCAATGTCTGAAACTATGAAACTCCCGCGCTACTCTAGCTGTTTCAAGCTGTGAAACTCATGCTCACCTCTCGCTGTTTCAAGGTGTGGAACTCCAACACCCCTGTCGCTGTTTCAAACTCCGGCTCTCCCCTTGCTGTTTCAAACAGTGAAAATCCCACTCTCCTATCACTCTTTCAATCTGTGAAACTCCCACTGTGCTCTCACTGTTTCAAACTCTGAGCCTCCTCCTCTCTCCTGTGTCAAACTGTGAAACACGTGCTCTCCTCCCAATGTGACAAACTGTGAATCCCACACTCTGCTCGCTGTTTCAAACTGTGAAACTCATGCTCTCCTCTGGCTGCTTCATGCTGTGAAACTCCTGCTCTGCCGTCATTAATTCAAACTGTGAATCCACTTTCTGCTCACTGTTTCAAACTGTGAAACTCCCAGCTCTCCTCCCGCTGTTTGAAACTCATGTTCTCCACTACCTGTTTCAAACTCTGAAGCTCTCGTTCTCCACTTGCTGTTTAAAACTGAAAATACAGTTCTCCCCTTGTTGTTTCAAACTGTCAGGCTCCCTTTCTTGTCTCCTTGCTTCAAACTGTGGAACTCGCATTCCTCCAGCTGTTTCAACCTGAGACACTCCCGCTCTCCTCTCACTGCTTCAAACGATGAAGCTCCCGCTCTCCTCTCCCTGTTTCAAACTGTGAACTCCAGCTTTCCCCTTGCTGTTGCAAGCTGTGAATATCTCACTCTCCTCTCTCACTGTTTCAAACTGTGAAACACCCACTCTCCTCTCAGTTGCTAACTGTGAAACTGCTGCTTTCCTCTTGCTGTTTCAAATTGTGAAACTCTTGCTCTCCCTGATTCAAACTTTGAAACTCCCAGCTCTCCTTTTCCTATTTCAAACTGTGAAAATCCTGTTCTCTTCTCACAGTTTCAAACTGTGAAACTTGTGCCCTCCTCCCGCTGTTTCAAACTGTCAAACTCTCCCTCTTGTTTGACAGTATCTGCAGAGAGGAATACAGTTAACGTTTCATGTCCGAATGACTCTTCATCAGAACTAAGGAAAAATAGAAAAGAGATGGAATATAAGCTGGTTTAAGGGGGGGTGGTGGGACAGGTAGAGCTGGATAGAGGGCCAGTGATAGGTGGAGATAGCCAAAAGATATCATAGACAAAAGGGCAAAGAGGTGTTGACGGTGGTGATATTAGCTAAGAAATGTGCTAATGGTGACATTAAGGGTAGAAAGCAGGACGAGCAAGTGACAGATAGCCCTAGTGGGGGTGGGGTGGGGGGAAGGGATCAAAATAGGTTAAAAGGTAGAGATAAAACAATGGATGGAAATACATTTAAAAATAATGGAAATAGATGGGAAAAGAAAAATCTATATAAATTATTGGAAAAAGTGGGACCGGAAAGGGGGTGGGGATGGAGGAGAGAGTTCATGAGAGTTTTTCCAGGTATTTTTGTTTTTTTTTTGGAATTCCAGCATCCGCAGTTTTTTGCTCTTGTTTCGCTGTTTCAAACGGTGAAACTCCTGCTCTCCACTCGCTGTTTCAACCTCTAAAACTCTGGGTCTCCTCTCGCGGTTTTACCCCATGAAAATCCCACTTTCAACTCGCTGTTTCATACTGCAAAACTTCTGCTCTGCTTTCGATATTTCAAACAGTGAAGCTCCCGCTCTCTGCTCTCTCTTTCCACCTGGGAAACTCCAGCTCTCCTCTGGCTATTTCAAGCTGTGAAACTTTTGCACTCCACTAGCTGCTTAAAACAGTGAATCTCCCGCCTTCCCACTTGTTATTTCACGCTGCGAAACCCCTGCTCTGCTTTTGCTGTTTCAAACTGTGAAACCCCCGCTCTCCTCTCGCTGTTTCCAGCTTGAAACCCCAGCTCTCCTCTCGCTGTTTCCAGCTTGAAACCCCAGCTCTCCTCTCGCTGTTTCCAGCTTGAAACCCCAGCTCTCCTCTCGCTGTTTCCAGCTTGAAACCCCAGCTCTCCTCTCGCTGTTTCCAGCTTGAAACCCCAGCTCTCCTCTCGCTGTTTCCAGCTTGAAACCCCAGCTCTCCTCTCGCTGTTTCCAACTTGAAACTCCAGCTCTCCTCTCGCTGTTTCCAGCTTGAAACCCCAGCTCTCCTCTCGCTGTTTCCAGCTTGAAACCCCAGCTCTCCTCTCTCTGTTTCATGCTGCAAAACTGCCGCTCTGCTTTCGCGAATTCAAACTGAGAATCTCCCACTCTCCGCTTGCTGTTTCAAACTGTGAAAATCCAGACATCCTCTCGCTGTTTCAAAAAGTGAAACTCGTGCCCTCCTCTCGCTGTTTCATACTGTAGAATTCATGCTCTCCTCTAGCTGTTTCAAACTGTGAATCTCATGCCTTTCATCTCGCTCTTTCAGACCTGAAGTCCCCACTCTCCACTCACTCTTTCAAACTGTGAAACTCCTGCTCTCCTCTCGTTGATTCAAACTGTGAAATTCCCGCTCACCCCTCCCTGTTTCAACCTTTGAAACTCCCAACTTTCCTCTCGCTGTTTCAAACTGTGAAAATCCCACTTTCCTCTCATAGTTTCAAACTGTCAAACTCCCACTCTCCTCGCCCTGTTCAAACTGTGAAATGCCCTGCTCTCCTCTTGCTGTTTCCAACTCTGAAGCTGTCACTCTCCTCTAGCTGTTTCAAACTGTGAGATTCATGGCTTTGGTCTCGCTGTTTCACATCACGAAACTCACCCTTTTGTTTCACTGTTTCAAAATGTGAAACTCCCACTCACCTCTCCTTGTTTCAAACTGAAACTCCTGCTGTCCTCTTCTGACTGTGAAACTCTCAGCTTCGCTCATGCTGTTTCAAACTAACGATTTCATGCCTTTCATCTCCCTGTTACAGATTGTGAAGCCCCCACTCTCCTCTCACAGTTTCAAACTGTGAAACTCTCGCTCTGCTCTGTTTCAAACTGTCAAACTCTCATTCTCCTATCCCTGTTTCAAACTCTGAATCTCATGCCTTTCCTCTCGCTGTTTCAGGCTGAGGCCCCCACTGTCCACCGACTCTTTCAAACTATGAAACTCCCACTCTCCTCTCACTGTTTCAGCTATGAATCTCCCGCTCTCCTCTCTCTGTTTTAATCTGTGAAACTCCCGCTCTCCTCTCGCTGTTACAAACAGTGAAATTCCCACTATTCTCTCGTTGTCTCAAACTGTGAAACTGCCGCTTCCCTCTCTGTTTCAAACTGTAAAACTTCCGCTCCCCTCTAGCTGTTTCAAAGTTTGAAAACCCCACTCTCTGCTTCCAGTTTCAAACTTTGAAACTCTCGGATTTCCTCTTGTTGTTTCACACTGCGAAACTCCCGCTCTCCTCTCACTGTTACAAACAGTGAAGCTCCTGATCTCTGCACGCTGTTTCAGTCCCTGAAACTCCCGATCTCCTCTCGCTGTTTCAAACTGTGAAACCCCCGTTCTGCTCTCCGTTTCAAACTGTGGAACTCCAGCTCTCCTCTCGCTGCTTCAAACTGTGAAATTTATGGCTTTTATCTCGCTGTTTCACATGGCAAAACTCCCCCTCTTGTCTCGCTGTTTCAAACTGTGAAGTTCCTGCTCTTTTGTCCGTGTCTCAAGCTGTGAACCTCCCACACCTCTCACTTCTTCAACCTGTGAAGCCCTACTCTCCTCTCCCTGTTTTAAACTGTCAAATTCCTGCTCTACTCTTACTGTTTCAAACTGTGAAACTCCTGCTCCCCCCTTTCTGTTCCTAATGTGAAACTCCTGCTCCCCCCTTTCTGTTCCTAACTGTGAAACTCCCGCTTTCCTCTCGCTGTTTCACACTGAGACTCCCGCTCTCCTCTCGTTGTTTCACACTGAGACTCCCGCTCTCCTCTCGCTGTTTCACACTGAGACTCCTGCTCTCCTCTCGCTGTTTCACACTGAGACTCCTGCTCTCCTCTCGCTGTTTCAAACTGTGAAACTCCTGCTCTCCTCTCGCTGTTTCACACTGAGACTCCCACTCTCCTCTCGCTGTTTCACACCGAGACTCCCACTCTCGCCTCGCTGTTTAACACTGAGACTCCCGCTCTCCTCTCGCTGTTTCAAACTGTGAAACTCCTGCTCTCCTCTCGCTGTTTCACACTGAGACTCCCACTCTCCTCTCGCTGTTTCACACTGAGACTCTCGCTCTCCTCTCGCTGTTTCAAACTGTGAAACTCCTGCTCTCGATCTAAACTGCTGATCAGTCAACATTCCCCCTTGGCCCCCATGTGAGCTGATTTTATAAACTGTTTTCTCTCCAGCTTTTGTTCCTCTCTATTTCAAATCTGCCATCAATCCCCTCCTCGAAATATCAATTCTTGACCCCACCGCCCTTGCAAACTATCGTCCCATCTCCAACCTCCTATTCCTCTCAAGTCCTTGAACATGTTATAACCTGAAGTCCATTCCCATCTTTCCCAGACTTCCATGTTTGAATCCCTCCAATCAGGTTTTTGCTCCTCTCTTAATAGCAAAACAGTGTCATGAATGTAGCTGTATCTAACTGTGACAAAGATAAATTTACCTCCTCATACTTCTTGGTCTGTCTGAAGCCTTTGTCATGGTTGATCTCAAAAATATCCTTCTCGAATGCCTTTCCATTAGTTCCATTCTTATCTCTTTAAATGTAGCAGGGAATCACTTGCAATGACTTTTCTTTCTGCTACCATACCATTATCTGTGGTGTCTCCAAGAATCTACCCTTAGCCCCTCCTGTTTCTTGACTGCGTGCTGCCTCTCTGCATCATCATTCAAAGGCACAGCATTAGTTTTCACACATACAGTGCTGTTACAGACAGTGGAAAGACAGTAAGATGGCTCCCACTTTATTCCACCTCTCAAATGACCCGAAGACAAATGTGTTCCTAAAAAGATCAAAAGTGCTTTAACCCCAAGTGCTGTGATTGTTAAGAATAGAAAAATGACATGTTGTCCCTTAGCCTTAAAAAGGGATAAGTTTTTATTACACAACACCCGAAATGCGTTCAACAACTACACCCACTCTCACAGTCTCTCGCACCCATGCAGTTCAAGAGAAGGTGGCATGCACTTCAGTCTTAAAAGGCCCAAACATTCACTGTCATACTTGCTGCTCAAAGATAAGTCTCGATACATTGGAGGTCCGTGATTCCATTTTGTCCAAAGAGGAAATGTAGGCTGGGGACTGATGAAGATGGAATCACAGTGGGTTGCTGCTTACAGTAGCAGGCTTCCCTTGCTTCACTCCAGTCAAGGTGCAATCGAACCCCCATAGTGAAAATCTGGTTTGGTTTTTCAAATAGGTAGGTAATAGTCAGCCCAAATTCTTTGCCTGATTGATTTTAGGCAGGGTCCTGTTCCTCTGCTGGTCAGGAAGTTTCTCTATCATGTTGCTCCCAAAATGTGCCTTATTAAATGTATTGTCAAAAACCTGATTTATGTCAATTGACCATAATATCTGTTTCTCATTCTCCTCACAAATGGTCTCTGATGACTTGGCCATTTACAAACAGTTGTGTTCAAATTTCACCCATTCACACATCATTGTGAAAATAGTGGTTTTGCACATTTATTCTTAGGAATTGCACTCCAAAGCTGAGAAATCTGAAAGTCCATTGTGAACCAGTCTCTACAATTATTTGTATAAGGGCAGACATTAATCCACAGGAAACGGCTGTTGCATTTTAATGACTTCTCAATGAGATGCCCTAAGATTTCATTTACATTGTAATGCCTTGTCCCGACATGCAGATAATCCACAGCCTTGTGTATTTCCATGCATATTGACAGGGAAGAAAAGATCACCTGACCTCTCAGCTCTATTTTGCTTTAAAAATGAAGTGTTCATTCTCCGTAAATCCATGAGTCTATATTACATAAGCGTGACACTTAGCTCTAACTCATCACTACCTCTCTTGACTCCTCACCATTCCAATATGCTTTATAGGAGCATTATAAAACAATATATGATACCAAGGCACATTAGGACACAGTAGGCCAGATGATCGAACACTTGGTCAAAGAGTTAAGTTTTAAGAAGTGTCTTAAAGGAGGAAAGCAAGGAGTAGAGATGTAGGGAGATGATTCCAGAGTTAGGAGCCTAGGCAACAGAAGATCTAGCCACCAGTGATGGAGCAATTAAAATCAGGAATGCACCAGAAGCTAGTATTAAATCAGCACAGATATCTCACATGATTGAGGCTGGAGGAACTTACAGAGATAGGGAGGGGTGAGGCTATGGAGGGATTTGAAAACAAAGATGAGAAGTTTAAGATCAAGACATTGCCTGTAACCAGGGGTCAATGTAGACCAGCAAGCACAGGGTGATAAGGGAATGGGACTTGGTGCAAATTAAGACCAGGGCAGCAGTGTCTTAGATAACCGCAGGTTTACAGAGGGTAGAATGTGGGATATCATCCAGGACTGCATTGGAATAGTCAAGCCTAGAGGCTTAAAAAAAAAAGGCACTAATGATGTTTCAGCAACTGATGAACTGAGCTGAAGCAGAGCCGGGTGATGTTACGGAGGTAGAAATAGGCGGCCTTACTGATGGCAAGAAGGTGAGGAAGGAAGCTCATTTCAGGGCCGAATGTGACAACAAGGTTGCTGACAATATTTTAATCTCAGACTATTGCTAATGAGAGGATAGAATTGGTAGCTAGAGAACCGAGTTTGGAGCAGGACTGAAAGCAATGGCTTTTCTCTTCCTAATGTTTAAATGGAGGAAATTTCTGCTCATCTAGTTCTAGGTGTCAGACAAGCAGTCTGATAATGTAATAACAGTGGAGTAATTCAGAGGGGTGGTGATGAGGTAGAGCCAGGTGTCACCAATGTCATGCTCACGCAATATAGACTCATGGACTTAGAGGAATGGACATTTTACTTTCAAAATAAAATGGACTTGAGGGGTCAGGTGACCTCAAGAGGTGAGTTTTCCCTGCATCTATTAAATAGGGCACCCTTTGGGTGGGGGGGTTGTTGGTTGGTATGTGAGTGAGACTGGTAAAGTCATAATTTTTTTGCCCATTCTTAGCTGCCTTTAGATGGTGGTAGTATGCACTCCCATTGAACCACTGCAAGCCTTCTGATGACTTTTGACCCAGCAGCAATGAAAGAGCAGTCTTATATATGCCCAAGTTAGGATGATGTGTGACGTGGAAGGGAACGTAAAGATGATGGTGTTCCCATGATATTGCTGCAGTATTCCATCACACGGAAAAGTGATTCACAGTGACGCATGTCTTAACTATTTCAGAAGGTGGTTCAGATTATTTTAGATCTCGCCTCTTCACTATAACTTTACAATTCAAACATAATTACATACGTTCATCTCTAACTGTTAAAAGATTCTTGGGCCATTTCACTATATCTTAATTTACTGCTTAATACATTGAACCATTAGACAGTGCGCTAGTGTCAGACGTGTTCGGTGATGTGACCGGATAAGATGGTGCAATCGGTTTCATGTCGGCGTGTAACCAGTTTGCGATGGTCTGCTCAGCCCCCCTGATGGTGGGCCGTGTTTCCCGCCCTCAGACGCCAGGCACCTCATTGTAATGCATCTGCATGTCATTATTAGGCCTGCCTGCCGGAATCGTTCCCCGCGCCCCCGTGCATTGCCCGCCCACATCAGAGGGAAAGCACACCAGCATATTTCACAACAGCATATAAAAGGCACTTGGTGGGCTGCACTTTAAGGAGAACTTGGAGGTGAGTACACAGTAACATTGCGCAGCACTCACCAGGGTCGCCTGTTAGACTTCAAGTTTGAGGCACGTTGGGAGGTGGGTGGGAGCAAGGGCAGCCCTGCAGTTGAATGTAACGTACAAGCATTCTGGGTAGGGGGTATGGTGGGCGAGGGAAGCAGTCACACATTAGGGACACCTTTATATAAAGTGACCATTCCTCTGCACTGAGACAGTTCAGGTACAGCCATTGATATGATTGGAGTCGGGCTCCTAGCTTATCTGCCCACTGGAGTGACGCAGAGGCACCAAAGTGCCACCAAGTGCTCCAGAGCTTTTCACACCTCGAGCACAGACTGCAAAATGATGGGCGTTTTAGTGGATGCAGAATATACAAGCAAGGCGCAGGCATTGCCATTCAGCCCCTCGAGCCTGCTTCACCATTTAATAAGATCATGACTGATCTGATAGTAACCTGAAATCTGCATCCCACCTACCCCCGATAACCTATCTCCCCCTTGCTTACCAAGAATCTATCCACCTCTGCCTCAAAAATATTCAAAGACTCTGCTATCACCACCTATTCAGGAGGAGAGTTCCAAAGACTCTCAACCCTCTGAGTGAAAAAAATTTGCCTCATCTCTGTTTCAAATGAGCAACTCCTAATTTTTAAACAGTGGTCCCTAGTTCTAGATTCTTCCACAAGAGGAAACATCCTCTCCACATCCACCCTGTCAAGACCCCTCAGGGTCATATATGTTTCAATCAAGTTGCCTCCTACTCTTCTAAACTCCAGTGGATACAAGCCTAGCCTGTCTAACCTTTCCTCATAAGACAACCCACCCATTCCAAGCATTAGTCTGGTAAACGTTCTCTGAACTTCTTCCAATGCATTTACATCCTTCCTTAAATAAGGTGACCAATACCGTACACAGTACTCCAAATGTGGTCTCACTAGTGTCCTGTACAAATGAAGCATAACCTTTGTACTTTTCTTTCAATTCCCCTCGCATTAAATGATAACATTCGATTAGCTTTCCTAATTATTTGCTTATTTGCATACTAGCCTTTTGTGATTCATGCACTAGGACACCCAGATCCCTCTGCACCTCAAAGCTCTGTAATCTCTCACCATTTAGATAATATGCTTCTCTTTTATTCTTCCTGCCAAATTGGACAATTCCTCATTTTCCGACATTATACTCCAGCTGCCCAGATCTTTGCCCGCTCACTTAACCTATCTATATCTGTTTGTAGCCTCCTTATGTCGTTTTCACAACTTACTTTCCTAACTATCTTTGTGTCATCAGCAAATTTGGCAACCATCCCTTCAATCCCTTCATCCAAGCAAGCTGCCTCCACCTCCTCTGTGGATGTCTGGGGAGCACCAAGACATAGCGGCAAGGTTTGGAAAGTTAAGGAGAATTAACTCATTTGAGTCCAACCAAATAAACTAAATTTAAAAAATGAGGGTCAAAGGAAAAGGCAGCCCCTTAATTTAGGGCAACTGCAGAAACAAAAGTCAAAATGCAAAGGAAACTTACCAATATTAAATCAAAATGCGATTTAAAGGGGTCGATAAAACACCCCAGTCCCCGTGGGGCCCACCGGGCACGGAAGGCCTCATCGGTGCCGGCAGACACCGCGTGCTCCCTCTCCAGGGACACCCGGCCGTGAAAGTAGCCGCGGAAGAGGGGCAGACAGTTGGGTCGGATGACCCAATCGATCGCCACCTGCCTGGACCTGTTAAAGGCCAACTTGGCCAGGAGCAGGTTCACGAGGAGGTCCTCCTCCCTCCCGGCCCCCCTCCGCGCCGGATGCCCGTAGATCAGGAGCGTGGGACTGAAGTGCAAACAAAACATCAACAAAAAATTTTTCAGGAAACTGTAAAGGGAGTGCAGCCTACAACACCCTATATAAACATGGTCCACGGACTCCACAAGGCCGCAAAAGACGCAGGTATCTTGGAGTCCGTGAACCAACACAACCTAAGGGGCTGTTGCGTGCAACACCCTCCACCTCAGGTCCCCAATGGAAAGTGGGAGGACATCCCTGTAGAGGGCCCCCCACTGGGGACCTCCGCCGCCGGACAGCAACAAGGCACGCCAGAGTGTGTCCGGGTGAGGGCAAGGAAGTGAAGAGTTTGCAGCAGCAGCCCATGCAGGAAACCCCTCCGCACCGTGCTAAAGGGCACGGAGGGCATTTCCGCGAGGCGACTCAGGTTGCAGGGCACTGGATCCCGAGGGAGGGTTCGGAGCTTGGGGTCAATGTGAAATTCCACCTGAACAGGGGTATGCTCAGGCGGAAGACCACCGCGTACCTGTGCTCCCTTGAGTCCCAGTGTGACATTGGGGCTGAGCACGACCATCCTAAGATCATGATGGAATTGGCCGCGAGTTGGACGTTCACAGATGCACCAACTCCTGGGGAATCATCCAGCCCACCCCTCCGCCACCCAGCACGTCCCCGATCCTGGTTACCCCAGCAGCCACAGCCCTCCTCTCCGCCAGCCACTGAAAAGGGCGGAGGGGCGGATTCCTGAGCAGCGGCTCTCTGATGATAGCGGCTACTCCTGACGGGGGAGAGCTGCGTCGCGAGGCGACCATGTTCCAGACTTTGATCAGGTCCTGCTAAAAGACGGGCAATGCCTGCAAGGAGCCACAAAGGCCCCTCTGCTCTACAAACAGGAGCTGCACGTCATAATTCAGGCCGTGCACCTGGTGGAAGAAATACGTCACCAGGGCGCACCATCTCGGAGGGGGCTCGACGTAAAGGTATCGCTGCAGGGCCTGAAGGCAGAAAGTCGCCACCTGTGTGCGTAGGCACACCAACACCTGACTGCCCTCCCTAAGCGGGAGACTCAGAACCTCAGCAGCAACCCAGTGTAGCCTTTTGTCCCAGAAGAAGTTGACGGGCACTCTCTGGATTTTTGTGACATAATCCAGGGGAGGGGTCAAAGTGACCAGCCGATACCACAACATGGCGGCAATCAGCTGGTTTATGACCAGAACTCGACCACGGTAAGACAGCACTTGGAGCAGTCCTGTCCAGCACCACAGGCGAGCGGTGACTTTGGCCTCCAGCTCCTTCCAGTTCGCCGGCCAGGATTCCTCACTGGGCAGAGATGGACCCCCAGGTAGAGGAGGCTGGTCCTGCTCCAGGTGAAAGGTCTGAGCTCCTAGAGTAGGGTATCCAGCTACCACCAACCGACCAGGAATCCAGAACACTTGCTCCAGTTGATCCTGGCAGAGGTGGTGGCAGAGTAGACCTCCTGGCACTCGCGCATCCTCCGCAGGTCAGCCGTGTTGATGAACACAAGGAACACGTCATCGGCGTATGCCAAGAGGACCACCCCGATGCCCGGCCCGCGCAGAACCAATCCCGACAACCTCCTCCGCAAGAGGCGCAGGAAAGGCTCCACACAAATAGAATACAACTGGCCAGACAGGGGGCAGCCCTGACGCACTCCTCTCCCAAAGCGAAGGGGCACCATCAGTGACCCGTTAACCTTAACTAGACACTCTGCGGCGGTGTAAAGAAGTCGGATCCGGGCGACAAAATGCGTCCCGAACCCGAACGTTCGCAGAGTTCCGAGTAAATATTCGTGATCCACCCTGTCGAATGCCTTCCCCTGATCAAGAGACAGGAAGGCGCTCGACAGACCAGCCCTCTGGGTAAAATGGATAATGTCCCAGATCAGATGAATATTATCAGAGGTGGTGCGGCCCGGGACGGTGTAAGACTGGTCAGGGTGGATCATGTGGTCCAGCACGATGCCAAGGCGAGAAGACATGGCCCTGGCAAAGATTTTATAATCTGTGCTGAGGAGGGAGACCGGGCGCCAGTTTTTAAGGTGGCGGAGATCCCCCTTCTTAGGCAGCAGGACAATCACAGCCCTGCACCACAAAAGGGGCATCTCCCCAGTAGCAATACTCTCCCCCAGGTCTCCCGCGAAGTCGTTCCCCAGGACGTCCCAGAACGCCCTGAAGAACTCCACAGTCAGCCTGTCCAGCCCCGGAGACTTGCCCCTGGAGAGACTGTCGAGGGCGCTGGTCAGCTTCCCCAGAATTATCGGGGGGTCAAGCTTTCCGGCGCCCTCCGGGCCGACCTGCGGCAGGTCCTCCCACAAAACTCTGCAAGCATCCTCGCTGGATGGATCCGGAGAGAACAGGGCAGTATAAAAGTTCCTGGTAATGTCCCTGATGCCCTCCGGATCCGAGACAATGGATCTGTCGTCGGCCAGCAGCGTAAGGAGCTGCTGACGGACCCCGTGCCTTTTTTCCAGAGAGTAGTGAAAGGGGTCCAGGTCCCGGAGGAACCGGATCCGCGACCTCACGAACGCACCGCGGGACCCGACGAGTTGCAGGTCCCGCAGCGCGCCCTTCCTCTCATCGTACACCAGCCACAGGGCCGGGTCCGCCTCGGGCTGACGGAGACCTGCCTCCAGGTCGAGCACCTCCTTCTCCAACTCCTCGACCCTGGATTTCCGCCTCTTTGTCGACCCCCCTCGCGTACTCCTGACAGAAGAGTGGACGTGAACCTCGCCCACGTCCCACCAGAGCCTCAAGGAGGGGAATCCTCCCCGCTTCCTTCTCCAGCCGGCCCAGAAACGATGGAACCAGACCAGGACCCGCTCATCCTCCAGCAGCGGCTTGTTAAAGTGCCAGGACGTGGACCCCGTCCGAGCACAGAATGGAGCGAGCTCCGCCCACACCAGACGGTGGTCCGTGCACGGCACCTGCTGCACAGAAACTGACGGAACGCAAGACACGTACGCCTTAAAAACTTTTTTTTAAGACTTTCTCTCCTTCGGGAGCTCAGCGAGAAACGTATGGACCCTCTGCCGGGCATTCCAGTCCAACCTGGGGGCCTTTAGGGCCTTGTGGGTGGACCAGAACACCAGCGGATACAAATGCCACCGGTCCATGGCCAATTGGACCCTGACCCGACCGTGATTACTCGCCAGAAAATCCCGGAATTCCCTGATGGGGATGGGGGGCAAGTTGACTGCAGGCACCAAGGCCCCCATCACCTCACCTGGTTCCAACGACTCTAAGTCATCAGTGTTGCTCGCTATCGACACCCCATCCTCTTCCGGGTCATCGCCTCCGGCTTCCGATGACTCTGCCACTTTGAGTGCGGGGGCTGGTTCGGAGCTGCCAGTCGGCATCACCCCTGCCTTGATCCCACCCCCAGGATCAAAGCCAGAGGGGTCCTCTCTAGTCTCCTTTCAGTTTCTGGGTCAGAGGGAGGCAGCAGCTCAGACACCCACACCGCCTTAGGCACCGGGTCACCTGGCGAATCCGGAAAAAGTTCCGGGCCCAGAACTGTAGCGTCCGGTGCCAAAGGCTGAGACGGAGCGGGTAGGCCCTCCTCTCCACTGCCACCCAATGACCCAGTGGTCAGGGCCATGAAGGGAGTGCTGCAGCCCCCTGGTGGGGCAGATGGCATCTTGGG